>NC_077247.1:35270434-35870434 GCF_947179165.1 Solanum dulcamara | reverse complement strand
AACGTGTGTATGGAAAATGATATTGTGCTGCCATTTTACTTTGTCATGTTCAGTGATGCATGTCTTCTTAAATTAGACTAGAATATATAATGTTCTGTGGATAGGGCACATAAAGTGGGCAATTTTTGGAAAATGCGGGACATCTGTTTTTTGAGTAAGAATTTAAGTATTCTACTATTTTAAGTGGACAATGTGTTGCTAATGCTTTAAAAGGTTAGGTGGGCAAGTAATGTTAAATTCTTCCTGAATTGAAAAATTTGTTGCTATTGCCTTGATGTGAATATCCAATATTTACTTGCAAGAACAAGAAAAATAATTGATGAAGCTTTGGTTGTAAGAAATAAAATACTATGGTTAGAGTGGCTCTTTATGATACAAATAAGTGGGAGAAAGTTCAAAATTCCTATCTGAGATTTGCTTCTGACTGGAGCAGTTAGCAGAAATGTTCTTTCTACTTTTGTTTCTTGATGTAGAGGATAATTGGAAATGCTTCATACATATCAAGGTGTTCCTTTTTTGTGTGTGAGATAAACAAGGAAGACTATTCAATTGACAAAAGAAAGTATTCACATCAAGAAATAAATTTAGAAAAGATGTTTGCCGGTCAATGTTATGTGCAGGATCAACTTTTTGTTTTTGCTGTGGTTAGTAAGTCTGTGTTGCTAGACTACAATTGTCTCCTTGATATATATACACATCTAGTTTTTACATCCAGTTTTTACTTCAGGTACATCTAGCTTTTAATTGAGTACTTGATCTTCTGAAGTAATCAAATAAACGTGTACACTTGACTATTGAATCGACACCTAATGGGGGCCGGGGAAGAGAGCACCCCTGCGAAGCCTTCGAAAGCTACTTCAACTCAGGTCATTGTCCTTTTTTCTTTTTCTTCCATACATCTACACGCAATAAGTGCTTATATAAGTTTTAATGTCACTCTCTTTTAAAAACTCTGTTTTGTGGCTCTCTATTCACAAGTTCTCCATTTGTTTGATTTTCAGGAGACACAAGCTACCCCTTCATATCCTGATTGGTCTTCTATGCAGGTTGATAATGAATTTCATTGTGATTAATCATTGTCAGGTTCTACATAGCAACATTCTTCACAAAAGAAGATGATGAATGTTTTAATTCTTAAGCACCAACTTTTCTGTTTAGGCTTATTATGGTGCTGGAGCTACACCTCCCTTCTTTCCTTCAACTGTTGCTTCTCCCACTCCCCATCCATACATGTGGGGAGGCCAGGTGATTAGTTTTGCATTCACTAATTTACATAGTTTTTTTTTATGGCACATGGAATTTTTTTTACTATATCAGAACATATTTTAATGTACTTACTCTTTATTGCGTGATATTTCAGCATCCGCTTATGCCTCCTTATGGAGCTCCAGTCCCATATCCTGCTTTATATCCTCCTGCTGGAGTTTATGCTCATCCTAATATGTCCATGGTAATTAATCCTTTTGGTACTTGGTTACTATCAATTTGAAAGCTGATGAAAGAGAGTCGCCCACGTATAGCTTTTCTGTAAATAAATTTCCTTAAAAGACTATTTTATTAATTTATCTATGTCCTTTTGGTAGACTCCAAATACACTGCAGACAAATCCAGAATCAGATAGTAAGGCACCGGATGGTAAGGACCAGAGTACAGGCAAAAAATTGAAGAGATGTTCAGGTGGCAAGGCAGGAGAAAGTGGGAAAGCGGCTTCAGGTTCTGGAAATGATGGTGGTGCCACAAGAAGGTATTTTGATATGGATTTGGTGTTAAAATTTGTCTCTATACTCTTATTCTAATCTCACTTTCGATCAATTTTTTTTTTGTATTTGGTCTCTTGTGCGTCTGACTTACTATATTCTCTTGAATAGTGCTGAAAGCGGAAGTGAAGGTTCATCAGACGAAAATGATGAAAATGATAACCATGTATGATTTCTGATCAACTCAAAGAGTGTCATAGCTTACTTAAATATGTTGCTTCCCTATCAATTGCTAGTTAAGACTGACTTTTCTTTTTTTGTTATTTTAGGAATTTTCTGCAGACAAGAATAGAAGCTTTGATCTAATGCTTGCTAATGGTAACTTGTTTCACTTGTCTACTTCTTGATTATGCCTTATTCGTTTTATTTAATTGGTCTGTAATTTTCAATTATTAGGAGCCAATCCTCAGAACAATCCTGCAACAGGGAATCCAGTTGCCATGCCCACAACTAATCTGAATATTGGAATGGATTTGTGGAATGCACCATCTGCCGGTTCCGGAATGATCAAAATGCGATCAAATCAATCTGGTGTCTCGCCAGCTCCTGGGATGGGACGTGAATGGATTCAGGTAGTGTTGTTTTCCGTCATTTAGTCAATTATCTGAAACAAATGAATGCACTGTTGATCATGCTACTTTGTGTGTTCTGGAGATACTGCCAATTTCTTATCAAATTCATTCCTCTAACCGCCTGGGGGTTAAAAATTACAAAATGTACTTACTCTTCTTCGTTCCAGATGGTCATTAGGGATATTTGAAGATTGTGTTCAATAAGACTCAGTGTTTCTGATGTATCTTGACATTCAGAATTCATGTTCACTGAACAAAATATTAAATTGTGAGAAAATGTGAGATGTGTTGATAATAAGGTAACACAAGACAAACCTATTTAACAAAATTGATTGTTCAGGGAACTACGATATTGCAACTGGGATAGAGAAAGATCCAAAACTTGAAAGAGATATGAAGAGGAGCTTAGGTCTGGGTTTTTATACATTTTCTGGTGTTTTGGTTGGTCCTAAAATAATTGATGGCTAGTTAACTGATCAGAAGTGCTTTCAGCAGTTATACTAGCGAAACATATACTAGTATTCTGCCAGAGAACTTTCAATATAACAATCAGTTCATTCTTTAAACCTGAACAAGGCTTGAAATTTGGTCGCGAGAAACTGAATTTGGTTTCAAATTCCTTATATCAACAATTCTTTAGTATGGTTCATATCTTGGAAGCTCTATATCTTTGTGTCTTTACATTATGCTAGATTGAGATTCAAAGCTATTTGATGTATCTAAAGTAAACTTTGTAGGAATCTGAAGGCATTTTTACACATTTCAAAAAGTGATCATTGTTGTTTTTTGTTTCTCAATATGTATACTGTCAATAATGGGATTGTACCCTTGTTATTATCATCACTGTATTTCTTTTTGTTGATAAGTACTTTACAACACTTCTTAATAGGATGAACGTGAACTCAAAAGGCAAAAGAGAAAGCAATCTAATCGAGAATCAGCTAGGAGGTCAAGATTGCGCAAGCAGGTATGACTTACTTTTACAGATACTGTTTCTCTTGCATCTCTGCAATAGTCAGAGTACATTATATCTCTGTATTAGGAACCATAAAGAAGCTCCTTTGGGTCCAACCCTGGGCTTTGCGTCTTAACAAGAAGGCTTTATTTCCTTTGAAAAATAGAACTAATGAAAGTAGAGGCACCAATATCCAATGTTATCACAAGTCAAAAGGGCAATTCTTAAAGAAACTGATGGTCTAACTTATAGAGAAAATAATTGATGGCTGTGCATCTAAGTTAAACCTTAGAAGATCACCCTGTTATACACAATCATAGAGCACTACAACGTGCTCTATAAAATTGTAGCATCATTGTTTTTTAACTTACTGTAACCTTGCGCATGAAGTTCTCTCCAGCTAATGCCAATGTAGCTGGAGAAAGTCGGTGTATACGATATACCATATGTATCCTTCTCTTTCCATGTATGCAATCTCTTCTTTGAAGTCGCGTGATAGAAACTAGGATGAAAACAAGATGATAATGAAAGCTTACTGGTTAAATAAAGTGCAAGGATCTTAAACACTGCATTAACCAATAAAGATGTCTGTATGGAGTGGACAAATCTCCAGATACAAAGATAATGATAATACTTTTTCTCTTACAGAATTCTCCTAATTACACATTTATACTAAACATAAAGATAACTCCTAACAGATAGAGATAGAACCAGTTACTGCTGTAGATAACTGTTGCTGGTAATAACTGCTTCTTATAACTACTATAGATAATTACCACTTATACTTTATTCTATTTAAAACAAAGAAACTAAGATAGATTATCTCCACAGTCTTGTCCAGATTTTTTGCTAGAGTAAGTCCGTAAAGGAGCATTCGTATCATCGCGACTTACAGCTTACCAAAGGAGGAACTGTACAACTTCTGAAAGATGATCCACAATAATGTTACCAATGAAATTACACATATAAAATAATTTTCAACTAATTTGATAATTACATTAAGAGTCCTGGATTGTCTTTATGTAAGGTATGAGGCAACTGCTTTTACTTTGCTTATCGAAGTTGGTTGGATGGTGTTTTAAAAATTTTCTATTGAGATTGAGTTTTATTTTATAATTTTTTTTGGTAAATAAACAGTTTATTAATACCAAAGTGAAATATGTTAGTGTAATATACCACAAATATAATAAATTACAGTTGAAAATAAAATAAACAAAATGAATAAAAATATATTCAGGCTGAGGCGCAGATATCTCGCTCTCTTTAAGGAGATTCAAGCCCACTGCGGCATAATCTACGCCGATCCAGCATACTCTTGACTTGTCCCCTCCAGGATACAACAGCCCTACAACGTCGTACAATTCAAACAATTCTGGATTAGTTGAAGAATTCAAAGCTCCACCACAAGAATACCTTCCTTCAATATATAATTACTCTCTTTTGTATAGTGAATTAGTTGAAGAATTGGAATATTTTACTTTGTCTCAATTGTCTCTTTCACTACACTAAACTCACTACACACTACAATATCTTTCCACACTTCTCATCATTTTGACTTACCTTTACAAAGGAAGAAACACCATTATTTATAGGTGAGTAATTCTTCCTTGTGTTGAATAGAAATAATGTGGATAATAATGTAGGTAAATGAATAGCCAAAAGGTTACATAAGTTACAAGGCATAATGAGGTAGAATAATGGGTGAAATGAAGAGTTGGTGGTTACAAAAGTTACTAATAACTAATGACCACATTTTACCACAATTGATGAGAGTAAAGAGGCACAAATGTAATGCCCCGCCAATGGACATAAAATGATACATAATGTGACATATGATATATTTTTATTAATATTAAAATGTCACACTAACAAAATATTACAAAGCCAAATAGGTGATGACTTCCTATTTTCAGAAAATAAAAACAAGACGGTGTCATGGCTTTATAACTAGCCAAGAGACTGCTTATACATTCTAAAGAAGCTACAGTACTTAGTCAATACACCAAAAAAACAGTAATGTAAACTGTCTTGAGTGCAGCCTCAGGAGGTTGACAAAATCTAGCAGTAATTCCAGCAGTTCTGCATAAACGGGCCTCAAGGCATGGAATTAAGTGTGAGCAAAGGAATGTGCCACCTCTTGAACTTTCTCCCCTGAATATGAATGTGGACTGCAATTTCCCTGCATACCCTGTCTGCTTGGAACATGCCCTTCTGGAAACGAATCCCATTTCTTTCCCTCCAAATGCCGGCAACAAACATAGAAAATACACAGCTAATAATAGACTCTACACCTGCTGCAGGCACGGGTCTCTGCCCGCTTCCTTCTTATAGCAAGCATGACTTTCTTTTTCATTTTTTCGATTCTCTGCTTTCCCGATTTCATGCCTTAAGGATGACTGAAGCTTTCCTCTTTCCTGGTCTCCATTACCCCGAAAATCCTTTTCATCGCTCTCAGTGCATCAAGTCCAATAGTGAAGTTTAACAATCTTAAGCAGCTTTAAGGTAAAGATGACATTCAGGTTCATAAGAAGCTCTTGTCGCCAACTACATCGGAAAATGCAAGAAACTTTGAATTGGATGTAGATAGCCTTTTCCATCTTTTCTGATTTCGTTAAGCATCTCACCCTCACCTTAGGATGAGAGGACTTCTTTGAGCCCTAATCATGTTCCTGCTCTTCTCCCAGACTTTTTACTCGCCCATCTAGAGGCCCATAGCAACTCATCTTGACAGTTGCCACTCCCCATTAGCCCTTTGTATACCCAACCAAGGCAGTAACCTTTGACATAAGTTCTTAGTTATAGAGCATCTTAAGTACATATGATCAAAGGTTTCCATGGGAGATTTGCAGGTAACACAAGTAGGAGGAACCTGGATGCCGATTTTTAGTAGTCTTTCTACTGTTGCTAGTCTCTTCAGGACTGCCAAGTGCCAACTATAGTGTAAACTTGTGTCTTGGATGGATGTTGGGGTGCATTGTAAGACTTTTCCAAGGTGCTTTCTGGTAGAGAGAGAGATCAGAGATAGGCTATGCTTCTCGGACTCTTCAAAACTGTCAACGGGAGCATGTCGGATTTTCCGAAAGTAGTGTATATTTGGAGAATCCAACACGGGTGCAGCATTGAAAGTGAAGAGTCTGCGCAACTTAGGAGATAGGTACATTTTCTTGATAGAGAGCAGACCACCTAAGTAGCAGAACTTGGGAGTCTACATGTAGCAACCGGATCATGTTTTAAGTAGTAAGTGTGCACTTAATCCAGAGACACTCTTTTCTTTTCAGATATAGCCCAGAGTTCCTTTTGTTATTTCTAGTACTCCCTCCAAAAAAAAAAAAAAAAGATGGCGGGTCCGAAAGCGAAATTGAACTCATTTAATTTTCAGTGTGAATCTTAATTTTGATGTTTTAATTATGTAAACTAAAGTTTGTTATTTGGAAACAGTATTCAATTTTGGTTGTTCAAAATATTTAGAGTTTTAACTTATATATACCTACATTGTAGATAACTTTTTACATTGTCGGGTCACTTGAAAGATATCTATAGGTTCATACAAAGTGAGATTTATAATTTTGAAAATTAGGCAGGTTATAATAGGTAAAAGTGACTTGATAGTGTAAAATGTTTTTGCACCATGTGTTAAACTCATTGTACTTATCAAACACACACACACCATGTCTAGGAACGCATTTAGACCTAGGATCAGTATAGTTCTTTCCCCTTCCATATGAAGGAACCTTCTTATCCTCCTCGATATGAAGGCTTTAACTGGAATAGAAGGATGGGTGTTGAGTGGTGAGGGCGAGTGAAGTTTTCTGGTGATGTAAATGAAGAGGAAGTAGGGAATGACAGTGTTTTGGTGAGTGTAGATTTGAGTTTGAATCTGGTATAGGTTTGCGAAGAGAAACAAAAGAAGACACATGAAATTGAGTTTGATATGGGGTAAAAGAAGAAGAGTTGACGTAATGGCAGAAAAAAAGAGTAGTTATCAAAAAGGTCTGGAAGTAAACTCCATATTTTCTGGCAAAACACGCTCTAATTCGGGTGGGAGAAACGCGATCTGGCAAGTTAGCTAGTCGTGTCTGATAGACACATATGACATAGATTTTCGGTGGTCAACTGGTCATTCTCTCAGCTAAGACATCTAAATGAATACATTTTTTACAAATTAAAGGGGTCATTTATGCATGTATATGTGTCTCTTTCTATTGTTTACCAAATTTATCGACCTTGGGAAAAATTAGCATATTTTGTTTCTTTTATGATAATTAAGTTCAAGTACAAGTGTGAGACGAAGTTGGTAACACCAATGAATGATAGTAATATCATATATATATATATATATATATATATATAATATGAGTGTCGCTATGCTTCATCAATTTTGGTAACAGATCTAGAGTTTTTGCTTCATAGCTTAGTGCTCTTGGCCTCAAGTTCCATATAAATCACCCAGCCTAACTAAGTAGGCATTTAGACAATATTTGGTGGTTGAAGTTGAAACAAAAGAGTAATTGAAGTTGAAGTTCAAAAAGAGTATTTAGAAGTTGAGTTTAAGTATTCTTACCCAACCTCCGAATCAAAATAAGAATAAAAATATTGTGTCAAATACCATGAGCACCCTGAATCGTTAATTTTGGTGGGCTTAATTGCAACGAATATGTGATTGGAATTGAAACACTTGGAGTAACTAGTCATCCAGCTAAAAGGAGAAAAACAATTCTCCCAAGTGTGATAGTTGCATACTATTTTCTTCATGCCAATCTCATCCAGATTCAATCATATAGGGATAGAAGGTGTCCTCAAAATAAAGGACTTGTTTTGTTTTTGTGGAATTTATTTTGTAAAGAACAGCTGATCATTTTCCTTGTGGACTGTAGTTTGTCCAACAGATTGTGTACTAAACTGAGAAGCTAGGTTGTTCATAGAATCAATCGAGGGGGAAGACTCGCCTTATCGGTTGGCTAAATTTTAAGCCATTGGAATTCTGTCATCTATCTATTGAATTTCTTCTTAGTGCATACAAGGGCTGTAGTTAAACCTTTCCTGAATTGTGGTATGCAGCATCACTTTCCGGAGGGGAAACGAAACAAATGGTGACCAAGTGTGAGAGAATATCTTTCATGTGTGTTGAACTTAAAACTCATTTTTTTGTCCTCGTTCATGTTAAACCAGCAAATGATAGTTCAATCCTAACAGCAAACAATCTCAGATAAGACTGACTACATGATCATCATTAAGAACCGGATTCTGATTGGCTTTTAACAAATAGACCGGTTACTGAGAAGTGAGAAATCTCACATTTTGTCTGTCTTTGAGTTTATTTCTCCACACACACACTACATTTTCCTCACTTTTTAGAATAGGTAGGAAAATAGAGGCTTTCGTTTTAGTTCTGTTCTTTCTCTCTCATGTGCAGTCGAATACCTGGCCAGGAGAGAGAAAGTGGTATCTAAACTGTAAATCTGATTAAAAATTTCTGGTAAAATAATGTGAGCAGACAAAATTGATAGGTCCATCTCGAGACTACCTGTTACGTGAAGTTTTTTGATATTCGTGTTGCTTTATGCTTATCTTCCGCAGGCTGAGTGTGAAGAGCTACAACTTAAGGTAGAGACATTGAGCAATGAGAATCATGGACTCAAAGAGGAGTTGCGAAAGATCTCTGAGGAATGTGAGAAGCTTAGCTCGGAGAATAATTCGATAAAGGTAAAAACTATGTGAGCATCTTTTCCCTTCTCCCTTCTATATTCTTGTATGCTCATCTCATTTGTCCTCGCTTCTAAGTAAATTCTCAAGTATATGTTGTTTCCCCTTTTTACCCTGGGCTATTAGTTTTTTATATCGTAGCCCTCGTACGGAATTGTTGATTAAGGAAAGGGCAGTCCGGTGCACTAAAGCTCCCTCTATGCGCAGGGTCTGAGGAAGGGCCCGACCACAAGGGTCTATTGTACGCAGCCTTACCTTGCATTTCTGCCGAGGTTGTTTCCAAGGCTTGAACCCGTGACCTCTTGGTCACATGGCAACAACTTTACCAGTTACTCCAAGGCTCCCCTTCACTGAATTGTTGATCAATATTAAAAAAAAAATTGCTATTGTTTCTTTTTCTCTTTATGTTGTCCTTTTAATCCATCTAAGCAATACGAGAAAGATGGAAATACTGATTCTTACTGGGACCTGATTCTGAAACAGGATGAGTTGACGAGGTTGTGTGGGCCAGAGGCTGTGTCCAAGCTAGAGAGTAATGCCAATGCCATGCGTCTTCAGTCCAATGTTGACGAAGCTAAGAGCTAAGGACAAGCCACGACAAGAGTAGCTGATTTTGGTTAAAATGCTCACAAATATCTTACTGCCCGTTAGAAATCTATAGCTTTTACCGTGTGTTAGAAGTAGAAATCTCTGTTTTTCTACTAATTTATGCTCTTTTGAGTGAAATTTGTAACATTAATTCATGGATTTTTAACCCAGGGTTGAATCTGAATGTATGACAACATTGTAAAAGTAACTGAATAACTGGATCATAGACCATTAAGTTTTCAGGTGACTTGGATTGTATTCTTTCTTTGGTTGTTTGTTATGTTCCTGGTATGCATGTCCCAAGTTGTGCAGATTTGCACGTGCTAGTCAGTCTAGCCAGAGGAAATCCCCCCTCCCCCTTGCTTGCCCACCCTAAAGAATATTCAGTAGCAGCATTTGTTTTTAAAAATTGTTAGGAATTTATTTATTTTTCAGCCAAACTTCACCAAAAATTTCTCATATCGAATTTGAAGCGGAATGCTATTATTATTTGGTATTCATATGGCGAAGGACAGTTTTCTTTTTTCTCTCAAATAAAAATCTTATTGGGGCCAAATGTGCGGGCATGCTAAACGTTTGGTGATTTGACCTCCGACTAGGATAAAAGATTGTTAATCTAGCCCTAACTGCTTTGTGCGGATACATTGATGGTGCAAGAATTTTGTAAAATACTCCCTTCGGACCATTTTATTTGTCACACTGTTTATTTACACGTTTCTTGAGAAACTGTGTGTTTCATTATTATATTCTTATTTATTGTCGTTAGTCATTTAAAATGTTACTATCTCTTTAATAAATATTCTCTCGTTAATTAATCTTTCTTCAATAAATAAAAAAGAGAGTTGATTTAAGGAATCACAATACTGAAGTATGCGTATGTGTTCTTCACTTAAGTTTTCTATACTAATTAGTCAATGTTTACATACCCTACGTAAAGATCCCTATTGAAACAATGAATCTGTTATCCCATAGTTTAATGATAATCAGATAATAATTAATACGTAGATCAACAGGTGTGATTGGTCTTAGACAGCCAGCAAGCAAACCGAGTAAACAAAAAAGGGCAGAAGCAGTCCGGCATTCCGCTTTAACGTAATCCGGGGAAGGACCTCATTTTAGACATGCTATTTTACGATTCAAACTGATGACCTATAAAACACACGGACACAACTTTACAATTGCTTCAAGGCCACAAACAAAATCAAATAAATAGTAGTAACAAAATGTGGCAATGGAAAAGAACGTGAGGTGAAGGGGGATGGTTCAACACTAGAATTGCAAAAGAGAATCCCAACTTTATTAAGCCATGTGACTGCTACCAAAACAAGAATATAAACGACAAGAAGACAATTAACATATTAAGTCAAATGAAATTGAGAAATAGTATAAAACCGTTGCATCAGAACCACATTCTCTTCATCCTTCCTATCTCATGTCCTATCACTAGCATTTTCAGCTCCACGTCAAGTAGGTTCACTAAAAGAATAAAGCTATAAAATAAAGCAATTTCTACCAAGAGGTTCTCAATTCCCTGGCATTTTTAGGGTCCCCGTTTAAATCATTGCCACTTTTAATAATCGTCACAGATTTTTTCCCTGCCCCACCCCCTAAATACCCTTTTTTTATCTATAGCCTAAACTTCTCACAAAAAAATAATATAAAAAACTATGTCACTTCAAAGCTAAAGCCAGATTGTTGGCTAAATTTATTGGTATTTAATGATTCAGCACACCAACAGTTACTTTTTAGAGTGTTTTAACCTAGAGCTGGATAGGTGGTATTCACCCTCACCTCTTCCTACCTTGCATTCTTAATGCCATGGAGCACTCTTCTAGCTACCTAATTTAATAATCCATACATTCTAATTTGTCTGTCTAATTTTGATCAACCACGAACTTTAAGAAAGTAAAAAAAAATTTAAATCTTATAATTTTAAGCTAAAAATATATAAAATATACTATCTTTTAATCTTTGTGGCTTCAAACATAATATATAAAAAGTTAGAATTGAAAAATTGTCCACAAAGAAAAGAAAACATATTTTAACCTAGCACAAACTCACTTTTTACACTTAAATTCAATAACTGCTTCCTTTAGAGTAAAGAGTAGAAAAGTTTATACAGAAAGTAGGAGCTGCTTCTATATTACAACAACAACGACGTTTTCTACCTACACTAACGTTTGGTATCATGAACTTCTTCCAAACTCTTTCCCACAAAATTCTCCACTATCGAATGATCCTGCTGCAGCAGCCACATCTAGATTACCGCCCATGGATGTTATTAGAGCGGATAATCCAGGTGTTGGGCCGCCACCAGCTGCCATCCCCAATCCAAGGAGGTCAAGAGTCGGATGTTTGGGACCGAAAACAGAGGGAGTTCCCAGCATTAATTCCTTTAGACCAGAGCCATCGTCACATGGCAATCCAAGCCCAAGGCCTGCAGCCAACGTTGCACCATCAGTGTCAATTTGTCTCCCATTCCATTCGTGTTGCCCACTAGATGATGAAGAAGAAGATAATATCCCAAGACCCCTCAACAATGATGAGTTTGTCGCTGTTGCACCCATCTGAGCAGCTTTCTGCAGTAATGCTGTTGCAGACATGGATGGTTGTGGTGCTGCAGCATACTGCATTCTCTCTTGCCCAGTTGGTCCAAAGACCGATGAACCATGACTCATTGCAAGGCAGAGAGATATTGGTTCCATAGATGATGGTGGTTCTATATCAGGTGGCGGTGCAGGAGCCACGGATTGAAACCAATCAGTAAATTGAGGTGCTTGAGATGGCAAACTTCCTGAAGCTGTTGATGAAGCAAATAAGCTTGCAAAAGTGCTGTTGCTGGCACTTCCATTGCTGCTCGAGTTACTACTGCTGCTACAGATTCCAGTCAAGCTTGTAAAAATGCTGCTGCTGCTGTTGCTTCTGTTACTGCTTGAGCTACTGCTGCTGCTATAGATTCCAGTTGAACTTGCAAAAATGCTGCTGCTGCTGCTACAGATTCCAGTTGAACTTGAAAATATGCTGCTGCTGCGGGTACTTCCATTACTGTTTGAGTTCCTACTATTGCTAAATATTCCAGACAAGCTTGGGAAAACGCTGATGCTGCCAGTACTTCCATTACTGCTCGAGCTCCTAGTGCTGCTACAGATTCTGGTCAAGCTTGGAAAAATACTGCTGCTGCTGGTACTTCCATTACTGCTTGAGCTCAAACTGCTGCTGCAGATTCCAGTCAAGCTTGTAAAACAGTTGCTGTTGGTACATCCGGTGCATGAGCTACTGCTGCAGATTCCAGACAACCTTGATTTTGCTGTTGTTTCTTCTATATCCTGTTTAGTAATAGTTCCATTGGAATTCGTGCGTGGACTCTCTGCCAACTCTGCCAAGTTGTAACAATTATAGTAAGACAGAAAGAAGCAGCTCATATAAAGAAGCAGGGAAAGTTAAGCTTTCGATTTAAACGATAAGTAGAAAAAAAGAGAATCAAGACATGATATCCTTTGTGATAACACACATTAGACTTCTTTAAGCCGTGCTATGTTTCCTTTACTTTACCCAAAGTTTTTTCAGATTGGAAATGTTACTTCACATACTTCTGTTTTTACAATTTGAATTCTGTTCAGATAAAGGATCACTTAGGCGTTTGGACATGAGTAGGTCGAGATATGAAAAAAAGTAGTATTTGAAGTTGAAGAAGAGTATTTGAAAATTGAAGTTAGTGTTTGGACATCAAAACAAGTTGAATTTTAGTGAATGAAAACTTGAAAAAGACTCCTAAAACCTGTTTTTCAAGTTAGAAGTTGAAATGATGGCCCAGATTGATAAACAAACACTTATTTGAAATAGTCTAATGAGGAATACAGATAACAACAAGGATCAATAGATGACAAAAGTTCTCGATAAAATATCACTGACTGACAAAATTAGCAAGACTCCAAAACAAAGAAAGGACAAAGTCTCTTGTCTGTTCTCAACAAGCACACATCAGCCAAACTACAAATCTGTATTTTTGAACTTGTAAAATTGAACTTCAAAATGTACCTGGATTCTGGATAGGAGAATCAGATGACACTACAGCAGTTGATGGAGTAAAAGGAGGTGGTAGAGGCTCTGGGGCAGCTGGTGAAGGAACAGCTGATGGCTCTGAGGCTGGTGGGGGAGTAGGAGGTGTTGGTGGTGTTGATGAAACAACAACTTGAACCTTACAGTCCTCATCAGTAATAGGAGTTGTAACTGCATTCTGTGCTTTCTCACTGTCTTTTGCTAAAACATCACAAAATGCCCTGTGTGTGATAAAGCTATCCCTCCTATATATTATTAACAAAGATATCAGCTTTACAAGAAAGAGAGAGTAGTAACTAAAAGGGCATCAAGAATGGACCTTGAAAACATAGTCCCACAATCACACTTATACTCCTTAGTTCCACAAATCTTCAAATGAGCCTTCAAATCAGATTGAACTGCATATTTTTTCGAGCACTTATCACATTTCCACTTCTTCTCACCGTGTTTCCTGCAGAAATGCTTCTTGATCCCAGTCAAATCGCCCAATGCCCGTGAAGGATCATGGTGAACACACGTAGGTTCCGGGCAAACATACACTCTCTTCCTCACCTCATTACTTGTTCTTTGCCTTAGCTTCCAAGGCAGATTGTGACCCCTTCTATGAAGCTGCAAATTCTGGTCTCTCTGAAACCCTTTGTTGCAAATTTCACACACAAATCGGTTCGTTGCCAATAGAGTTTTTGGTGACAAAGCTACGACTTCCGCATTAGGATCTAATCAAAGGATAATAGAAAAGCCCCAAAAATCAATTTTCTGCTGAAATAGAAATCTGTGTTCTTAAAAAAAGGGGTTCAAATACAGCGAAATAACTAACACCTAACTAGGTTGAAAGCAATCATAGTAGTCGTATTCGTTAGGAATTGCAAATTAAAATTAATTTACCTGGCATTCCAGGGAGATTCCGTTTTTTCTTTGCTGCTTCTTTACAAGGAGCTGCCTGATCACCAGAAGCCGATACACTCGCTTCACCAGAGCCCGCGCAATCATTCATGGGGATAAAATAGAATCCTTCCAGGGTTTATGGAAAAGTAAAAATCTAGAACATTTCTACTTAAGAAACTTCGTGCTCGCTTCTTTCTGCGAATCTACCATTCAATATTGCTTCTTCTTTTGTACCCAACTAATATCTCTGAACACAAGCTCAGACAAGCTAATTAACAAAACCCATATCACAGAATCAGCTCAAAGCTAAGTAGAGCCAAACCCAGATACAAAAATTGGCAATAAATCAATCACCGGCGAGAAAATGAAAAAATAAATGGAACGGGGTTTGCTAAAATGGAAAGACTCTACTCAAATTAGTGAGTTACCGAGTAAGATTCACAAGTGCTAAGGAACCTACAATGCTCAAAGCTTCACTTGTATTACAGCGATTTCAGAAAAACAGGTCGAAACTCCGGATCGGGAAAAGGAGAAAATGGGGGTTTTCGGTGGTCGGCGGCAAAGAAACTAGAGAGAGAAAGAGGGAATTTCAGTCTTGTATGTTACTAGTGTTTTCACTCTTTTCATTTTAAGAAATAATAATATTTTTTTGCAAAGTGTTTTCGTGTCCTATTTCATACCATCATTTTTGGCTATGGACCAAAACTCCATCTTCATTTTATTATGTTATTGATAAAAATTTTAATCAATCAAATATTAAAAATATCTCTTTCTTAATATCTAACACATTCATAGTCTATACTCTACATCACTCATTATAATGCTTTTTAAAAAAATATAAAAATAAAAAATGAGGATAGAAAAAGAAAAATCAATTAACTGAGCTATTAAAGATCTATTATATCACTCGTTACCATGTATTCTTTTCCTTCCATCCTTTTATAGGGGACAAATCATCTTATTAACTTAACTAATAAAGTACTAGATATGATTGATTTTGTAAGGTAAATCAAAATTTAGATATCGCGCTTAAACATAATTTTATTAATAACATTAAATATATATGTATAAGTTTACTTAAATAATGATATTGATTTAATATATATTTAGAAATAATTTTTTTTTAAATGACTCTTTTTTATTTTAAAAGTTAAAAAAATAAATTTCAATAAGTGGTATTTTACGTTAAATGTCATGTATTTATAATTTAATGCAAATATCAAATGTATGTAAGTTTTAAATATTTTATATCATTGTAATAGTAATATTAGTAGTTACTATTGAAGACCATAAGCACTTTTAACCATAGTTAGCTACTTAACCACTTTCAGAAATAGGAGTGGTCAATTTTGCTAAATTAGGAGAAAGTTACTGAGAGTGAAAAATGCAATAAAGGGTTGAGGGTAATTAATAAAAGTGAAAAGTATGTTAACTGGACTTGAGAAAAGTGAAGTTACTTTAAATAGCTATTTAAAGGCTTTGGGGCAGTTGTATAATTACCACGTGTTGAGCATTATTTGTATTTTCTTCTACTTATAAACTTATATTAATGATACTAACGCCATTACATGATTATTAACTAATTATGGTGTAAATAAGAGAGAATTTCAGGATAAACTTATATTATTAATGATTAAATATAATATAAATTTTATTTGAATTTTGGAATAAATTTATATCATCAATTGAATATAGTATAAATTGTTTAGGTTTAATCCTGAGATACTCATTCGATTAGGAATTGTTCATCTTTTAAATGAAATAACGAATCTAAAAATTATAATATCAAAATAATTTAATTATATACCAAACTATCAAAAAAATATAACGAGAAGAGATTAATATTTCGCATAGATAACACCAGTAATTTCTCATATAAGGAAAATTATAATATTATTATAAATATAGTAGATGTCAATTTATTATTTTCAGAATTTTTTTTAAAAAAATATAAACAACTTATAAATAATTTGCAAATAGCTTTGTAATGAATTTTGTGAAAAAAATTATAAATAGCTTACAAGTAGCTTTCTAAAATAGTTTACAAAGCAGTCTACAAATAGCTATTTTGCAAGCATCTTGCAAAGCAACTTTAGTTCTTCTGTTAAATAGGGAGGCAAACTAATTTATTTTGTACATCAATTTAAAGTGAAATAATATATCATTCTCTCTATAAAAAAATAATCTATTTTACTTAGTTTTTAATTTTTTATTTTATAACATATTATCAACATGATATTATATCAATTTCGAGCAATTATTTTAAGTATCGAATGTATGAATTTTTTGTAAAAAAATAATAAAAAATATTTCTAAATTTGAATTTGTAGCTATGATATATCGGACAAAAGCTATATGTGTTGGAATTTATCCTAATGCGAAAAAAATCAAACATCAAATTAAATGTCAAAACAATGATATTTCTACATTGTCATCTTACCATTAATGTTATAAAAATGATTCAAATTTGTCTTTTCTCCATTAACTTCACCCATTTTAATTAGGCCAAATACATAGATAGCCCCTCAAACTTATGTCAATTTTTATTTTGGTACTCTATCTTAACCTTGTTCCATTTTAGCCTTCAAATTCATTTTTATGTATCATTTAAACATAAAATACTAATTTTTATGATTTGTTTATTTTTATTTATGCTCTACAGCTGTAGTTTTGCATTTTAAAAAATTGACGTTCATTCGTTAGTTCTAGTAAGAAAACTTAAAAATTGACTGGCAAACATCATCTTTTTTAAAACAAAATAATATTTTTGAGAGTTTCTAAGTATTTTTGAGTGAAAAATAACCAACAAAGTGCGTCAACTTCTTTCTTAAAAAATTCATTGACAACCCAATGGAATCTATTGCGTTTTAACATTTTTTTTAGTAGTGTTATTAACAATGAACAAGATTCTTCTTTTATACCCTTATTGAAGATGGATTTTTTTTACCGTATTGAGTTGAATTAAAAATTAAAAAATAAGTATTTGAGTTAAATTCAAATAAGCCTGGATGATATGAAAAAAGATAAAAGACATAGTATTATTTAATTTAATTTAACAATCAAATTATACATGAAAAACATCCAACGCATGTTGATAAAACATAAAAATGATGTGTAACATTCAATTGGAGTATGCAAAGTCTTGTTGAACTAGAGAGGCCAAATTCATACAAGATTTTGCACACTCTAATTGAATGTTTCACATCATTTTAAAACTTCACAAATTGATAAGCTAATTTCAAAGCATTCCTCGCAACAATGAAGAAATTCAACTTGGATCTCTACTTGATCGTTCGAACTATTGCATTAAATGTCATCTATCGGAAAAGAATAACAACGTATTTTTCTAGTAAGATAAATTCATACTAAGCCAACTATATCCATGGCACAGCAAACAATTTCACAACCTTAAAAGTTAAATGCCAAAAGAGGCACACATATCTTAGTTATGGTGATGAATAACGCTTGACACAGTTGATGAACTTTCACCACATTTGCCTGAGAAAGAAAATTATCAATGATATAAGTAGGAACTCGCTTATAATAACTGGTGCAAAATATTGGATATATTTTTCCAGAACTAATAAGGTACATAAAATCATAAAATGGAGTTTAAACAAAGCCACACATTAGTATTCCCAATTAATTACAGAAGTAAAAGGCATAGACAGAAAAGTGAAATAGGGAATATTTGAATAATGACAATTCTCAAACTCATTTGATCAGTCAGCAAGAGAAATAGCCTACAACAGACTAACAGTAATGAACACAAAGTGCAGTAATTCAGGTTAACAAATAACAGAGAAATATCACAACAAATCATATGAAGTAGTTTCAGTATTATTTCCAAATTACTTTTTATGGGCAGACAATTTGAAGCAAATTAAGATTCATCTCAACAACATGGGTCACGGGTCCAGGCGAACAAGACTAAAAACCAATGTTATTTTCCAAACTAGTGATCACTGACAGCCAAACTTTATTTCGTTCACCAGACTAATAATGCGGCTGCTTCAGTTATATTTTCTTCAACCATACATATTTCCAAGCTCACCTGTGGTACACCTTCTTAGCTTTAATTTCCATTTCTTTCTTCAACCACTTACTCAAAACAATCAAAAGGTTCTCAATTTGCCACTAGAATTCCAAAAGCAATCAAAAGTTTCTCATCCCCAGGGATAGTGATAAAGAAAGTTAGGCCCTTTACTGATGCTTTCATTTAAGTCAGGAAAATTGTTGACGCAGCTTTGATTGCTAATGAAATTTTTGATTGGAAACTAAAAAGTGGGAAACATGTATTAATCACAAAGTGGTTATAGAGAAAGCTTTTGATCAACTAAACTGGTCATATCTTATCTCTATGCTAAGGAAAATCAGGTTTGGTGATAGTTGTGTTAGATGAATCAAGTTCAGCATCTCCATAGATGTACAATTTTAAGGGTCTTAGACAGGGGGACTCTTCTCACCCTTCCTCCTAATCTTGGCTATGAAGGGACTTAAAAAATGTAGGATAAATTTGTCAAATGAGTTAGTTAAAAGGTTTGAGGTTGGGGCTCTGGGAACTCAATCACTGCCTCTCTCTTACTTTAGGCTGATGTACTTTGATATTTTGTCAAGCAGACTTAACCCAAGTTCTGAAACTTGATCTCACACTCTTAATATTTGAAGCTTCATCAGATCTTCACATTAACATTTTGAGTGAGTGATGTATCCACTTAGGGGTCGTTTGGTAGGGTGTATAAAATAATGTTAAATAGAGTGTATTAGTTACGCTTGCATTAATTATACATAGAATATTTTGGTGCGCATTGTTGGGCTTAGTGTATTAAAAAAAGCATGCATTACATAAAAATATTTATTCACAAAAGTATCCTCCACAATTATGGTGGAAAAATTGTAAAAGGGGTTTTGAGGGGCAATTGGGTCTTTAACCATGGTAATGCATGTATTAAATCTCTTTGCATTACTAATACTTAGAAATTCATGGTATTAGTAATACACTCCTCAATACACAATAGAGTGTATAACTAATGCAAGTATTAGTTATACATAGGGGTGGCAAATGGTTGGATTGGATTGGATTTGGATGGATTGAACCAAAATAGATTGGACCAAAATGGATTGGATTACAATCCACCCATATAAAATATGGGTAAATATGGATTTGGTCAAATATGATTTGGGTAAAAATCATCTAACCCACTTTAATCTCCCAAAGCCAAAAAAAATTTAAATCAAAGCAAAATTGCTATTGTTCTAACCCCTACAACCCCCAACCCACCCCTAAAATATTATTTTTTAAAACAATTAATTTTTCATATAAAAATAAAATTTAATTTTGCTTCTACCCCGTAACTCTCACTCCCACCCCTCACCCACCCACCCACCAACCAAATTTTTCACCCACACCCCTATCTCCATCACCCTAATCTTTTTTTAAAAAAATTTTGCCCGCCCCAACCCCCCCTCCCGCCCAACCCCCCACTCGGACCCCCTACCACCCCCACTACAATTTTCTTTAAAAATTAAAATAATTTCAACAAAAAAAAAAAATCGACCCTCTCCAAGCTACCTCCTTACCAGACCCCCTACCCCTACCCCAAAATTTTAAAAGAAAATTATTTTTTAAAAAAAAAAAATGAAAAAATTAAAACTTTTGCCCCACCCTACCCTCATCCACCCCAGTTTTCCTTTTTTTAAAAAAAAAATAATATATTTTTTGTGCAATTAGAAATTTTTATTATAAGTGGGTGATCTAAGGCTCTATATAAATACCCATATTTTACTGTCCATATTTGTATGAGCTTTTGAAATGGTCAATCCATATTTACCCATTTAAAAAATATGAGTGATCCATTTAATAAATATGGGCTAAATGGATTCATTTTACTTAAACGGACTGATATTGCCACTCTTAGTTATACACAACATGAAAAAGTGTACCAAACAAGGTACTACTAATACACAAAGCTAATGCATGTATTATTTTTGCTAATACACGCTACCAAACGACCCCTTAATTCAGTGCCAAACTTGTCTGAACTAGTAGATCTTTTGTATTTCAGTACTGCTATTTTCCCAACTACCTACTTAGGGCTTCCATTGGGTGCTAAGTTCAGAGCTATTGGAATTTGGATAAAGTATGAAAATTTTGAGTAAAGGCTTGCACCGTGGCAAATACAGTATCTCTGTGGAAGGTAGACTTACACTAGTCAACAGTGTTCTGTGGAAAGATCACCACTTATTACATGTCTCTATTCCTATACCAGATAAGGTTCTCAAGCAACTGGACAAGATTAGGAGGAATTTTCTCTGGGTAGGACCAATAGGTAATAGTAGTTCTCCTAAAGTCCACTTGGTGAAATGGACCAAAGTCACTCAACTAATATCTCGAGAGGGTCTGGGAATAAGAGACCTTGCCATTCATGACAAATGCATGGCAAGGACATGGCTATGGAGGTATAGCCAGGATGTATCTGGAAGGAAGTGGTTAAAGCAAAGCATGGAACCTATAATCACTGGTATACCAAGGGGTATGTCTACGGAAAACTATAAGCAAACTATGGAAGGAATTCTCACAGAATAATCATACAATGGTAACTAATTTGGAGGACAAAGTTACCAATGAAGATAGCTTACTACAACTGGCTAGGACTAACATGGAGCATGCTAGACCCAGGACAACCTCGTCATAAGAAATTTTTAAATTACAAATAGATGCGACATGCCCAAAAATCAGTAGAGTCAAATCACTTGTTGCTCCACTGTACAGTTGCAAATGACATTTGGAATATGTTTTATTCTACTTTTGGACTTAAATGGGTCGGAGAAGTTGAATCTTGGAGCTCATGGAAAGTTGATAAAGCCATCAGAAAGACTATGATACCAGCCAGCATTTTTTGGATAGCATAGACAGAAAGGAATCACAGATGTTTTAATGGTGTAGCAACTCTAAATCACTCTCTCAAGGCTAAATGTGTCCTACTTCTCTTTAGTTAAACTTTCCCCTGTGAATATTCCTGAATAATTTCTGGACTTTGTTAGCTTCCTGCACATAGATTAGTTTCTTTTGATATTTGGAGCTAACAGTTTCACTATATTAGCAAAATCTCATTTTTTGTCCAGACACTGTCCCTTCTTGTTTGCTTTTGTTAGTTCTCTGTCCTAGCATTGAAAAATGTACTGGATCTAACAATACTTCCTTTGTAACCATTGCATCTTCTTGATGCCAGCAATGCAACGACTTACTTCATCAAAAAAGAAAGTTAGGCCCCTTATGACAAGTTACTACAAAAATAACCTGCATCTATTAACAAGGTAGTACAAATAAAAGTTATCACAAAATAACTTGAATCTACCTTAAATCATATCAACTAAATCAGGAAACAAGAGAAATATCAGAACTTGGGTGTAGCTTTATAGACAATGGTGGCCAATGGAGAATTGGCATAAATTTGAAGAACAACAGGTTGCCAAATCCCAAATGTAGTGTTCATGACATTGGTTCATTTAGATGTCATGACTTTGCTACTCTGACTTGACTATTTTTTCCAGCAAATTCATTTTGACTAATATATGTATATTCAGTTGCATTTCACTTGGGATTTGAACCTGAGACCTTATGATTCTCCTCCCACTTTATTGACCACTAGGCCCACACCTTTAGGTGCATTCAATGCTTCTTTAAAGCTTTTACTTTTCTTTTCTGCTGTCGGGGATGGTAAGCTACTGGTAGTCACAACTTTTGTGAGAGCAATTATCCATCTACTCTGAACCAAAATCACTACAAGAACCTAGCTATTATCTTGTAAGATTCATAGTTAGGTGATCAGAACAGAAAAAATGCATCTTTTTACGATCTGATGAATTCCCCAAGGTGCCAAATAGAAAGTCTATGACCAAATAGTTATACAACATTACGAAATATGAATTGTTAGATTGACCAATGACATGGGTTTTTTTTTACCTGATCGCCAATCTATCAATATAAAACAAATTTGTCAGACACCCTGGTATTAAGTCAAGTGACAATTACAGTCAATTCCTACTGTTAAACCAGATTATAAAGAAAATTTCTCACCCGTAATTAATACTCATATTCATAAAACTATAGCCAAATCCTTCCACTACATTCATTGAGATTCGACGGTATAGACTACAAAATCACCTACCTGGATACCACTATGCAAATTCAGTGCTCGGGCAATAACTAAATATCATTATGCAAGTTTCACTATAATTTATTTTTCAAAATAAAGATTTAAACTGCAAAAACACAATCAGTTTGCTTTAATGATTTACTAATCCCATTTGTCACTCCATTTCTACATCCAATCTCCATCAACACACTTTTGGAATTAAACACACATGTTCTAGATTTCATAATATTTAATCATTTTTGTGGAAAAAAATAAACTAATTGCAAGTAATTAAGACAAATGAAGCATGAACCTATTGAAGAGTTCGAAAGCAAATCGAAACCCGTTGTAACACATAAACCATAGCAACACAAGCACCAAAATATCTATAAAAAAGGCGTTAAGAACTCCAGATCCAACCAAAATCTGACATCTATATTAGCAAACTGAATTGAAAATCAATAAACTAAAAAAGCCTTTATCAGATCTAATAAATTAGTAAAAAGGGCAGCCCGATGCACTAAAGCTCCCACTATGCGCAGGGTCCGGGGAAGGGCCCGACCACAAGGGTCTATTGTACGCAGCCTTACCTTGCATTTCTGCCAGAGGCTGTTTCCAGGCTTGAACCCGTGACCTCCTGGTCACATGGCAGCAACTTTACCAGTTACTCCAAGGCTCCCCTTCAGATCTAATAAATTAGTAATTAACAAAAAAAAGGATACTGAAGAGACAACGTTCCCACCAGTCGAGCATGTACAAACCAAAAGTGACATTGTAGAGATAGATTTTCCGTTGAACCCAATTCATTTTTCTCCCTTCAAGCTTCCTGCAGAAAAAAATTTAATATTACGAAGAGGAAATGTAAATTTGCTTGATCCTGCCGCCTTTTAAACACGCTAACGGCTTTGAGCCTCCGAATTAGAATTTTTTTTTCTTTGTCGTTTTCCGGTGATCAAATTATTACAAATGAACCCCTTAGGAGAAGAAAATTACATATGACCCCTCCTCAATCGTCTATTCATTAATCGTATCGAGTTTAAAAATATAAAGAAAATATTTGAATTTCGGAAATTTCAATTAAAAATATGTAAAATATACTCCTTCCAGTCCATTTTAGTTGTCAAATATATTTAAAATAATTGTCCTAAATTAGTTGTCAATTTAAACAATCAAGAAATAATTAATCACTTTTTTCTAACTCTATCCTTAGTAATTAAGTCATTTTAAAATGTGAAAAAAATTATTACTACAACTCTACTTTGTTACTACAGATTTAAAAAAGGTCATTTTAAAGTTCCAAGACTACTTTTTGTTAAACTCTTGGTATTTCTTGCCTATCATTCAATACATAACACATCAATCAATGATATAATGTACAAAATAAAAAAACATGACTAATTCATGTCTTTGTTTTTTTTCTTAAGATATGTGTCATGCTCTAACAATTCAATTACTTTGGAATGGAGGGAGTATAAATTTAATAATTCATTAATAGAGACTAATTCGAAGAATATTTATATACTATTATTTTTAAGAGTGGGTTCAAAATAATTGCTTAAATATATACTATTATATTTAATAGTTTTAATTCTTTAAATTTTTAAAAGATCACTTTAATCTTCAACAAATATTTATCAAACTCTTTCTGGTAAATTTAAATGCAAGGTAAGGTTGCATACAATAGATTCTTGTGGTCGAGCCCTTCTTCGAACCCTGCGCATAGCGGGAGCTTTAGTGCACCGGGCTGCCCTTTTTCTGATAAATTTAATAGGAACTACAAAAGACAGAAAAATAACGGGAACTCTCATTTTGAGATACAATTTTTCTAGTATTGTTTTTTAAAAAAATTAATTTATTTTTAGAATTTGGTACAACTTTTTTTTGAGGTATGATTTCTCTATTCTTTATATATTTTTAGTGTTTGGTATAATATTTTATGTTGTATATTTTATGATCAAATAAAACTTTCTTGATTATTATAGTTAAACTCGTAAAGGTAGCCCGGGCCCAACATGAGCATAGATTTATAGTGTAAATATGTATAACGACGAAATACCGAAAATGAAGATCAAAATACTGGTATAATTTTCCTCTGTACATCCAAGCATAGTCAATCTTTTATTTACTTGATAGGTGCGAAGCTGTGTGGTGAATGAAACACAAGTAGGATAAGGATGGTGTGAGTTGGATGGAGAAGCTCAAAACATATAACGTGAATGAGGGGGAAAACTGCACAAACAAATGTTGGATAGGAGTTGCACTCAACAACTACCTGAAATTGATGGTTACATAGATAATAAGTAAATGGATGAAAAATCAAAGGTATTTAATGAAAACGTGAAGAGAGCCTTTAGAATATTTGTCTCAAATTTATCCACCATATAATAGTTCAACTAGCGGTCTTCAACTGGTTGACTGCCAAAATCATCAAACCTTTACCCATGAAGAAACTTAAGTAAAGTTGTCCTAACATCAGGCATCTAACTCAACTTTCTGATGATCAAGTGAAGATTGTCCAAGGCTTTATCCCTTCAACCAATATGGAAACATTCAACAACCCCAGTACGCCTAGCTTCGATATATACCATGTAAGAAAATGGTAACTCAATTCCAAAATCTGAGTTGAACAATAGCAGAATTAAATTCAACTACTTTTATCAACTGATTGTTCATTTGACTATCTGCTATTCATTTTTTTATGCTTGATTTTCTGTATTTCTACAATAAAGGAGATTGTTGAAAAAAGTAAATATCTACTTTGTACCAGTTTAATGGACCTGTTTTCATTTAAATGGATTTCCCCATCGAAAATGCAATCCTTCTTATCTATACTTTATCAAATGATTTCTGCATATGGTCCACTTCTTCAGACACAATAAATTTGATCATCTTTTTTCCTAAATCTCTGAAGAATTAATGTTGTCAATAAGAGAAACTATAGTAACTAACGGCAGATCCACAAAAGATCTCTCCTTATAATAAGAGGAATGTCAATCATTTTCCTTTTTGCTTATAGGATGACATGAGAGTGAAACAAACACATATAAAAGAGCATTATTCAGGAGTAAAAAAGAACAAGATTTAAAGATGCAAAAAAAATTCTTAAATCTAGTTGGAAGAAAAAAATAAGATGACAAGAGTTGGTATTGATAAGATATGTAGTGTTTCACACCAGATATAGGACATTGAAAGAGTTAACATAAATCTAATTGGGATTCTCCTCCCATTCTGGCAAAACCATATCTTTCCTAGCTTGAACTATGTAAATATAAATCACTTATGGTTAAAAAGGGCAGCCAAATTGTAGGATTCAGAAAGGGTTGGATCAGAATGAATCTATTTTATAGAGTCTTACCTTGCATTTCTACAAGAAATTATCTCCACTATTGAACCCATTTACGTCTAGGCCACATCGTGTCAACTCTTACTGTTGCGCCAAAGCTCCCCCTTCTGGTTTAAATGTACACAATATATGAAAGTATCTTCTAATCCATGGTTGAGATTTCTTGCTAAATTATAAATTTTAATTTTTCCCTTTGGTATTGTTCATGATACTTACTATGAAAACCTTAAATAACAAGTCTTCATTTTTTATTGTGTCTGCACCTTTCCTAACCAGATCAATACACCGGTATCTCCAAGGTACTGCTTTTTATTCTATCACAAAATATATGTTCACGATATAATCTTTCCTGCAGCTCCTAAAACTGGATTTTTCGTCTTTTAAGCACTCCCTTTGTTCCGATCCAAAATTAATAAGAAGATGAGTTAAGAAAATGGAAGAAAAAGGCAAATACCAAAAATCAAGGCCCACCAGAAAACAACCATGGAAACAGAAAAGCTCAAGGAACAAAAAAATGTCGGACATAAAGAAATCGCAAAAAAGTCGCTAATTAATCAATTAGCCGAAGTAAAGTTAGGGAATCACAATCAAACGAATGAAAAAGACCCATAAAATTAATTTAAGAAAAATCGTCTAAAACACGAAAGATTCCAAAATCACATGGGAGAAGCAGAGTTAGGAAATCAAAAGCAACACAACAAAAAGACCCGCAAAATTTGTTAGCTCACCTGAGATACGACGGAGGTGTAAAGTCAAGGAAAGTCTAAGTTGAGCACAGGAGAAGATGAGGACAGAGCAGGCGGAGATGATCTGGAGGTGGCCTTTAGGATTGATGCAGAAAAGATGAAAGATCAGCTCTAAATTAAATGACAAAAATATCCTTCAACTTCAATGATTTTTCAAATAAGCACACATGTTGACGGAGAGGTGTGTGCTATTCCCTCTTCTTATATAGTAAATAAATAATTTATTTTTACTATGTTCGTCCAATTTGGTAAGAGTTTGATAAATATTTTATAAAAATTAAAAGTGTAACTTTTGACAAACATCAAAGACCAAAACATGATAAATGCATACTTGAGGGATATTTTTTAAAATATACTTTCAAACATAAGGGATCATTTTTTCGTTCGTTATCAACAGTTAGGGATGTGTAAAAATTAAACCGATCTATAAATTGAATCGAAAATATATCATTGGTTTATTGCTATCGGGTTATTGAGTTAACTTCTTTCTAATGGTTTATTAAAAAAAAATTGGATTATCGATTGATATTGATTTTTTAATATTGGATAAATCGATAATCCATTAAAATTTTAGTAAATTACTACTTTACCCCTATATAAATATTAAATATTAATATCACTACGCCTTTGCCCTTTAGCCTTCAATTCACACTTCACAATGACTTTGAATTCACAAGAAACAAACTCTTTTATTTGTGTTGCATTTGTTTAGTTCTTTTCATGTTAGTTACTATTATTTCTACTTTATAAGCATTCAGTAAAGTTACATTATTGTCTTGCCGTGCCAAATTATTGGACAAGTCATATATTTATTTTTTGGCATTTTTTTATTGGTTAAACTGAAAATCGAACCGTTAAGGCCAAGAACCGATAAATTAAAAATTGATAAAAAATATCTTATAGGCTTGATTATTGGTTTAGCGTATTTAAAAATTGAAAATCGACAAACAAAACTGATAATACATTAAATCGAATCGAACCGACCGATGCACACCCCTATCAATAGCTATTACTTAGATATTACTCTGCATCAACCATCTTGTTTAAAGTGAAAATAATATTTAAAAATTGAAATTGTGTTTGACCATGAATACATATTAGAATTATTTAGAATTTTTATTAATAATTTGGAGTGAAAATAGATTTTTGGTGTTATTGAAATTCAAGGAAAAAAGAAAAAGGTTCAAGGTCAAATGCTCCCTTAGTTAAATATCATCTCTTTTCGTAGTATAACAGTTGTTTGCTTGAAAACAAATTATTCCGAGATAAGTTATTCCATCATGTATATAGAATAAACTTCGTTTTTACTCTTGTTCGTTCTTTATCTGGAAGATGATAAAAAAAGGAACTCAAAAGAAACAAACAGGTATTAAAGGTATAATTGTAAACCACGATCGAATCTATGAAAGCATTGGTTTATACACAATCTGTACAAGAGACAGTTGCTTCTTAACCGTAAAATACTTATACAAATAGCTATATCAAATGTGATTTCATATCCGGTCAAAATCTTGGCTAAATGATCGAAGTGGGTAGCTCCAGTAGACCCATAGATAATGAAACAAATAGTAATAAACGTCGACTGGCACCTGATGAGATTCTATTCACCCTTAGGCAAATCATTTGATTATTAAATTAAACGAATACTTAAGAGTTAAGTGCTATCAAGGTAACAAGAAATATTCAACAATTCATAACTAGCTAGCAGAAACTAAAAAATGAAAAGAAGACACAGAAAGACTATATCATTTCCACTTTGAACTCTCTTGTCAAGTTTCTTCCTTCCAAGTGAAACTGACTCCTATATCCTTCAAAATTTAGTTATTTAAGAATAGGAGATAACGTTTCTAGTAAGTATACATGACATTAGAACTCGATATTGCTATAGAGAAGTCAATCGGGTAGCTGGCAACTCCCTTCATTTCGAGTGAAGAAGAATACAAGCACTCTCACGCTCGGTAGCCGTTGTTAGCACAAAAAATTAGAAGATACTACTGCTCCTTACGTGAACCAGAAATTATAAAAACTAAAGAATAGGAGAATAAACAAGTGAATTCAGGATTTTCACTGGCGGAAAATAAAATAGTATGAAGACCAGAGTGTATACTTGCATCAATTGTCATACTGTTTGGACAAGCACCAAAGTCTTCATGTTTAAGACTATCAAACCTATCTACCACCAGCAACACATAAATCCAACCTAAATGGATGATATAATTCAGAGTAAAACCAACAATGCTCCGAAAAGAAAAAGATAAAAGGAAAACAGAAACGAGCTATACTTCTAGCACTAGTCCAAGACGCTAATTCTATAAGCCTTCCAAGAATCCCCATGTCATAAGACTTGCTGAGCACTTCTGACAACTTAAGAGGATACTACTAACCATCATAGTCCCCCTCGTAGAACTTGTTTTCTGGATAGAAGACAGCTACAACTTGGTTGCCACCAAATTTTCTTCCATTCAAGCTTTGCCGAGCTTTGCTGGCACTCTCGACATCTCCATACTCCAAAAATACCTGAAAGGTACACAAACGATTTAGCAGTTCCGCATCTTAGAAAAGAAAAGCAAGACATTGACAAAGAATCAATCCAACAGATTGGACCCCCTTCTTTGAATTGGCTGAAAACAGCCGTCATTTGAGGAAGTTATAACTAATCTTACTGAAAAGCCTCCTCAAAAAAGTTGCAAGCCATTTTTAGATGGTCACTGGAAAGAACATTAGATCCAAGTTGTATCACTTTCCTTGTAAAATATACAGGATCACTATTAACAACTTATAAACTTCAAATGACCCAGACTAAGAAATCTGTAGACATATATTTTTACCTTTCCAACCCCTGGTGCATGCTCACCATTAGGACTTGGACGTGGAATAACAACATTCAGCAGTGAACCTGCAGAATATATATCAAAGCGGAAGACGTTTTACAAAGTATTGCTACAATATTTAAGCCATATGCTTAGCACAACAAGGGGAAAAAGGTACCCACCAAATTTTCCACATTCAGTTCTCATGTCTTCTAATATATCTTGATAGTCCTCATCGTTACTGAGCTCATCTACCTCAACAACTTGTGTTAAGCACAAGACCTTTGTGGCTAATGCACCAGGTTGTAACATAAGTCTCTGTAAAAAAAATGCATTAAGATGTGAGCAGCCCAATTGTTGCTATGAAATCAAATCCTAAGAAATGGAAAATTGAATTAGAGAGCACAGAAATGTCTCACCTGCAAAGCTATCTGCTGTTGCGCATGCAACAATACACTCTCTTGCTCAGGTTTAGGTTGTGTTGTACCCTGGTTAGCACGCCTAACAGTAAGGGTTTTATCACCCATCTTAATCCCATTGAGAGCTGCACAAGCAATATCAGTAACGGAAACATCCTGATAGACACAAAAGGCATAGCCTTTTGAGTTCCCAGTTTCTCTATCTTTGACCAAATCAAATCCTCTAAGTGCACCAAAAGACTCTAACAGCTCTCTAATCTGTGCTTCTGTGAAATAGTAGGGCAAACCACCAACAAAAATACGATCAGGGCCTTCAAGCCCTCCTGCAGAACCTGGGGACAATCCAACAGCTGCCAGGTTGAGGTTAGGGTTTGGTTGGCTAGGACCAAGAGTAGCAGCCAGAGAAGGGTTGTAATCACTGGGTCTTCTGACCTTACAAGGTGCACCCTGCACAAAAAACACCACGCACACAGAAGCACAGAGCAGTCAGTTGAAAGTAGGGACATTTACTTGATATGATGCAACACGAAAAAATGAAACTTTGATAATGAATTATCCAATAACATCTGATAAGCTCCAGCAATGATAATAAAGAATTAAAAAAAAAAGAGAAGAAACAGGTTTAAGGATATTCAGCTCTTATAACGGGAAGGGGATAAAAGATGTTGCACCCAAAATTTTCTTGGACTAAACAAGACTCGAGGGACAGACAAAAGTTGCATATCCCTAAAACTAAATCTTTCTACATCCTTGCTTTCTCTCTAATGGATAAACCAACAACAACTATAAGAGGTAAAAAGTATAGCTTCTTTAAAACTTCAAAACTACTTGATCAGCTATTACACATTCAGGTACCTCAAATATGATGCCATCCAATGCCATAGCATTACTAGCTTCCTCTACAGATCTCATTTCAACAAAAGCAAACTTCTTCTCATAGTTTATATAGACATTAACAACAGCATCACCTGAAAATCCCAACAACACTCTGAGCATCTGAAAGGTAAATTAAGTTGTACGTGTACGACAAAGGAGAGCAAATTTTAAACTAACCTGGACCAGCAGTATTTCCTCCAATTGCAGACATAACATGACTAAAGAAGGTCGCAACAGACTGTATGAGAATCAGTGTGTCAAGATAGATATGTATGAGAGGAATATCAGACATAGGTCATAGAAAATCAACCTTGACCATGAAGATAAAATGCTAGTACAGTGATCTTTTTGAAAATGTGCAATCACACAAAAGTTATAATTATCAGAATTATCAATACTAATATCTTCAGAACACAGGAAGACAAGCTTCATTTAGATAAACTTTTATGTATTTCTATTAAACGAGAATATGGCCTCTATAATACAAAAATGAAGCTAGAGTCAAAAGAAAAAAAGGATAGAAAGTTGAAAGTTAATGACAAAAAAAATGTTTAAAATATCATACAAGAAATTGAACTACATGCAAAAAAATTCTTCAAAAAAAGTATCAACTAATTGACATCTATCTATCTATCTATCTATATATATATATATAAGCTGGATAATAAGAGAGTGATGCGGCACCTCTCATTAGCTAACATTGACATTTATCTTTTTTCTGGTTTATTTGGATTTTATTTCTTATTTTTGATTTTTTTCCCTTATTTCTTATATCAAATTTAATGTGCAGATGCCTAAAAATCTATAAGAAGCACACATTCACGCAGAAAAAGCTGTCATCAATGGGCTTTTCGGTTACTACTTCCATTCTTTGCATTTTACAATAGCATTTAATACTATATATATATTATGATTCATCAATTTGGTTATCCGTTATACACTGATTTAGCATTTTGTATTCCATGGCCTTTGGCAATCAAGTAGATGGACACAGCTGCATATATATATACACACACACATTTGTTAGGTGTAAGGTAAAGTGAAGAGCAGAGTCTCTCTTATTTTGCAATTCTCCCACTCCATAATTTTTCGAGGGAAATATAGAGAGACAATACACAGCTATTACTATCCAAAATCAGCTAAAATCTCATTTTCTTTTGTAAAATTTGTTCATTCCGGAAGGTGCGGCGTCCCTCCCCTTGCAAAATCAAATTAAGGTGTCGCAACGGTGAGCCAAGGAAGAGAGCGGGCATGTCATCTTATAAGAAGCCCCACCCCAAGATTGTATTCTTTCATTTAATCAATGAGTTTACATGTATGTTTGATTTCTTGCACTCTTTTCATGAAGTTGTTCTTCCATTATATATATATATATATATATATATATTGTATTCCAGAAGTAAATTGCCAGAGATATGGCTACCGATATAGTTTCATAGTTTCATCTGTAGTCTAACAACCCGAGAGGAACGTTATACTTCCGTGGCCGTGTTGATATTTCTAAGATAAGTTTATTTTGTAATTAGACATTTATAGTTACATTGGCTCTTTCCGAAATCATATCTCATAAGGTTTTGTTACAATATAAATGCAGTCATTATCTCAGTTGAGTTATCATAGTTTAATTTGGTCAACAATATCCTATAATACTTTGATAGCGATTAGGTATTTTTGAGAATTTGGTATAATGCTTTTATATACTCTCTCCCGTCCTAATTTCTGTGGCACAGTTTGACTTGATTCAAGATTTAAGAAGAAAAAAAAGACTTTTGAAATTTGTTGTCTAAAATTTCATTAAAGAGAATTATAATGTTAAATTGTTTTCAATTATAGCAAGGTGACATTTTTTTAGGCTGACTAAATAAAAAAGTGTCACATAAATTGGGGGAGTATATGTTTTCTCTTCTCCTGATTCTTGGAAAAGTATCAGCAATAATTACTTGCAAATTGTGGTGACTCTGATTTGTAAGTATATTCTAAAAAAGTGAGTGAATTGTGATGACTCAAATGCAACTTTAAATCTCCAGTTTATGTATTACGATCATCATCAATTCTTAATCAAAACTAATTTTAGAAAACTCTTATATGGATAAAATTCTTGTGAACAAGATAGATATACATCATATGCAAACTTGAATGTTTTATAATTTGAATAAAAAAGATAAGAAAAATCAATGATCAATTATTTTACTACAAAAGAGATCAATCCATACTAAGAAGGAAATTATATTTAGGAAAAAATGTTATGACCGAAGTATGTAAAAGGATAAAATAAATCGATGGGTAAGCTTATACAATCATTCATTTGAATTTCTTGAGATTTGCGCATGACAATGCCAAATTTTGTGTTTTATATATTTAATAAAATATTTTGACCCTAAATGTCCATACATCACTAAAGTTAAACTTTTAGATATATTTTTAATCACATTAATATTTTTCATTTTATGTCGATTTTCTTCCACTACGTAGTGTAATGGTCCTCTCATTTAGATTTAGTTTACATTGTGAGTTCCTCAATTTTTTTTAAGTTTTTACACGATTTTTTATTTTATTTTTTTAATTAAAAAAAATTGCAAGTTTAATAGGTTTATTAACGACCGAACGAAGTGCAGATAAGTTCCCTAGTTAGAAATATTACTAATGGGATATGAAATGAGGTTGGTTCTATGATAGTTTACTAGAAAATTATTAAATTATAAAAATATAAATTCTTCAAATGTGGAACTCAAATAGTCTGAGCACCATTAAGAAAATCACCACATACTATTTCAACATAGAGAATAGTGGTAGAAAAAAGTGAAATGCCTAGGAAAGATTTTCACAGAAGTAACAGTAAGAAAGGTATTACTACCGATGTCATACTATGTAGACAACAAAACAGAAGAAACAAAGTTGTAATGATTAAAAAAAAAGGGTGCAACAAATTTTACATCCATAAAATGTAAGAAGTATTAAACCATAATAAAAATATCAAAGTGATTCGGAAAGATATCAAAACATGAAAATAAACAAAGTAACTTCCCAAATTTGAGTGGCCAAATTTTAAACAGCCAAAGTCAAGTCACAAGAAATTCCAAATTTGCACCAAAGTAATTCTTACCCCATAATATCTCACATATTTGAAGGGGGAAAAGATGAAAATATAAGAAACAGCTAAAACTACTATGCAAAAAATACAGGAGAGTGTTCATGTAGTTTGTTTCAAAATATAAACTTTATTTGGAAATGTCAAAGAGACCAACTACTTCATGAGATTGGTGGGGCATGGTCTGGTACCTGTTCATTTGAAGTAGCAGGAAGTCCACCGACATAAACTCGTCGAGCATGCCTAGTAGCCTGATAACACAAGTTAGGAAATACTTTAGGTAAAAAGAGGAACTCATCCGCACCATGAGCTTACTAACAAATTACGAACCTGCTGTGTCATTGCCTGGATCGGCATAACAGGAAGAGCTCCAAACTGCCACAACTCCATCAGAGAACAAATATATGAGAATATTGAAAGTAGCACTGAATCCATACAACTAAAAAGGGAGTGTCGACAATACCGGGCCCGATGTTAAAGGAAACATGTTAGGCAACATTCCTGGAATTGCTGGGTTGGTCCCAGGTACTTGACCTGCAGAGATAACCAAGATACAGTTGAAAATGACATCATGACATACTTTAAACAATATGAGAGTGAGTATTTACAAGAACAGTTCCGTTTTTAAAATGATTTTGAAAGAATAAATGAATTTTGTACTCAGAAATCTAAGTATAACAATATAAGGAGAGGAAATTTTACAGTGTATTCAGAAAATATTTGTAACTACCAAACAGGCAATTCCTGGATGAAGATGAACAAGACCTGTATTGGTTCTTCCTTGTACATAAAAGCTACAGAAGTCGGTTCACACCCATTGTCAGCACAGTGGGGCAAGTAGCCCAACATTGCCTTCTTAGGACATAAGACAAGACATACAAAACAAACAAACAAACACCAAACAAAACAAGAAACCAAAAACCCTCAGTTTCGGAATTACTTCACCAAGTAAACAATAAAGAAACCAAAACAGCCAATCTATACCATGACTCAATACCAATATAGGTGGAAGTTAAAGAGACAATAGCTTACCAAAACGTAACCATGCATTTTGATATGAACTTCCACACTATGTCAAAGAAAAATGGCAGTTATCAACATAATTTCAGCTGTAACCTTAATGATGAAACAAGTACCTGCAGCAGCTGTAGCACCAGGTAACATTGCAGTGGTAGGAGGTGCCATATCAAAACCACTGATCCTTTTGCTGAAAAAATATAAATTAATAACAACAATAAAATGACTAAAACCAGACTGCTAATATAACATTTAATGATCCACAAAACATTATTTTCTGACTACTAACCTCTTGGATCGAGAACGAGATCGAGACCTTGATTTACGCTCAGATCTACCCCTTGAGCGAGACCTGTGTCTAGGCCGACTCTCTCTATTTTTGTCATGATCTCTTTGCCTTAAGCAAAACAAATTATTAATATATCACAAACTAAAAATGAAGCATGCTCCCACTACCACTCAACAACAACTTGAAATTTAAAGATCATAAAACATGATCCTCAAGTCTGAATCCGACTCATAACAGTAACATAAAGCCAAAGTGAAATTGCAAAAGCAATATAAATACTAACATCGAAAAATGTTAAGCTCTTACTTGTCATAATCTCGAGTTCGATGACGTTCATCATCATCTCTATCTCTGGTCCTCTCCCTTTCCCTTCTATCACTACGATCTCTATGACGATCACGGTCCTTCTCCCTCTCTCTGTCCCTGTCTTTGTCTCTTGCCCTACCCCGGTCCCTATCACGCCCTTTCTCCCTATCCTTTTCCCTGCTTCTTGATGAGCTCCTATCTTTTTCGTACTCACGAGAACTATGCTGGAAGGGACACACAAGTAAAAATAAAAACAAGTGAAGGAAACTATAAGACGTATGAATATAAAAAGGATGGAAAAGGAATTATATTAATAAGCAAGTAAAGGAAACTAGAAGACATATGAAAACAAAGCTAAGGATGGAAAAGGAATTATATTTTTTTGGAGATAGATGGAAAAGGAATTATATTGAGGGTCAAATCATAACAGTTGAGACTGAAACTGAACAGTTGAAAGATGGCAGAAGACTATAGCAGCAAAATTAATACTAAAAAAGCAACCTGATTAAAACTATGGGGAAACGTTCAAAAACCCAAGAGTGTCCTTTGGGGTGCACAGTATTCACATAGCAGAACTACATAAGAAGGGTCACCTAGAAAATTTTATCCCTGCAGGGATGAAGAAGTTTTTCTCAGAATTCAAGAGATGTGCAAGACAAGCTGTTTATGCAGCTGCAGCATCCATCTTTTATCCCCCCCCCCCAACCCACCCACAGACTGATTACCCAGAATATTCATGAATCACATCCCATCAAGCAGATAGCACCTACACAGTGGTTTGGGCTTAAGTTTGAAACCCCTTGCCAGCGAAAGTAAGGGATTTGCCTTCTGGATCACGCTCGTCGCACCGGGCTTGCCTAGTGCGGGTTACCTCTCCTATGTGGTTTGCGAGCTATTGCATAGGAGAGGGGTTTTACTCTATGCGCATCCAAAGAATAGCGGTTGCGGGTTTCCCTTGTCATAAAAAAAAAAAAAAGTAACAGCCTAGAATATTTGAATGCTCACCATTAGAATGATTCACACAGTTCAAGGAGCAATACTCATAACTGACCTCTAATATAATCATTATGAATCACCAAAACAAAATCATCCATCCATTCCACATAACACTTCCCTCCGCAAATCAGACCTTTCAGATACAATCACTTTTCCCCCCTTTTCTGGATAAACTGTTTGCCTCGACTAATTTACCAGCAACCTGCTATCATCCACAAGCACAACTATGGAAAACTTTTCCTGAACAGGCTTGCCTCCACTAACCAACCATGAAACCTGCTACTGCCCAAAAAACAAATGTATTGGGAAAACATGCCCTTGATTCTGTTGTTCTAGAAAAAGATGAGAGCTTTCAAGCGTTCTCAAAAGTGATCGGGTACCTTTTTCTCTTAGTTCGGGAGCTACTGAGTTTTTGTAGTGGAGATTCAAGCCTGAGGTTATTGCCTAGACCTCAAGCAGAACACTTAGTCATGGGGAAAACTTACTACAGATAAGCTAATTCGACTGTTTCAGTGGATCCTGTAATCTCCAGGAAAGAAGGAGAAAATACATATGCTGGGTATGGGAAAAAGGATGGTCAAAGAGAGCGAGAGAGAGAATTTTAGTACCTGAGGCTTGGAGTCGGTGTAATCATCAGGATTAGAGCCGCCATGGCTGCTTCTGGATTTGGGAAGGGGAGAAAAGCCGTAATTGTCTATGTCTTCTCCATTGGCTTCATAGTCCGGCATAGCTAGGCTTCTGTAGCTGTATGTAATTCTCAGTGAAGATAACTTTCTCTGATCTCTTCTACTGAATTGTACTTTGCTTCGCCTTGTTCTATCCCCTGCGTTATTGATGGAGTTCAGAGTTCAGAACAGAAAACTAGGGCTCCAAATTGGCAGAGAAATCGTTTAGTACAAACGTCACTATGACTTTTTCTTTTTTATTTTTCTGAGAGCACGTTAAACTTTGATTAAATTTATATGAATAAAATCTAAGACGTCTAATTAATAATGAAAAACAGTTTGTCACTTCATCACAATTATTATTAATAGTACAAACCCCAGTTACTTGTTTTTTGCCCCAAATTTTCAATTTGTTTTCACCGAACACACAAATCACAATCGAGTAATGCTATTTGGCACAAATACACTTTTTAGGATTATTTTGTAATTAAAGAGGGATGGAAAGGATAGATCAGTTAATTTAATTATTTTTTGTACCCAAAATGTTTTCTAAAGTAAAATCACTAGTAAATAATCCTAAATCCCTATTCAAGGTCAAATTTCACATCCCAAGATTTTTTCATTGAGCAGTGTTTCTTTCAAATCCAAATGGCTCTTCTTCAAAAAGTGGAGTTTCACCTTGTGTATATTATTTTTTTCATCGAATTCTCTCCTTTTATATCTATTACGTACAAATTTAAAACTCATCCCATTAATTTAAAAGTAATTAACTATAAATTAAAGTATAAATTATGTTTATAACATAGTTAACTACTATTAAAATTTAAATATTGACAAAAGGTAAAAAGTTAAAGTAACATTAAAAATTAGATATTTAGTATTTTTTCAGTTCTTTTTTTTAGTGTTTGCAATTTTTATTTTTATGGTAGATCCAAAATTTATTTTTTCAAGAGACTAATTAATATGAACAAAGGCTTATAATTAATATGGCATTAGGAAGTTGATCAAAATTTATTTATGATTTTTTAATCACCGTGTGAATAGAAAGTGTCTATCTAATATAGGATAGAGAAGGTAATTACTTGGTCTACCAAACATCTTAAAGAGTATAATTACATTCAACTACACCAAGTTCAAATTACATTGTGGTTTTTCAAACAATGACTTAGTGTTTTTTTTTCTTCTCACACAAAAAAAAGAAGATAAAAATGATATATATATATATATATAATGATATTATTAGATATAATTTAATATTTAAATATTACTAATATATTAGATGATATTATTGAGTATCAGAATTTAGGGGAGTAATTTTTTCTTATCAAAATTACGAGTAAAAAAATAAGAAAATGAAAGAAGGGGTAAGTGGAAGACAAATGGTAAAAAAATCAACGGAGCTGTCTTGAACTCGTGATTCGAGAAAATCATTATTACTCTTGTCTGATATATGTTGAGTGTTTCTCTTCCCAAAAATATGTTTGATGTATGATTGTCACGACCTAAAATGGGTCATAAGTGGCACTCATACTTAACCTCCTAGGTGGGAGAACCAATGATACAAACCCCAACTTATAAAATATCACAATAACACGGAAGCTCAATTTATGAGAGTAAGAGATAATAAAACCACTAAAGTGTATTAGATACGTTTTTCCAAAACCTAAAAGTTATCACTTTAAGGACATCTAATTCTAAAATACTAAATCTGAAAATATCAAACACTAGAATAAATAAATAACTTAATGTGTCCTGAAACTAAGTACATCATGCCATGCCCGAGAGAACCTAACACGAGCTAGAATGAATAGCTCACCCTGGAACCTGATGTGTTGAACACTCGCTAGAGTTGAGGTCGAGTCGAAGTCGATGGAACACTCGCTGCACTCCAAAAATAAAACAAAGAAAAATACAAGTAGGGGTCAGTACATGACAACATGTACTGAGTAGGTATCATCGGCCGACTCAAAATAGAAATCAATATGCAGAAACTAATAACGGGAAATCAACCATAACACTTAACATGTGGCAACCAACAAGCTCAAGATCAAGTAACAACGCAATGAACCATTACACAATTAGTCAATAATATCAAAATTATACATGAGGACCCAAGCCTTCACACCACGGTCTTTTGGAAAATGAGTTATTTGACATTGGGTAATATTAAGTCATTTTAGTATTTTTTTTCTTTAATATTACCGTGTCAGAATGTGACACCTGATCCAATATACCGTGTCGGAATGTGACACCCGATCCAAATATACCCTATCAGAATGTGACACCTGATCCAAATGTAATTAATTTATTATTCTTTGTTATCACATTCCACTTTATTAACAATATTTTATCAAGTCTTCCTTATTCAAGGCACCATTTTTGATAGGGCAAGTTCAAGATTATGAATTCTACGGTCTTGGAATTTCAGACCAATCACAACAATATATCAGCCATCTAAACCACAATAATTAAATGCATAGTAAACTTCACACATTACTCAATGACTATCAATCACTATTAAGAGTCTATCTATGATATAGAATAAACCATAACCTACCTCAACCGAAGAACCGAAGTCAAGCAAGCTAATTCTCCAATGCTTTTGCTTTCCTCAATGCCTCAAAATATTTTCAATCTATCAAATATACAATATTCGTAAGCAAACCAATTCTTAGACACCAATATTATTATATGTCTAGTCTAGACCCAAAACTCACCTAATGATATTCATATAATACAATACACCTAATATTTAATTACCTATTTCATTATGCCAAAACTTGAATTATAATGTAGCTAAAACACGGAAGGAACAGAACGAAAACCCCAAATTACCATTAAAGCAACAAGCCAATAGCGTGGACTAGGGAAACAAAATAACCATGCATCTTATACTCCTAAATACCATCCAATATTATATTAATCATTATCCTTAATCATTATGCCATCATTATTGCCATGATTACAAGTCAAACTTGTGGCTATGCCTTATAGCCCATTGCAACACCTTTTCAAAGTGAAACTTCATTGTTTCTATACAAATAACATTATGAAAGTGACCCATTATAGCTATCAACATCTAAGGCAAAATTTCATACTTCTCAGAAAGTATTTTTATCTGCAGGGCCGTTCTTTCTCGTGATGCCGCACAAGGTTTGTTCTCTCGCCCTAATTTCTTTTCCTAAAACTCTTATGTATTAAAAGTGACAGATACCCTTATCTTATTTTAATAAATAAAGTGGTATAGGGTAATAAATAAATTATAAATTTAGCCCATCAACTAAATTAATTATCTAAATTTACCCCTCAAATAAATAACCGTAGTTATCAAATAGTCCAAAATACCCATTAAAAATTTACAAATTGAGTCTTTTGTGAAATAAAAAGCTCTCGTACTCAAAACGACCTAATGGGTCGTTACATATAAGTTCGTATATATCCCCCTTCTAGTATTTTATTTTGTTTTTTGCTTTCTTCTTTATTCATTATTTTATAAATTTAATAATTTGTAGTAATGTTTTATTTTAGATTAGATTAAATAAATAATTAATGTTGTGTCATAATTAACAAATATAGTAACGATGCGTTAAATTAACTGAAAAATCAAAAGATTTGGAAAATAGTAAATATATACACATCGCCTCGCATTAATTATTTTTCATTAAAAAGAGGGACATAAATGTAATCTGATTTACCTAACGAAATATAATTTTTTGAATAAAAGATAAAAAAAATTATGTTTATTGAATACAAACGAATGTGATTACAGCATAAATGGTCCAACGTTAAATGAAATTCAAAAAATCTCAATTTCTTTTTTGTTAAGAAAAATGCTCAAAATTGAGTTTAGATTCCTTCATATGATGAGTAATGCTCTCTTTTGACTATAAGTCAATTGATTCTGATGAATATAAATGTGAAGAATAGATAAACGTTTGGATTTCGTAATACAATGAATTGATTATCTCTCCTGACTATTAGTCAATTAATTGTGATGAATATAAATCTAAAGAATAGATAATCGTTTAGATTTTGTAATACAATAAATTGATGATCTCTCCAAGCTATAAGTTAATTGATTGTGACGAATATAAACTTGAAGAATGGATAACCATTTAGATTCTGCAGTACAATGAATTGATGATCTCTTCCGACTATAAGTTAATTTATTGTGATGAATATAAACGTGAAGAGTAGATAATCATTTAGATTCCATAATAAAATGAATTGATGATCTCTGCCGATTATAAGTCAATTGATTGTGATAAATATAAAAGTGAAGAATAAAAAATCATTTAGATTTCGTAATACAATGAATTGAAGATATCTCCTGACTATAAGTCAATTCAATGTGATGAATATAAACGTGAAGAATGAATAATTGTTTAGATTCCATAATACAATAAATTGATAATCTCTCCCTACTATAAGTCAATTGATTATGATAAATATAAAAGTGAAGAATAAATAGTCGTTTATATTCCATAATACAATGAATTTATTATCTCTTCCGACTATAAGTCAATTCAATGTGATGAATATAAACGTGAAGAATAGATAATTGTTTAGATTCCGTAATACAATGAATTGATGATCTCTCCCAACTATAAAGTCAATTGATTGTGATGAATATAAAAGTGAAGAATAGTTAATTGTTTAGATTCCATAATACTATGAATTGATGATCTCTTCCGACTATAAGTCAATTCAGCGTGATATATATAAACATGAAGAATATATAATCGTTTAGATTCCGTAATACAAGAAATTAATGATATCTCCCGGCTATAAGTTAACTGATTATGATGAATATAAACGAAAAAATGGATAATCGTTTAGATTTCGTAATACACTGAACTGATGATCTCTCCCGACTATAAGTCAATTCAATGTGATGAATATAAACGTGAAGAATAGATAATCATTTAGATTCCGTAATACAATGAATTGATGATCTTTTTTTTTGGTATAAGTCAATTCAATTTAATGAATATAAATGTGAAGTATGGATAACCGTTTAGATTCCGTAATACAATGAGTAATGCTTTATCCTGACTATAAGTCAATTGATTTTAATGAATATAAACATGAAGAATGAACAACTGTTTAGATTTCACAATATAATAAATTAATGATATCTCCTGACTATAAGTAAATTGATTGTCTCATTTTTGGGGTGATTAGACTTTATTAAATTATTTATTTTATCTATAAATTCAGTAGATTTATTTATTAAATTATAGTAATAAATTATTATAGGATCAATAAAATAATTATGTGTAGTGGAAAGTAATGAATGATATTGTAGAGTAAATTGTCAGACATCAAATTATTTATCCCCGTGTTCGAGTCCAGGTAAGGTATTTGTTTTTGTTTTATTTTTTAAAGATCTCTTTTGGTGGAAAATTCTAAAAATTTTCAATGGTGGAAAATTCTAAAATTTTCAATGGTGAGATAAAAGTGATATATATATATATATATATATATTTCATTTTTTTGAAATATAGATTTCATTTTTTTCTCTCCAAGCACAGAATCCTCCGAAACAGATTTATTTTATTTATGTAATTCATTATTTTAAATTCAATAATTACTAATATTTTATTTTGTTTTACATTAAATAAATAATTAACATTATGTTATAATTAACAAATTTATTAACGATGCGGTAATTTAACTAAAAGATCAATACGCTTGAAAAATTGTTATGAAAATACATAGACATCACCTCACATTAATAATTTGCATTAGAAAGAGAGAAAGAAATATTTGAAGGTCTTTTCAATATTTTGTAAAAAGTGTAGGGTAAGTAGGTGTACTCAAGTACCATTAGTGAAGTTAAACCCCCCTACTCCCAAATAAAATATAATCCATTTATGTCGGTTTAGTTCGTTTTTATCGGATAACAAGTTTTAAGATTTTATTTTACATTAAATAAATAATTAAGGTTGACTTATAATTAATAAATTTATTAACTTCCTGTTTAATTAACTCAAACATTAACATGTTTGGAAAATACAAAAACACATCACTCACATTAATTGCTTTGTATTAAAAAGAGTAAAGAAAATTAAATCTTTTCAATAATTTGTAAGAAGAAAGTAGGTGTACTCAATTACTTAAGAAGAAGATGAAGAGAAAAAATCGCCCAAAGCGAAATATAATCAAGTTTCATCGATTTGATTTGTTTTTATCGGATAACAAGTTTTAAGATTTTATTTTACATTAAATAATTCATTAACGTTGCTTTATAATTAACTAATTTATTAATATTGTGTTAAATTAAATCAAATATCAATAGGTTTGGAAAATAAAAAACATCACCTCACATTTGTTATTTTACATTAAAAAGAGGGAAATAAAATCTTATCTATTCAAATTGATAGAGTCTTAGGTGTACGCAATTACTTTAGTGAAGAAAAGCCAAAACTCCCAAAAAGAAATATAATCTATTTTCATCACTTTGGTTCGTTTCTTTCGGGTATTTAGAATTATGATTCCAAATTTAACGAGTTGTCATGTAAAAATTTTATTTTACATTAAATAAATAATTAACACTGTGTTAAATTAAATTAAAGATTAAAAGGTTTGAAAAATCAATAAAACATCACCTCATATTAATTACTTTGCATCAAAAAGAGAGGATATGGTCTTAGGTGTACTCAATTTTTCAAAACTTCCAAAAATAAAATATAATCCATTTCCGGCGTTTGGTTCATTTCTTTCAGGTGTTTAGAATAATGATTCCAAATTTAATGAGTTTTAAGAACTGTGATGTAATAACATTAAATAAACAATTATCGTAACGTTGAATTAACTCAAAGATCAATAGATTTGAAAAATAGAAAATAGAAACCTACACAAGAATCGAACTACGTTAAAAAATAATTTTGACTTCATTGGCTATTATCATTAATAGGGTCCATTTTAATACAATTATATGACTTGAATTTAGAAATGACCGAAGAAAAATTAAAATGCTAAAGTTAGATTTAATACAATTGTGTGACTTAAATTTAGAGTTGGCCGAAGAAAAATAAAAGAGCTAAAATCAGAATGAGAGCTATTATAGTTAAATGAAGTAAAGTTATTGAAAAAAAACAAGAAAAGTCAAATGTGGTTTTGATTTTTGAGGGAAGGTTGGATGGTTTTTGTCACGACCCAATTAAAGACTGTGACCGGCGCAAAGGGAGAGTATCCCAAGACAAGCCTTACCAGAATTCTATAGAAAATCGGGCAGAGTTTCCTCGGTTTTTGGGCCTATTCAAATTTTACCTACCTCATAATTCAACAACACAACTAAATAATATCTCCAAAACATGACACGATATCCATTATAAATCCATTCGCCATGCAACAATAGTAATTTATCTCCAAAACATGAAAAGCAGTTTAAAACTAGTCACACGTCTATAATAGAGAAACAATACTCATGACTCAATAAGGAATAACTATGGAGCAACTCTAAGAGTTCAAAGAAATGTTCATAACAAATGAATAACTTGATGTTGTGCGAACAAGTGTGGCTCAGTATGGATTGCAACTCGTTAGCTCTTGTAACGACCTGCTCCCGTCGTTAGGGATAGGCCAAAAAGGAAGGATTTCATGCCAAAAAACTTTGGTAGTAACTTCAAACAATTTGAGCCTAGGCTATACTTGAATGAATTCTGAGTTAGGAGAAGTCTAGGGTCATCACGTGAATGATAAGAGGTCAAATTTATAATTTGATTAGACAGACTGATAGCCAAGGCGATACAGAGCATTTATAACTTCGCAGAATCGCATTCGGGCGAGTAAAACTCTCGAAATCAAAGTTTGCGTGATGGGTATATTTTAATACGTCTTGGAAAAGGGTGTGTTGTGAAATGGAGGCTTGAAGCAAAAACTTCGAGCTCACTATTCTCGCATATCTCGCCAGAGCGGGATTTTTCTCACCAGAGTGAGATTATTCTCGCCAGAGCGGGACAGTCCTGACTTAAATCGTGAAAAAGACCAGAAATGGTCTTTTCTACAAGAAACAGTTTCTAAAACCCCAAGAGGTGACCTAGGGCGATTTTTATTAATTTTCCACGGAATTCCACACTTAAGGTAAGGTTTTTACTCTCTAGATTCATACTTTGATTCTTGTAAACTAGAAGTATGGGTGATAATCATTGGGGGGAGGGTTTGAATTGAAAACCTATGATGGAAAATAGCCCTAGGGTAAAGTTAGGATCATGGGTTTGGCCTAGAGAATGAAATTGTGTTGTATTTCTTGATAGTTAGGCCATTGTATTGATTCTTGATATATATTTAATGTTTCTAGATCAAGAATGAGAGGAACGAACCTGGAAAAGGAAGGCTATTGCGTTGTAAGGTTCTTAAAGCTTGAATTTGAGGTTGGTGATGGTCTAGGTTTCCGTATGTGTTTCATATACTTGTTAATTTTCTTCATGATATGTATATGTATATATGAATAGGGAAATATGCTAGATTATATGTAAAATGATCACTTACTGGCATGTTATTATGATAAATCTGTTCTTGCCGGTATAAATATTGTAACATTGAATGTCCTTGTGATTGTGATATTTTGGAATTGGGTGTCATATTCTGACACATAATTTGGATCGGGTGTCATATTCCGACATGTATTTGGATTGGGTGTCACGTTCCGACATATATTTAGATCGGGTCATGTTCCGACACAAAGTTGATTGTTGTAGGTCCCTTGAGAGGACCCTTGTGTGAATTTGCAGCATGTGAAAGACATAGAGCTGTGATATTGAGATGTGATTGACTTATTTCGTATATGTATATGCCTGTTGTATTGAAATTTACTTTTCTATGATCCGCTTATCGGATAACCGCGTGATCCTACCAGTACACCATTGTTTTTTATACTAATACTACTCTTGCTCTGCCTTTTTGTTGAGTACAGGGCATAATCAGCCGGTTGCAGAGAGACCTCAATTGGAAGATTAGCAGTTTGTTCAAAGTCCAAGAGTGAGCTATTCTGTCATGCTGATGTGGACCTTTCTACTTATCTCAGTCCTTTTTTCGGGACTCAGATGTTTAAACAATATTCCTGTTTAATTATTTATTTCTATTTGTAGTTGTATTCCTATTCTAGACTTGTTAGTTAGAGTTTTGGTACGATGAATTTCAGTTTCTAGGAGGTGTTTACTTTCGCACTTCATTGTTATTAACATGGTTGGCTGAGTTTATGGGAACTCAACATTATTTCTGGTTTATTCCTATTTTCACAAGTCTTTAACTGTTATCTCCCAAAGTTTGATAAGCTAGTCTGTAGAAATGGTTCTCCCACTGGAATAAGTATTGTGGGTGCCAGTCATGGCGGGTTGGGGTGGTGACAAAGTTGGTATCAGAGCCTAGGTTCGTTGATCTCATTGTACCAAAATGAATCTAGTAGAGTCTTGCGGAATGGTACGGAGATGTCTGTACTTTTCTTTAAGAGGCTACATGATTTTAGGAAAAGTTTCACTGCCTTCCTTCTTTCGTGCTATAACTTGGTTCCAATTGGTATCTGGTGATCCAAATTCGCTTTCACTCCTTTGTCCGCAGATAGTTAATATACGTTACAATGGTGTCAGGCCAACAACTCTAATTGAGCCCGAGGAAGAGCCAGCCATTCGAGGGCATTGTAAAGAGAGAGACAGGAGAGGTAGGCGAGGTAGGGTTAGAAGGAGGGCAACACCTGCCGTAGCAGAGGTCCCTATTGAGGAGGTGTTGGCAGGTGAGGCCCCTCCGGCTCCCCAGAATGAGTTTGAGGGGCAGGTAAGAGCTAGAGAGGAACAAGAGCAGGCAAAACAAGAGGAGGATACCCAAAATGAGGCTTCTGGTATTCCCCATCTGAATCCAATCTTGGCCCAGCAGATCATGGCATTTTTGAGTGGGCTAGTTGGTACTGGAACCATTCCCACCATGCTCACAATGCCAGCTCTTGTTGACCATCCGTTTGCTGCTGCAGATCAGCCAACAGATGAGGTGATAGGCACAAATACATTCTTCAGGCCATTAATGGGTCCTGTGATGACTGGTACTGAGCATGACATGCTCACCAAATTCCTCATGCTCAAACCTCTAGTTTTCTAGGGTACTGAAAACGAGGATGCCTACGAGTTTATTCTTGATTGCTATGAAAGATTACACAAGCTGGGCATAGTGTATCAGTATGGAATAGAGTTTGTGACTTTCCAGTTGCAGGGAGAGGACAAATAGTGGTGGTGGGCCTATGTGGAGTGTCGTTCTCCTATGTTGTCCCCACTCACTTGGGCTTAGATCCATGCTCTATTTTTAGAGAAGTATGTGCCCCGCACCTTGAGGGATAGGAAGAATGATGAGTTTATGGCCCTTGAGCAGGAAGGGTTATCAGTGGCTGCTTATGAGGTCAAGTTTCATGCACTGTCTCGGTATGCTATTCAGTTGGTTACTACTAAAGAGGAGAGGATTGGGTTGTTTGTGAAGGGGTTGGACCCCGAGTTATAGGTGCTTTCTGTTCATATAACGTTGTCCAGCAGGAGTTTCAATAAAGTCACAAACTTTATTAAGAAAGTTGAAGGTGTGAGGAAGGATGGGCAAGCCAAGGCTTTGGCTAAAAGGCCCAAGAATGCAGGTAACTTCCAAGGATCCTATTCTAGAGGGTCATGCAGGCCGGTGATTGTTGTCCGGACAATTCAGTCAGCACTTCCCGCTTCCACTGATAGTTTTTCAGGTACTCTACAGCAGCATCAGGCCCATGAGGGTCAGAGAGCATCATTCCCAAGTAGCCGCCTATTTTTTAATCGTGGTTGTTTTAGATGTAGATAGCCGGGTCATATACAGAGGGAGTGCCCTCACCTTCGAGGGATAGTTTCAGTACCCCAGCAGGCCCAAGCAGTGATCCCAGTAGTTAGAGGGAACAGTGGCAAAAGACGTCCACAAAGTGGGCGAGGAGGAAATCTGAGAGGCTGTGGGGGCTAAAGCAGTAGTAGTGCAGGTCAAAGAGCAGTTTAGCCAGGTAGAGAGGTGGACCATCAGGATGATCGGGCTCAATTTAATGCATTCTCTAGTAAAACCAATATAGAGGCATCTGACGCAGTTATCATAGGTACTATTCTTGTCTGTGACCGGATGACTATTGTTATATTTGATCCGGGTTCCACTTATTCCTATGTGTCTATAAGGTATGCCTTGGGTTTTGATGCATTATTTGATATATTGGATGCCCCTGTTCATATTTCTACCCCTGATGGAGAGTCATTCATAGTCACCCATGTGTATCATTTTTGTTCTGTTGTGTTTATGGGATACCAGACTTGGGTTGACTTAGTAATGGACATGACAGATTTTGATGTGATCTTAGGTATGACTTGGTTGTTCTCCTACTTTGCGGTACTTAATTGCAATGCAAAGACTGTGGTTCTAGAGATCTCGAGGAGGGAAAAGTTAGAATGGGAAGGGGTGTACAAGCCTAAACCAGCTAAGGTCATATCCTTTCTCCAGGCTAGAAAAATGGTGGGGCAGGGTTATTTGGCCTATTTGGCTCATATCTGAAATATGGAAGTAGAATCTCCTTTTATTGAGTCTATTCCAGTAATGTGTTAATTTCTGGAAGTTTTCCCTTTAGACTTGCTTGGTATGCCTCCTAACCGAGACATAGACTTCTGCATTGATTTAGAGTCAGGGACTCATCCAATTTCCATTCCTCCCTATCGTATGTCTCCGACAAAGTTGAGAGAGCTTAAAGCTCAGATTAAGGAGCTTCTTGATAAGGGGTTCATTCATTCTAGTGCTTCCACTTGGGGTGCTCCAATTTTTTTTGTTAAGAAAAAAAGATGGTAATATGAGAATGTGCATTGACTACCAACAGTTGAATAAGGTCACAATAAAAAATAAATACCATTTGCCTCGTATTGATGACCCATTTGACTAGTTGCAAGGTGCTTCAGTCTTTTTACAGATTGATCTCAGGTCTGGGTATCATCAGTTGAAAATTAGACCTAAGAATGTACCCAAAATAGCTTTTAGGACCAAGTATGGGCACTATGAATTTTTAGTAATGTCCTTTGGGTTGACCAATGCACCTGCAACTTTTATGAGTTTGATGAATGTGGTGTTCTAACCGTTTCTGGATTTGTTTGTGATAGTGTTTATAGATGATATATTGGTGTATTCAAAGAGTGAACAGGAACATGCAGATCATCTTCGAATTGTGTTGGGAGTTTTGGGAAGACAAAGTTTGTATGCAAAATTGTCTAAGTATGAATTTTGGCTGCCTTCAGTTGCCTTTTTAGGCCATATTATTTCAAAAGAAGGGGTAATGGTGGACCCATAAAAGATTGAGGTAGTTAAGAATTAGGCTAGGCCTAGTTCTATGGCAGAGGTTAGAAGTTTTGTAGGACTGTAATGAAAAACTTTGCTTCATTGCTACTCACTTGATCAGGTTAACTAAAAATGAATTACCATTCGAGTGGACTGACAAGTGTGAAGAGAGCTCCCAAAAACTCAAAACTCTGCTGACCACTTCACCAATTTTGACCTTGCCGGTCGAAGGTAAAGATTTCATTATTTATTTTGATGCTTTATATTCTGGTTTGGGTGTTGTGTTGATTCAGGATAAGAACGTTGTAGTATATGCTTTGCAACAATTGAAGGTTTATAAGATGAACTACCCGACTCATGACTTGCAATTGGCAGCGGTAATATTTGCACTAAAAATATGGAGACATTATCTGTATGGTGTCAAGTGTGAGGTTTTTACTGATCACCATAGCTTATAGTATGTGCTCACCCAGAAAGACTTGAGTTTGAGACAGCGAAGGTGGATGGAGTTGCTTAAGAATTATTATGTTACTATCCAGTACCATCCAGGCAAGGTTAATGTGGTAGCAGATGCATTGAGCTGAAAGTCAGTGAGCATGGACAATGTAACTTGTTTGGGGGCCCTTAAGCGGCCCCTGGCTAGAGAAATTCAGGCTTTGAAGGCAGATTCATGAGGCTAGGCATCTCCGAGAAAGGTGGGATAATGACCAGAGTTGATTTAAGGCCCACCTTTATAGAAAAGATCAAAACCAAGCAATTTGAGGATATATACTTAAATAAAATTAGAGAGAAGGTGTTGATGGGCAAGGCTCCAAACTCAACTCTTGATGCAGGAGGGGTGCTCCATTTTAGGGGAAGGATTTGTGTTCCCCAAGTAGATGGACTAATTCAAAAGATCCTATTTGAATCTTATGGTTCACGATACTCTATTCACCTTGGAGTGACTAAGATGTATCAAGACTTGAAATGATGATATTAGTGGCTGGGTATGACGAAAGACATAGTTGAATATGTAGCCAAGTGTTAGAACTGTCAATAGGTGAAGTATGAGCACCAAAGACCTGCAGGTTTGTTTAAAAGAATGCACATACCTGAATGGAAGTGGGAGAGAATAGCCATGGATTTTGTGGTGGGACTTACTAAGACTTTGGGAAAGCATGACTCTATTTGGGTGGTGGTTGACAGGTTAAGAAAGTTAGCACACTTTATTTCGATTCGAGTGGATTACAATGCACAAGAGTTGGCAAGAATTTTTGTGAAGGAGATAGTAAGGCTGCACGGGGTGCCCCTTTCCATAATTTCAGCTTATGGTACGCAGTTCACTTCCAAATTTTGGGGTAAGTTGCATGAAGAGTTGGGTACTCAACTCACTTTCAGCACAACTTTCAATCCCGATACAGATGGACAGTTAGAAAGGACTATCCAAGTGCTGGAAGACATGTTGAGGGCATGTGAGATAGACTTTGGGGGACATTGGGACAAGTTCTTTCCCTTGTGTGAGTTCTCCTACAATAATAGCTACCACGCTAGTATTGATATGGTACCATTCGAAGCCCTGTATGGGAGGGGATGCAGGTCTCCTATAAGTGGTTTCAAGTTGGGGAAGTGGAGCCATTGAGGGTTGACTTAGTGATGGATGCTCAAGATATGGTAAGAATCATCCAAGCTAAGCTTATAGTGGCTCAAATTCGTCAGAAAGAGTGCTGATTGCTAGGTGAGGGACATGACATTCAAGGCCGGTGAGCAAGCACTTCTAAAAGTATCATTCATTAAAGGGGTGATAAGATTTGGCAAGAAGGGCAAACTTAGTCCTCGTTACATTGCCCCTTTTGAAATTCTTGATTGTGTGGGGCAAGTAGCGTACAAGTTGGCCTTACCACCTTGCTTGTCTGGGTACACCCAGTGTTCCATGTGTCTATGCTGAAAAAGTACTATGGGGATGAGGACTACATCATTAAATAGGACTCAGTGTTATTAGACAAGGAACTTTGATATGAAGAAGAGTCAGTTGCAATTCTTGATCGTGATGTCCGAAAATTGAGGACTAAGGAGATCAATATGGTTAAAGTGTAATGGAAAAATCATTCGGTAAAGGAAGCTACTTGGGGGACTAAGAAAGACATGCGAGACAAGTATCTTCAACTGCTCGATGAAATAGGTACTGCTCTATCTTTACTTTAGCCCTGTTTTTCCTAGTTAGTCACTCGGGGACGAGTGATGGGTAAATTGGTATCTAATATAACGATCTACTCCCATTGTTAGGGATAGTCCAAAGGGGAAGGATTTTGATCCAAAAAACTTTGGGTAGTAACTTCGAAAAATTTGAGTCTAGGCCAGACTTAGAAGAATTCTGAGTCAGGAGAAGTCTAGGGCGATCACATAAATGATGGGAGGTCAAATTTATAATTTGATTAGACAGGCTGATAGCCAAGGCAATATGGAGCATTTCTGGCTTCGCAAAATCGCATTCAGCTAGTAAAACTACCGAAATTAAAGTTTGCATGATGGGTATATTTTAATACATCTTGGAAAAGGGGTGTGTTATGAAATGGGGGTTTGTAGCATAAACTCCAAGCTCACTGGTTCCGCATATCCTGCCAGAATGGAATTATTCTCGCCAGAGCGGGATATTCATGACTTAAATCGTGAAAAAGACCAGAAATGGTCTTTTCTGTAATAAATAGTTTCTAAAACCCCAAGAGGTGACCTAGGGCGATTTTCATTGATTTATCATGAATTTTTACGCTTAAGGTAAGATTTTTACTCCTTATATTCATACTTTGATTCTTGGAAAGTAGAAGTATGGGTGATAATAATGGGGGGGGAGGGGGTTGAATTAAAAACCTCTGGTGGAAAATAGCCCTAGGGTAAGGTTAGAATCATGGTTTTGTCCTAGGGAATGAAATTTTGTTGTACTTCTTGATATTTAGGTCATTGTATTGATTCTTGATATATATTTAATGTTTCTAGACCAAGAACGAGAAGAACGAACCACAAAAGGGAAGACTATTGCGTTGTAAGGTTCTGAAAACTTGAATTTGAGGTAGGTAATGGTCTAGTTTCCCGTATGTATTTCATATACTTGTTAAATTTCTTCATGATATGCATGTGTGTATATGAATAGGGAAATATGCTAGATTATGTGTTAAATGATTACTTGCTGGCTTGTTATTATGATAAACCTATTCTTGGTGGTATAAATGTTGTAACATTGATTGTTCTTGTGATTGTGATATTTTGGGATCGGATGTCACATTTCGACACATAATTTGGATCGGGTGTCACGTTCTGACATGTATTTGGATCGAATGTCACGTTCTAAGACATATTTGGATCGGGTGTCACGTTCCGATACAAAGTTGATTATTGTAAGACCCTTGAGAGGACCCTTGTTTGAATTTGTTGCATGTGGACGACATTGAGCTGTGATATTGAGATGTGGTTGACTTATTCCATATATGTATATACCTATTGTGTTGAAATTTACTTGTCTATGATCCACTTATCGGCTTACCATGTGGTTGTTTTTTGTACTGATATACCCTTGTTCTGCCTTTTTATTGAGTATAGAACATATTCAGCCGATTGCAGAGAGACCTCGGTTGGAAGATTAGCAGGTTGTTCAAAGTTCAAGGGTGAGCTATTCTATCATGCTGCCGTGGAATTTTCTACTTATCTCAATCCCTCTTTCGGGACTCAGATGTTCAGACAATGTTCCTGTTTAATTATTTGTTTCTATTTGGAGTTGTACTCTTGTTCTAGATTTGTTAGTTAGAGTTTTGGTACGATGACTTTCAGTTCCTAACAGGTGTTTACTTCCGCACTTCATTGTTATTAACATGGTTGGCTGAGTTTATGGGAAATCAGCATTATTTCTGGTTTATTCCTATTTCTGCTAGTCTTTAACTTTTATCTTCCAAAGTTTGATAAGCTGGTCTGTAGAAATGGTTCTTCCACTGGAATAAGTATTATGCCAGTCACAGCGTGGTGGGACCGTGACTACTCTAGTTAATGAAATCCTCGCCAATGTCACCCGTGTTCTCTGTAAAAATATTTAGCAGGGAGTTAGACGCCAACTCAGCGAGTAATAACACTTAAGTACAACCATTTCAATGAGGGAGAAGTCAGAAAAACATGTTAGTATGATTATCAAAATCATAAAAATAAATGATCTTTCAAAAAAGGTAATAATAATCAACCAGGTATGTTTCATATAAACAGAATCAATTCAACCATTTAGGAATAATCTCTGTAAACACTTTCACACCAAATCTTATATTTGGAGGTTTCCAAGAATGAATCATGTAATCGGTGTGGACCCCTCATAAAGGAGTCAAATATTCATATCAGTAGATCCCTTCTTGAGGGATAACTGTAATGGTTGCTAATTCTGCCTACCCACTAGCAAGGGCTATATCGGTAATATATAAATACAATATGCACTAAGTCTAACGAACCCGCTATTAGGTGCGGGATCCATCAATGTCACGTTCCCAATTTGCCGTAATTGACACCCATTCTAACTCTTCGGTGGGAGAACTATTCTAACAGCCCAACAACAATAATCACAATGTGTACACAAGCTTAAAAATGCAGAAGCAGGTTTTAAATCGAAGATAAGTGTTGAGTTCCCATAAATTCAGAAAACTAACAAGTTATAACCTTAAATGTGCGAAATTAAACACCCCTAGGAACTAAAAGTCATCGTACCAAAACTCTAAAACTAACAACTCTAGAACAGGAGTACAATCCCGAATAGAAACCAGTAATAAATAGAAACATTGTCTGAACACCTAAGTCCTAAAAAAAAGGACTAGAAAAATGATAAAATCCATGGCACCTGAAGGAATAGCTCACCCTAGAATTCGAAAACATGATCACTCCTCTAGACGAGGTCTCTCTGCTACTAGCTGAATATGTCCTGTACTCAACAAAAAGGCAGAGCAAGAGTAGTATCAGTACACAAAACCATGGTGTATTGGTAGGATCACGCGATTAGCAATAAGAGGATCATAGACAAGTAAATTTCAACACAATAGGCACATACATATACAGAATAAGTCAACCACATCTCAATATCACAGTTCAAAGTCTTTCACATGCTATAATCTCACACAAAGTTCTTCTCAAGGGATCTACAAATAATCAAATTTGTGTCGGAATGTGACACCTGATCCAAATATGTATCAAAATATGACACCCGATCCAAGTACGTGTCGGAATATGACACCTGATCCATATACGTGTCGAAATGTTATACTCGATCCCAAAATATCATAATCACAAGAACATACAATGTTTACAATATTATACCACCAAGAACAGGTTCATCACTATAACAGGCCAGCAAGTGATCATTTCACACATAGTCTAGCATATTTCCCTATTCATATACACACATGCATATCATTAAGCAATTTAACAAGTATATGAAACACATATAGGAAACTAGACCATCACTTACTTCAAATTCAAGCTTTCAGAACCTTACAATGCAATAGCCTTCCCTTTTCGAGTTTGTTCTTCTCGTTCTTGGTCTAGAAACATTAAATACATATCCAGGATTAATATAATGGCCTAACTATCAAGAAATATAACACAATTTCATTCTGTAGGCCAAACCCATGGTCCTAACCTTACCGTAGGGCTATTTTCCACCTTAGATTTTAGTCCAAACCCTCCCTAATGATTATCACCCATACTTCTAGTTCCTAAGAATCAAAGTTTGAATCTAGAGAGTAAAAATCTTACCTTAATCGTGGAAATCCATGGAAAATCACTTGAAATCTCCCTAGGTCGCCTCTTGGAGTTTTAGAAACTGAACTTGCAGAAAAAGACTGTTTCTGGTCTTTTTCATGGCTTAAGTCGTGACTGTCCCGCTCTGGCGCCCCTGCTCTGGCAGGAATCCTCCCACCCTGGTAGGATAAGTAGAAATAGAGAGATCGGATTTTGTTCTCCAAGCTCCTCTTTCACAACACCCCTCTTCAAGAATGTATTAAAATATACTCTTCACGCAAACTTTGAATTCGAGAGTTTTACTCATCCGAATGCGATTTCACGAAGCCGTAAATGCTCCGTATCACCTTGGATATCATTCTGTCTAATGAATTTATAAATTTTACCTCCTATCATTCACGTGATCATCTTAGACTTCACCTGACTCATAATTCAATTAAGTCTGGCCTAGGCTCAAATTTTCCAAAGTTACTACCCAAAGTTTTCTAGCCTGAAATCCTTCCTCATTGGCCTATCCCTAACGATGGGAGCAGATCGTTATAATAGATACCAATTTACCAATCATTCATCCTCGAGTGACTAACTAGGGAAAACAGGACTAAAGCAAAGATAGAGTAGTACCTGTTTCGTCGAATAATTGAGGATACTTGAATCACATGTCTTTCTCTATCTCCCAAATAGCTTTCTCTACCGAACAATGTTTCCATTGCACTTAAATGATATTGATCTCTTTAGTCATCAATTTTTGGATGTCGCGATCAAGAATTACAACAGGCTCTTCTTCATACTGAAGTTCCTTGCCTAATAACACCGAGTCCTATTTAATAATGTAGTCCCCATCCCCATGGTACATTTTCAGCATAGAAATATAGAACACAGGGTGTACCCCAGAAAAGCTAGGCGATAAGTCCAACCTGTATGCCATCGGCCCTACACAATCAAGAATTTCAAAAGAGCCAATATAACGAGGACTGAGTTTGCCCTTCTCGCCAAATCTTATCACCCTTTTAATGGGCGACACTTTTAGAAGTACTTTTTCACCATCCTCGAATGTCATATCCTTTACATTTTGGTTAGGATACTCCTTTTGATGACTTTAAGCCACTAGAAGCTTAGCTTGGATGTTTCTTACCTTGTCTCGAGCATCCCTCACTAAGTCAACCTCCAATGGATCCACTTTCCCAGCTTTAAACCACCCTATGGGAGACCCGCATCCCTTCCCATTCAGGGCTTTAAATGGTCCCATATTAATACTGGTATGGTAGCTATTGTTGTAGGAGAACTCACACAAGGGCAAAAACATGTCCCAATGTCCCCCAAAGTCTATCACACATGCTCTCAACATCTCTTCCATCACTTGGATAGTCTTTTCTGACTGCCCATTTGTCTGTGGATGGAAAGTTGTGTTGAAACTGAGTTGAGTACCAAATTTTCATGTAACTTACCCCAAAATTTAGAAGTTAATTGTGTACCACGGTCTGAAATAATAGAAAGAGGCACCCCGTGCAGCCTTACTATCTCTTTTACATAAATTCTGGCCAACTGTTGTGCATTATAATCCACTCTAATCGAAATGAAGTCTTCTGACTTCGTTAACTTGTCAACCACCACCCAAGTAGAATCATGCTTTCCTAAAGTCTTAGGAAGTCCCATTACGAAATCCATGGATATTCTCTCCCACTTTCATTTAGAAATGAGTATTCTTTGCAATAAGCCTGCAGGTCTTTGATGTACATACTTCACTTGTTGGCAGTTCTGACACTTGACTACATATTCAGCTATGTCTTTCTTCATACCTGGCCACTAATATAACCGTTTCAAATCCTGATACATTTTAGTCACACTAGGGTGCACAGAATATCGGGAACCATGAGATTCAATTAGGATCTTTTGAATTAGTCTATCTACCCGGGGAACACAAATCCTTCCCCTAAAATTGAGCACTCCTCATACATCAAGTGTTAAGTCTGGAGCCTTGCCCATCAACATCTTCCCTTGAATTTCATTTAAGTATACATCCTCAAACTGCTTGGTTTTGATCTCTTCTATGAAAGTGGGCCTTGGATCAACTCCGTCCATTACCCCACCTTTCTTTGAGATGTCTAGCTTCACGAATCGGGCCTCCAAGGCCTGAATTTCTCTAGCCAGAGGCGGTTTAAGGGCACCCAAACAAGCTAAACTGCCCATGCCCACTAGATTCCAGATCAATGCATCTGCTACTACATTAGCCTTTCCTAGATGGTACTGGATCGTGACATCATAGTCCTTAAGCAACTCCATCCACCTTCGTTGTCTCAAATTTAAGTCCTTCTAAGTGAACACGTGTTGTAAGTTGTGGTGATCAGTAAAAACCTGACACTTAACGTCATACAGATAATGTCTCCAGATTTTTAGTGCAAATACTACCGCTGCCAACTCCAAGTCATGAGTCGGGTAGTTTTTCTCATGCACTTTCAATTGTCGCGAAGCATATGGTACAACATTCTTATCCTGTATCAACACAACACCCAAATTGGAATGTGAAGCATCACCATAAATAATAAAATCTTTACCTTCGACCAGCGGGGTCAAAATTGGGGTTGTGCTCAGGAGAGTTTTTAGCCTTTGAAAGCTCTCTTCACATTGGTCAGTCTATTCAACTGACACTTTCTTTTTAGTCAACCTGGTCAAATGAGTTGCAATAGAGGCAAAGTTTTTCACGAATCGGCGATTGGCCAGTCACACAAAACTTCTAACCTCTGTTATAGAACTAGGGCTAGTCCAATTCTTCACTGCCTCAATATTTTGTGGGTCCACCATCACCCCTTTTTTTTGAAACAACATAGCCTAAAATGCAATTGAAGGCAGACAAAATTTACACTTTGACAATTTTGCATACAACCTTTGTCTGCCTAAAACCCCCAACACAATTCGAAGGTGATCTATATGTTCCTATTACCTCTTTGAATACACCAATATATCATCTATAAACATTATCACAAATAATTCCAAGAACGGTTTGAACACCCATTCATCAAACTAATGAAAGCTACAGGTGCATTGGTTAACCCAAAGGACATTACTGAAAATTCGTAATGCCATACCTGGTCCTAAAAGATGTTTTGGATACATCCTCAAGTCTAATTTTCAACTGATGATACCCAAACCTGAGATCAATCTTTGAGAAGACTGAAACACCTTATAGCTGGTCAAAAAGATCATCAATATGAGGCAAAAGGTATTTATTTTGGATGGTGACCTTATTTAGTTGTCGGTAGTCAATACACATTCTCATACTACTATCCTTTTTCTTGACGAACAACACCGGAGCACCCCAAGGGAAAGCACTGGGACCAATGAACCATTTATCAAGAAGCTCCTAAATTTAAGCTTTAAGCTCTCTCAACTCTGCCGGAGCCATACGGTAAAGAGGAATGGAAATTAGGTAAGTACCCGACTCTAAATCAATATAGAAATCTATGTCTCGGTCGGGAGGCATGCCAGGCAAATCTGAAAGAAAGACCTCCGGAAATTCACACACTATTAGAAGAGACTCAATAGAAGGAGACTCTACTTCCACATTCTGAATATGGGCCAAATAAGCCAAGAAACCCTTCTCCACCATTTTTCTAGCCTGGAGAAAGGATATCACCTTAGCTGGCTTAGGATTGTACACCCCTTCCCACTCTAACCTTTCCCTCCTCGGGATCTCTAGAGTCACTGTATTTGCATTGTAATTAAGTATAGCAAAGTGGGGGGAAAACCAAGTAATGCCTAAGATCACATCAAAATCTATCATGTCTAGGATCACTAAGTCCACCCAAGTGTGGTACCCCATAAACATCACAAAATAAGAACGATACATATTGGTGACTATGACTAACTCTCCAACAAGGGTAGAAATATGAACAGGGGCATCCAAAATATCAGAAAATGCATCAAAACCCAAGGTATACCTCATAAACATATAGGAAAAAGTAGAACCCGAATCAAATAAAATAGTAGCCATCCAATCAAAAATAAAAATAGTACCTGTGATAACTGCGTCAGACTCCTCTGCCTCGATTTTTCTTGGGAATGCATAAAATTGAGACCGGTCATCTTGATAGGCCACCTTTTTTCCTGGCTGGACTGCTCTTTCACCTGCACTACTACCGCCTCGCCTCTACAACCTTTCAAATTTCCTCCTCGCCCACTTTGTGGACGTCCTCTACCATTATTCCCTCCGGCTGATGGAAGCATTGCTCGGGCCTGCTGGGTGCTGAAACTATTCTTCGAGGGTGAGGGCACTCCCTCTATATATGGTTCGGCTCTCCACAGCTAAAATATCTGCGATTAAAGTATGGGAGACTACCTAGGAAGGATGCTCCCTGACCCTTATGGGCCTGATGCTGTTGTGGATTACCTGAAAAACTGCTAGTGGAAGCGGGCAGTGCTGACTGAATTAGCCGAGCGGCAATCACCAGCCTGCCTAACCCTCTGGAATAGGATTCCTGAAAGTTACCTTCACTCTTAGTCCTTTTAGCCAAAGCCTTGGCTTGCCCATCCTTTTTCACACCTTTCACTTTCTTAACAAAGTCCATGACTTCGTTGAAACTCCTTTCGGATGAAGTCATATGAACAGAGAGTACATGCAACTCGGGGTCCAACCCCTTCACAAACAATCCAATTCTCTCTTCCTCAGTAGTTACCAACTGAGTAGCATACCTGGACAGGGCATGAAATTTGGCCTTATAAGCAGCCACTGATAATCCTCCCTACGCAAGGGCCATAACTCATTTTTTTTCCTGCCCATCAAAGTGCGGGGCATATACTTCTCTACAAATAGAGCATGGAACTGAGCCTAAGTGAGTGGGGGCAACACAGGCGAATGACACTCCACATAAGCCCTCCACCACTGCTTGGCCTCTCCTTGCAACTAAAAAGTCACAAACTCTATTCCGTACTGATACACTATGCCCAACTTGTGTAGCCTCTCATAGCAATCCAGAATACACTCGTAGGCATCCTCATTTTTAATACCTTGGAAAACTAGAGGTTTGAGCTTGAGGGACTTGGTGAGCATGTCATACCCAGTACCAGTCAGCACAGGACCTATTAGGGTCTTGAAGAAAGTATATGTGCCCAGCACTACATCTGTTGGCTGAACTGCAGCAGCATCTGGACGGTCAACATGAGCTGGTACTGCAGGCATAGTAGGGATGGCACCAGTGCCAACTAGCCCACTAAGGAATGCCATGATCTGCTAGGCCAGGAGTGGATTCAGAGGGGGAATACCATCAGCCTCAGCCTGACCATCCTTTTCTTGTCCTTCCTGTCCCTACTCTTCTTCCGCTTTTACATCTCCCTCAAACTTATTCAGGTGAGCAGGAGGGGCCTCGTCTACCAGTACCTCCTCAACAGGGACCTCTAATCTGGCAGGTACTGCCCTTTCTTTGCCCCTGCCACACCTACCTCTCCTGTCTCTCCCTCAGCACGCCCTCGAATGGTTGGCTCTTCATCAGGATATATTGGAGATACTGACTTGACACCATTGAAACGCGTGTTAAATATTACGACCCAACCTCGTAGGCCTTGATGGGAGACCAAACAGGACACTCGCGTGTACCCTTGCTAACTGTAAGTAAACCTGTCTCTTATTTGAGTCATAGCGTGCCAATAGGTAAGACAATATATAAGCCGACGAGGTTATCGTAACATAAAGGCACAATTGTTCACACATACATATACAACCCACATACATATCTACAGACCACTAAGAGTAAGAACAGTAACATAAGGTGGGACAGGGCCCCCGCCGTACCCATAACCAATGAATATATACATCAAAGTTTAGTACCAAAATCAGGCTCCAGCACAATAGAGCACTTCTGGACCGCTGAGTGGGACTCCTATGCTGGCGGATCCCCAAACTGTGTACCTGTACCTGTGGGCATGGACACAGCCCCTCGGAGAAGGGGGTCAGTACGATATATGTACTGAGTATGTAAAACATAATATAGCATAACTGGAAATATATCTGAAATATCGAAGCAGGGGATAACATATCATATGTAAAACCTGTACCTGTACCCTGTGAATTATAAAATCATGCATGCTCAAATTTTCAATATAGCCGGCCCTGTCAGAGGTCCGGTGAATCATATATGTAGTATCAGTATCAGGCCCCATGCCATCGTCACCTTATCACATCACTTCATTATCATATATATATACATACGTACCCAGCCATCTAGTGAGGGACTCGGTGAGTCATTCATGTCATTGCATTATCTGTTCCTCATATAGCGTACCCGGCCCTTTGGTGAGAGACTCAGTGGATAATGCAGTGAACTGCGCACGATTACGTACCCGGCCCGGGACTCGGTGATAGAAAGGTTACAGTATACACGAGTAGAGTAGTGAGTAACCATATGCAATTTAAAATATTGTCCAAGACTCAATGAAGTAGTAACGACGAATTGTTATTTGAAAATCAAGACGATAGTCATATCACTCATTCCTCAAATATTACTATTGATCATATCAAAAGAGCCTTAAAAACCATAGGCATGAATCAAGACGATACAAAATAACTTATAAAAATCAAGGACATTAACTACTGGAGAATCTCTTAGAAGAGAAATCATAAATCACCCTCAAGACTTATGAATAGAATTACCCCCAAGGCTCATATTAATCCTTACTTAATTCTAAGCCATGCTGAAAGAAAGAAGGGACGGCTTTACATACTCACTACCTTCCCTTATATAGTTATCGTATATATATGTGCCGAGGAACGTACGGCCAGATCCTTAGATAGTAATATATACCGAGGAACGTTCGACCCGATCCTTAGATAATAATATATATCATACTTGGCCCATCAAGGAACTCAATATCATAAATATGTCATCATAACATCATAACTTATGTCAAAGACATATCAAGAGAAAAGAAGGATAGCTTTACTTACCTATGCCAAAACATGCCAAGAGAAAGAAGGAAGCTTCACATACTTACTACTTTTCATCGTATAGAAGCCTTAAGAGGCAATAACTCAACTAGTATAGGAATTCTACCATCGAGAAGTGAATAAGACTTATGAGTCATACTTGGGGTTCTACGAATGGAATTATCCCCACATTTCGTATATCAATCACTTAAAGCTAAGACATGCCAAAAGAAGTAAAGGATAGCTTCACATACCTTTTTCGGGATTAATCTTGACCACGTTCGCCTCGTCGTCTCTCGAACCTATTTAACATAAAAGTAATACTAAGATTAATATCCTTTCACTTTCCAATATCCCACTCTCCAACCAAGTACTAATAGGAGTCATTTCCTTATCCATTACCCTCGACTAGCTTGTTACTAGTTCCGATGCTACCGAAAATCGGGCAGCATTTCCCCTGTAACTTCAACATCCCCGAGATTTCAACTCGGCCACAATATCAACAACCATACCAACAACAAAAACCGTCAACATATTTACAATCAAATCACTTCAACCTTACACAATACAAGCTCCAAACAACTAGCCCCAAACTACGATACAAAAATAGAGTTTCTAGTTTCCCTTTTGCAAAACCCTTAACCGTACGAAGCGGGGGTCGTGTGGATGAAACCAGAATCTCCCCCACCTCCTTTAGAAAACTTTTAGGCCCTGCAACACACACCACACAACCAGCAGCCGCCTCCAAACATACAACGCCTCACTTCGACTATATTTTAACTACGACGACTTCAATTTAGATTGTTTCTTTCGCTGAGCATACCCACGATTTTTTTATAATTTCAGCAGTATAAAAGGTACATAATACACTTCAAAACAACCCCATAAAGTCCAAATTTAAAGGAGAAACTTTACCTTACCCGAAATTGGCCAAAACTAGCCAAAATTGTGCCTCGGAAACCTCTTTAGCGTGTTGAAAGTTGCGGACTGCTTGCTGTCTGTTTTGGGCTACACCAAGCCATGATTTTATACTATCAATACCTCCATATCATCGTATTATACCCTAGATAATTAATTCACGGAACGAAATCGGAGGCTTACCTTTTTTTTCCCTTGGCCGAACCTTTTCTTTCTCTAGCTTCAAGTTTCTTCTCTTCCTTTCTCTCTAGAACTCTCTTGAAGAAAATGAGTTATGGGATAAGGATGAGGGAAATAAGTCATAAAACATATATATATGCCACTTAATTAATGGGCTAAGTTTCCAAGACTTTGGCCCTTTCCTTGTGTTGGGCCTCTCTTGTTTTCCTTTTTTTTCCCCAAGCCAAATCACTTAGTTCCTATTATTATTATCATTATTTGAGCCCAACAAAACCATAAGTTGTATTAGTAATTCACAAACTAGTTTCCCAAAATTTTCAATTTTGCCCTCGGCCTTCCTCCGTATTTTCACACCAATTTTTCCATGAACATCACACCGGTACTAATTAAAATGAATAAAATAATTCACAACCTTATTCCTTGCAAGCCAAAAATATTTTTTTCCTCTTTCCGCATGCCCAAAAGTGCGGGATATAACATCCTTCCCCCCTTTAGAACATTCGTCCTCGAATGTTAAATAAAATCTTCTTCAAAATCTTACACAGACTATAGGGAAAATTCCTTGCTATCGCAATAACATATACTTTCATCCAAGAAATTAATATACGGAGCTCTAGGAGTGGGGGGTTACCTGTAGACATCAGGAATAGGTACGGATACCTGTGTTTCATGTCCTCTTCCGCTTCCCAGGTTATTTCTTCACGATGCTTAATCCGCCACAGCACCTTGACAGAAGCTACGTCCTTAGTTCGCAACCTTTTTAATCTGCCGATCCCGGATGGCAATAGGTTGCCCCTCGTAGGATAACTTTCCTTTCATGTGGACCTCACCCACCAAGAGTATTCCTGGAGGGTCGCTTATCTATTTGCGGGGCATTGATCTGGGAAAACTGAATGTATTTCTTCTAATCGAACAGCAGGTCCAACTCAGAGGCAGTTATATTCATTCTACGAATGACCTGAGAAAGACCAATGTATCCCCTTCTTGCCGACTCCAGGCTGTTAGTCAATAAATTGTCCCTGAACAAGCTTTACTTCATCAATAGGTTGCTGGATCCCCTCTGGGCCTATCCAATAATCGAAGGGCAAAATGTTATACTAAGATTCACCTGTGTTCCCAATCCCTACCGGAATGATCTCCAGCAATTAGTTGTACGTTGAACTTCCTCGTCCGAGATAATAGATGTGGGAACCCCGTAAAATCTTATTGTTTCCTTGCTATGCCATCTCGTATAACCCTTAGCTGAATATACCTTCCTAACTGGAAGAAAATGGGTTAATTTTGTCAGCTTATCTACCATAACCCATATGAACTTATACTTCCGTAGAGTGCGAGGTCAGCCTGCACTATAACTTACATTAATTGCCTTCCATTTCCGAGTCGGGATTCCTATCCCCCCGTAACAGGCTATCAAGCCTTCGAGACTCCATTTCGTTTAAGCTATTATACAACTCCTCTTAATTCAGCCTGTAACACCTTAGGTATGCTATCTTGCTCTTTTACTCAGATCTTCTTTCCAGTTTCATTACCTAACATTATATTGTAATTCTTACACAAACATGTGTAGGTACTTAGAGCAATTCAAAAAATGCCCTAGCGTCGCTATACTAGTGGCTTACCTCCTTTAGTCGAGGTCAGGGCTCCACTATGGCTTTTGTCCTTAATACCGATTATATCTTAATAGTTCTTCCTCGAACCATCTTACACTTTTCTTTAATAGTTTCTAAATATGGCAATCACATTGCTATTACCGACTTCTTTTTATCGAGTAATCACTTGATCTTACCCTTAGTATGCCAATGTTCGTAAGCTGCACAACTATTCTTGTGCCATTTGCTTGAGGTGCGTTCTAATTCAGTTATAATCTTTTCTGTTCTTGGCTTACTCTGTTCTATATGTGTCACTGTACTAACACGCAATTAACAATCCCTTTTTGTCATGCTTATTTTGTTTCCCTTTTTCATTTCCCAGGGGGTCACCCATCCCAGTGCTACTCTCACCCAAGCACACTTAACGTCGGTGTTTTGACGGGATCCGGTGCGTTAGTGCAGGTATAATCGCGTCCATTCCTTATGGGGTCTCGTTTGAAGTTAAGCGTTCCCATTTACATACGATAGCATTAGTTGATTTTCTCTTACGCTTGTACTTCTCTTGTCCACTTCCCCCCTTTTAGGGTGTAACCATGTCCTCCTCTGTTTATTTTCAGCTATTCACGCGCGTATGATTCTATTCCAACATATTTAACATGCTGCACCATATCTACATCTTCTGTTAGATCATCCATACGTCAGGTTGCTCTTATAAGAAACCCTAGCACAACCATAGGGTGCTTTGGTATTCGCAATATATCATATAAAATCTCACTTGATGGTTGGTACTCGAGTAACATCCGTAATGTAGCAGTGCATTCAAAGCCATATTCCATTCCTCCCAATCAGTATTTAGCTCGTGCCCATGATCGATTCAAATTCTTCACTCGGGAGCACTTATACTTTGATGATCCGTGTTTCAAGCTTCATCATAACACTAGCCTGATTCCAGGGGATACCACTTATTCTTCTACTAACCTCGTAATGCAGCAGTTGTTCTGCAATCGACATTCCCTCTCCTTGCAGGATCTCACTAATCTCCAAAATGGAGTCACGTATGCCCAATACTTCTTTATGCCTCATGAGTTTTCATATGTGTCGTATGCTTAAGGCTCACTTCTAATCCTGCTTAAAACCATATCAACTTCGTTGTAGTAGTGGCCTTATCTTATCACCTTTTTATCATACTGTACCTTCAGTTCATAATTGTCTATTTCCCTATTCGCTCGATACCCATACTTAATTAATCACATCTATCTTGAGTGCCTCCCTTAGTAATCCTTTCACTCCTCTTGTCTATGTCCATTTGTTTTTGTGTACAGGGAGTTTCATGTTACTCCTATATCCTCCGAAATACGTTAGTTTTACATAACCTTCCTTTCTCGTTTTCAAAACATCTTTTGTTTATCTCTATTTGCTCTTAGTATACCAGTCATCTCTGGCATTCATCCTGTCTTGTCACTCGTTTTCACTTTTGCTATCCCTTGACCTTTTATTCTGAACACTCCCTATAAAGTTGTGCAAATCCTTCTTATTCGTTTACTATTTGCCCTTCTATTCTTCATAAATCACATTGTATCCTTCAATTACTTCTTTCCTAGGCTTTTCTTACTCTCATAACGATCTTGGTTATATTCACATAGTATCCTGTTCGCATTCAAGCCCATAGTATAACACTGTTTAACCTTCTTCATGATTCTTACTATAGGTTACTTACCCCTCTTAGTTAGTCTTATACTTAATGTCTCACCAGCTGTCTTATTAATACTTCACATCTGTCACAATCCTTCGTCCGTTGTACTCTCGTCTTCATCATATTGTTACTTCTTTTAACTATAACTTGTCATAGTTTATCCTTGTGTGCCAATTTAGTCGGTGCCTTAATATATCATTCTATTCAGATCTATCAGTCTTTTCTAAATCATCTCCCTAGGATCACAAGTCTTTTCCAACTTCGGTTTACCATATCAATATCGACCTCCTAGTTTCTATTTCCATTAATCCAACAATTAACTTATTCCTCGAGGTCAGCCATACTCATAGTTTAGCCAAATCTCATCATTATTATGGGCATGACCTTTCAAGACATACTACAGCCTTGTATCTCGTTCTATTTTTATTTTTAGGAAAATTTGGGCAGAGTTTCCTCTATATTTCTTACTATCTCACACCTGCACGCAGAACATGCCAGCAATGCCTCACAGGGCTAACACATATATTCATATCATATCATATCGCAGCCACACAGGGCGCCCAATATCAACCACAGTATAAAATGATGGACTTACCTCATATGTCCAACTCGAACTGCACTCGTTACACTTTCTTGTCTACTTTTTCCTTCGATTTACAACTTTATATATCAATCATATTTCAATCTTCTTACCTTATCCAGCATGCCACTTTCACATCATTACTTACCTGTATACTGTGTAGCTTCCAATATCATTCATCACTTTTTTTCTGTGGATGTCGTTCTTCAGCTGAAACCAAAGGTTAGTAAAAAAAAAGAAAAGGAATTTCATTTCCTATGGCTGGCTCTATCGCACGATCTAAGACAAGAAATAAAGATAACATCTTAAATGTCCTGTAGCCTCCTGTTTATAGATGTGGTGCACAACACACTGATAAACAAGACTCTACTAGACACGGTCTGTAGACATCCCGAGGAAGAACCGCTCTGATATCACTTTTGTCACGACCCAACCCCGTAGGCCGTGACGAGTGCCCGAACAGGACACTCGCGTGTACCCTTGCTAACTGTAAGTAAACCTGTCTCTTATTTGAGTCATAGCGTGCCAATAGGTAAGACAGTATATAAGCCGACGAGGTTATCATAACATAAAGGCACAATTGTTCACACATACATATACAACTCACATACATGTCTACAGACCTCTCAGAGTAAGAACAATAATATAAGGTGGGACAGGGCCCCTGCCGTACCCGTAACCAATGAATATATACATCAAAGTTTAGTACCAAAATCAGGCTCCAGCACAATAGAGCACTTCTGGACCGCTGAGTGGGACTCCTATGCTGGCGGATCCCCAAACTGTGTACCTGTACCTGTGGGCATGGACACAGCCCCCCGGAGAAGGGGGTCAGTACGACATATGTACTGAGTATGTAAAACATAATATAGCATAACTGGAAATATATCTGAAACATCGAAGCAGGGGATAACATATCATATGTAAAACCTGTACCTGTACCCTGTGAATTATAAAATCATGCATGCTCAAATTTTCAATATAGCCGGCCCTGTCAGAGGTCCGGTGAATCATATATGTAGTATCAGTATCAGGCCCTATGCCATCGTCACCTTATCACATCACTTCATTATCATATATATATACATACGTACCCAGCCATCTAGTGAGGGACTCGGTGAGTCATTCATGTCATTGCATTATCTGTTCCTCATATAGCGTACCCGGCCCTTTAGTGAGAGACTCGGTGGATAATGCAGTGAACTGCGCATGATTACGTACCCGGCCTGGGACTCGGTGATAGAAAGGTTACAGTATACACGAGTAGAGTAGTGAGTAACCATATGCAATTTAAAATATTGTCCAAGACTCAATGAAGTAGTAACGACGAATTGTTATTTGAAAATCAAGACGATAGTCATATCACTCATTCCTCAAATATTACTATTGATCATATCAAAAGAGCCTTAAAAACCATAGGCATGAATCAAGACGATACAAAATAACTTATAAAAATCAAGGACATTAACTACCGGAGAATCTCTTAGAAGAGAAATCATAAATCACCCTCAAGACTTATGAATAGAATTACCCCCAAGGCTCATATTAATCCTTACTTAATTCTAAGCCATGCTGAAAGAAAGAAGGGACGGCTTTACATACTCACTACCTTCCCTTATATAGTTATCGTATACATATGTGCCGAGGAACGTACGGCCCGATCCTTAGATAGTAATATATGCCGAGGAACGTTCGACCCGATCCTTAGATAATAATATATATCATACTTGGCCCATCAAGGGACTCGGTACCATAAATATGTCATCATAACATCATAACTTATGTCAAAGACATATCAAGAGAAAAGAAGGATAGCTTTACTTACCTATGCCAAAACATGCCAAGAGAAAGAAGGAAGCTTCACATACTTACTACTTTTCATCGTATAGAAGCCTTAAGAGGCAATAACTCAATTAGTATAGGAATTCTACCATCGAGAAGTGAATAAGACTTATGAGTCATACTTGGAGTTCTACGAATGGAATTATCCCCACATTTCGTATATCAATCACTTAAAGCTAAGACATGCCAAAAGAAGTAAAGGATAGCTTCACATACCTTTTTCGGGATTAATCTTGACCACGTTCGCCTCGTCGTCTCTCGAACCTATTTAACATAAAAGTAATACTAAGATTAATATCCTTTCACTTTCCAATATCCCACTCTCCAACCAAGTACTAATAGGAGTCATTTCCTTATCCATTACCCTCGACTAGCTTGTTACTAGTTCCGATGCTACCGAAAATCGGGCAGCATTTCCCCTGTAACTTCAACATCCCCGAGATTTCAACTCGGCCAAAATATCAACAACCATACCAACAACAACAACCATCAACATATTTACAATCAAATCACTTCAACCTTACACAATACAAGCTCCAAACAACTAGCCCCAAACTACGATACAAAAATAGAGTTTCTAGTTTCCCTTTTGCAAAACCCTTAACCGTACGAAGCGGGGGTCGTGTGGCTGAAACCAGCATCTCCCCCACCTCCTTTAGAAAACTTTTAGGCCCTGCAACACACACCACACAACCAGCAGCCGCCTCCAAACATACAACGCCTCACTTCGACTATAATTTAACTACGACGACTTCAATTTAGATTGTTTCTTTCGCTGAGCATACCCACGATTTTTTTTATAATTTCAGCAGTATAAAAGGTACATAATACACTTCAAAACAACCCCATAAAGTCCAAATTTAAAGGAGAAACTTTACCTTACCCGAAATTGGCCAAAACTAGCCAAAATTGTGCCTCGGAAACCTCTTTAGCGTGTTGAAAGTTGCGGACTGCTTGCTGTCCATTTTGGGCTACACCAAGCCATGATTTTATACTATCAATACCTCCATATCATCGTATTATACCCTAGATAATTAATTCACGGAATGAAATCGGAGGCTTACCTTTTTTTTCCCTTGGCCGAACCTATTCTTTCTCTAGCTTCAAGTTTCTTCTCTTCCTTTCTCTCTAGAACTCTCTTGAAGAAAATGAGTTATGGGATAAGGATGAGGGAAATAAGTCATAAAACATATATATATGCCACTTAATTAATGGGCTAAGTTTCCAAGACTTGGGCCCTTTTCTTGTGTTGGGCCTCTCTTGTTTTCCTTTTTTTTTCCCAAGCCCAATCACTTAGTTCCTATTATTATTATCATTATTTGAGCCCAACAAAACCATAAGTCGTATTAGTAATTCACAAACTAGTTTCCCAAAATTTTCAATTTTGCCCTCGGCCTTCCTCCGTATTTTCACACCAATTTTTCCATGAACATCACACCGGTACTAATTAAAATGAATAAAATAATTCACAACCTTATTCCTTGCAAGCCAAAAATATTTTTTTCCTCTTTTCGCATGCCCAAAAGTGCGGGATATAACATTAACCATCCGCGGACAAGAGAGTAAAAGTAATTAGATAGCAATTTAGATCACCAGATACCAATTGCAATCAAGTTATAGCAAGAAAGAAGGAAAACAATGAAACTTTTCCTAAAATCCTATTGCCTCTCGAAGAAAAATACAGACATTTCCGTATCATTTTGCGAACTCTACTAGACTCATTTTGGTATGATGAGATCGACAAACCAAGGCTTTGATATCAATTTTGTCACGACCCTGATCCGCCGTGACTGGCACCCATTCTAACTCTCCAGTGGGAGAACCATTCTAACAGCCCAACAAAAATAATCACAATGTGTACACAAGCTTAAAAATGTGGAAGCAGGTTTTAGATCAAAGATAAGTGCTGATTTCCTATAAACTCAAAAAACTAACTAGTTATAACCTCAAATGTGCGAAATTAAACACCCCTAGAAATTAAAAGTCATCATACCAAAACTCTAAAACTAACAAGTCTAGAACTGGATTACAATCTCGAATAGAAACTAATAATAAATAGAAACATTGTCTGAACACCTAAAGCCTGGAAAAGTAAGGACTAGAACAACGATAGAATCCACGATAGCCTGAAGGAACAACTCACCCTGAAATTCGAAAACATGATCACTTCTCTAGATGAGGTCTCTCTGCCACTGGTTTAATATGCCCTGTACTCAACAAAAAGGCAGAGCAAGAGTAGTATCAGTACACAAAATCATGGTGTACTGGAATGATCACCACGGTTTACGTTTTGATTTGATATAAATGTTTGTTTGTAAAAATTATATTAAATTTCAATTTCAAATCATTATTTTAAATCTCTAATTCTTCAAAAAGTAGGATTTTAAATTTTAAATTATAATAACTCTTTTTCCAGCATCTCTTTCCCAATATCTTTCGTCTCTCTCCTCTCTTTCTCTCTGGGCTCTTTCTTCATCTCTTCCTATATATGTATTCATTGTATGTCACTCCATGAGAAAGACATACAATCCATTCAATTCTATTTTGTCAAATGCATGAAATAAATATATAGCAAAAAATACATAATAAGCTATATCACTTTAATGATTGTATCAATATATAATCTTTTATGAACCTATATTAGCGTTTATATATTAAATACAATATGCATTTTTGTATCGTAAATGAAATTGTTATTATGTAGTTTTAATGATTTAACAAACTATAGAAACTGGTAAGGGACCTGATCCCATCAGAGAGTTTGGATGACTTGAAAGAGACAGCCGACAAAAATAACACTGCACATCCTGTCAAAATTGTAGGTCGTTAGTGCGTTGGTGTGAGTCGTTTTGCAAGGTGACATGCTTCCAACCAATAGCATGGCTCCAACTATTGTGTCAAGCATATTTATATGTGTCTTTAATATAATATCAGTTTTTGAATTTGATTATTACACATAGTAAAAGCTTTATTTTCTAGGAATACATTCTCGAAGAACAATAAGGACTTGATAGAGCTATCACAGTTCTTAGTTGTTTTTAGAATCCTTGTTTCTGTGCTTATTATTGTAGATCTATTCCTAATATATAAAGAAATCAGATAAACTTAAGTCTTTTATTAGTCTGTGTCAATATAGCTAAGGTTAACTATGAAGACATCTTGAAGTCTAAGTCGACTAGGGTTTGTTGATTTAGTGGGCAATAGAGTTATTGCTTTGAAAATATATGTAACATGGGTGTTATAGTAAGGGGGACGGGATTGACAGTTCAATTCCTATATTGCAAAAGGTTATAATCAAAATCTTGGCTCTTTGATTAGTAAAGTTGGTTGGTGAAATTCTATGAGACAGATCATGATTTTTCCGAGCAATGAGGTTTTCACGTAAAATCATGTGTTGATTTCTCTTTATGTTATTTACTTTTTTTGCTATTGTTATTCTATTAAGGGACTTGGTCTCAAGCGTGTAGTGGACGCATACATTCTATCAATTGGTATCAGAGCTTGGTCTCTCTATTTTGGTTAACACCAAGAGACAATCCTGTGGAAGAATGACTGCTCCACTTAACCTGGAGGAAGGATAATCATGAACTAAGCCACCTCGTTTCAATGACCAGTTCTACAGTTGGTAGAAGACTCAAATACATGATTATCTTATGGCTGAGGACAGTGAATAATAGGATGTGGTGCTGGATGGTTTTTTCATTCCTAATACTTAGCTAAAAGAAGGAAAAATCACAAGGATCATTCCAAAAACCAAAAAACAGTACACTGAAGCTGATAAGAAGAAAATCAAGACAAGCTACAAGGCAAAAAAGCTGCTAGTGTGTGGAATAAGAGCTAAGGAATACAACAGAATATCAACGTGTGAATCTAGTAAAGAAATCTAGAATTTCTTAAGAACTACTAATGAAGGGACTGAGCAAGTGAAGGAATCAGAGATGGACATGCTCACTACCCAATACGAAAATTTCACTATGAAGAAAGGAGAATCTATTCATGATATATACACTAGATTCTCATCCATCATTAATGATAACATTACTGAAGCTAAGGACCTGAGAGTTCTAACCATGGATGCTCTTATTAGAAACTTCAAGCTCATGAGATGAACAGAAATTAAGATCCCTCCAAGAAGGAAATAAGAAGGACAAGTCACTATCTTTAAAAGTGGCTCAAAATAAAATCCCTGAAGAAGATGAAGATATGACTTATCTCACTCGAAGATTTCATAAAATTATGAGAAAGCATGAGGGTTTCATGAAAAAAAGTAACATCTGTAGAGCTGCTAATGCTACATATCTGTGTCACGAGTGTATCTAACTAGGGCATTTCATCAGAGATTGCCTTATCCACAAGGTGGACTATAAAGATTATGTTAAAGCTGGAGGTGACAAAGACAAAAGAATGGACCAGTTACTTGATAAGAAATAAAGAAAAATTGTTGCAGACTATGTGGTTAAGAGATCTCTCACTATTTGGGAAAACTCCTCAAGCGACTCAGAAGAATCTGAGCACCCTGAACATGCCTCCATGCTTGCAGTCAAAGATGATGAAGATGTGTTTGATTCAATGTTTACTTTCATGGCAAAATCTGATGATAAAGAAGTTGAAGAAAAGGTAACTCTTTCTGACTTTAAACAGAATTTACATGTTTATTCTATTAAAAAGTTGAGAAGTCTAGCAAGTGTCCTACTTAACTCAATCACTGAGTTAACCAATGAATTTTTTTTGATGAATAACAACTTAGACATTTTTCAAGATGAAAAGGTGGCTCTGGTTTTTCAAATGTCAGAAATGGAAGAACAAATGATATTTCTAGAAGCTGAAAATCTAGAAAGATAGAAAAATAGAAAACTTCCTCTCACTCAAGACACTTCAAAGTGGAGGTGTCTCTTTATGAAATGGCAAGAAAGGGTACAATAATATAAGGAACGGCCTAACGTTTGTATAACGTCAATAATATACACAATAATAAATTAAAAATATTATTCGAACTTAATTTGAATAGCTTCCTTGGGAAGCAACTCTGGATACCTCTAAAGACATTTAATAAAAGTGTTAGTAATGTATAAATAATAATAATAATAATAATAATAGAATAACTAAAATAAAATCCGTCATATAAACATGAGAGGCCTTAGAAATCGACGGTTATTTCTTCATCGGCCACACTAATTTGTTCAAATTAGTGAGATAGCATGACAAGATCAACAACAAAAATAACATAAGACTCGCTTGACTAAGCAATTCACTAGAAAAGAGGGATATCTCATATCAGTCCATCGGTAAAATTAATTAGAAGAAACAAAAATGATAAAACAAACAAATAGATAACAAACAATAATAAATAAAATAAAAACACTACTAACTGAAGCAAACAAATAGATAAATGATACAAAGTAAAAAATTCTCATACTGCAAAACAACAAAGAAGAACCATAGTGGACATCATAATAAGAACAAAGTGATAAGAGTGTGTTGATCAAGGTAACCACTAAGATGAAAATAATGAAAATCAAATAGAAAACTAATATTAAAACAATGTCAGCCATAAAATCTATATACATCAAAACAATAACTTAACAAATTGTAAGTTAAACACAATAAAATAAACAGATGCCCAAATCATCATTAAAGAATGTAATAATAAAATCCGTCTTTTAAAATGGGGAGGCCTCAAAAATCGATGGAGAGATTTTTTCATTAGCCACTTTTAAACTACGTGAAAAAAATACAATAAATGAAAATATATCTATGTAATACATAAATAAATAAAAAATGGCCAAACAACGGCAACAAACATAATTGACTACGGAAGAATGAAGTAAACATCAACAACCAACAAAATCAATAAAGTTCACCTAACAAAATCTTATAAAAATGTAAATCATCAATTCCAACAAAATGACAAGTGGTCAAACATGAACAAAATAAATAATAATAGTAAATGAATAAAGTAATGGAGAATAGTGAAAGTAATAGCCAAAGTAAACAAAATAATGGATTCCACTCAATCATTCATAGACAATGTAATGTAAAATCTGAACTTAAACAAAAAATTTCGTTTTTTAAAATAAAAAGCCTTAAAAATCGACGGAGAAATTTTTTCATTGACCAATTTTAATTATATAAAATCATATGTAAACTAACAAGAAATAATTTAACGTAAAATGCAACAAAAGAAATTAACAAATACATAACGACATAATAATAATAAGTACATGATAACTAACATAGCTGCTGAAAATTAGAGAACTGGCTATAATTAATCCCAAACAAAAAGTCAAAAGTAGACAACCATGTATGACAATAGAATAACACTATATAATTCAAACATATAAAATAATAGGAACACTAATAACTGAAGCAAAACACATAATAAACTATACTGAAAAGGATGAATCTCAACACGAAACAACACCCAAGAACAAATTAAAACTAAATCGACCTAAGAAAATTATAACAAATGCAGCAACCAAAATACAAAAAATGATGAAAATGATTAAGAACAAGAATAAAAATAATATAAATATTAATCAATAAAAAAAAAAATCAAACCAAGAAAGGACCTGATTGTCGGAATGAAGCTCGAAGCTCGCCGGTTGGTTGTTGTTGTTGCTCCGTTTGTTGCTCAAACTTGGAACTAACTGTAGATCTGAGATTTCGCCAGAGCTTGTGCTTGATCTTTTACAAAGTCCTTATAGCAGCTCTTCCATTTACCTCAACTTAAAGAAATTAATGGAGAATGTAGTAAAGAGGAAAAAGAAGAAGGAGTTTGCTGCCCTGTTCAGCAGTTGGGTGTGAAGGTGATTTATAGTGAGTGTGAGAGAGAGAGTGGGGAGGCGGAGAAGATGAATCAAAAATGAGTGCTTGAATGGAGAATATGTGAAGTGAGATTTTTTTCCATGGGTTTGGTATTTTTTTTGGTGAAGAATAAGTGATGAGAGTGGGGGAGTTTGAAAATGAGGAAAGGGAGGTGGAGAAAGAGTCCCAAAATTGGGCGACAGACCAGAGTAATTAATTTTAAACACGATGAGCCAAATATTGGATGCCAGCAAATATACTAAATATTAGAAATTATGAAAAAATCAATATTCTAAATTAATATTCAATAAATAAATAATATTATTTATATAATAATAACAATAATAAAATTTTGAATATTATACTAAATGTAAGCTTAAGCATACAATAAATAAATAAAATTTAAGAATACACATTTAATTAAATAGCAATCAAAAATGGGTTATAGATCAGTCAAAATTGAGTGGCAACAGTTGCCCTCTTTGCTCGATGATGAATGATGAATTGTCGGGCAAAGATGTTGATCGAGTAGCCTATTATGACCGACTTGCGAGATAGTCGTGGTGTGACCAGGTGGAATGTATGGGATTGTGAAAAATGTTATGGCCGAGACTTCGATTTCAAGTCACCTACATATCTCTGGTTTTACGAGAATCGGGCCGTGTGTAGTTCTAGATGCAGAGTTGTAGTAAATTTTGATTGACTCTCAAAATTTGCCCAGTGTTGAATCGTGATGAAACTATTTTCTTTTGTGACAATGGTAGAAAAAATTTAGTACCAATGGAGAAAAAATATAATGTAAAGGGCCTTCGACTGTCGGGGAAAGCATGTGATGTAAATGACCTCTGATTGGCAAGACAACAAAATATAAAAGTTAGAGTGTGGATGCATGCATTAAAAGGTAGGTGCATGTAAAAATGTACTGAAATACCATATTAGAAGGTGGGTGCCTATAAAATGTAATAAAATACCATATTAGAAGGTGGGTGGCTGTAAAATATACTGAAATACCCGTATTAGAAGGCGGGTGCCTGTGAAATGTATTGAAATACCCGTATTAGAAGGTGAGTGCCTATAAAATATAATGCAATACCTGTATTAAAAGGTGGCACCTATGAGATGTATTGAAATACCCGTATTAGAAGGTGGGCGCCTATAAAATGTAACGAAATGCCCGCATTAGAAGGTGGATGCCTATGAGATGTATTGAAATACCCGTATTAGAAGGTGAGTGCCTATAAAATATAATGCAATACCCGTATTAGAAGGTGAGCGCCTATAAAATGTAATGAAATGTCCGCATTAGAAGGTGGACGCATGTGAGATGTATTGAAATATCCGTATTAGAAGGTGGGTGCCTGTGAGATGTATTGAAATACCCATATTAGAAGGTGGGCGCCTGTGAGATATATTAAAATACTCATATTAGAAGATGGTGCCTATAAAATATAATGCAATACCTGTATTAGAAGGTGGGCGCCTGTGAGATGTATAGAAATACCCGTATTAGAAGGTGGACACCTGTATTTGAATTTAAAATGCTTGTATCTAGAGGCAAAAAATATGAGTTTTTTTGTGTTTTTATTTTTATAATAAATGTTGAAAAATAAACAAGACAGAATCACATCTTGACTTCAGTTGGTACCAATAATTAGTATTGTGCATAAGAATTCCATTTTCTTTTCTCAACTAACCGAGATCAGCATCAGAGTAATTCTTATAGTTTCAAGTGGTACCTCAAACATACCTAAGTGTCGACATGATTTGTTCGCCTTACTTCAAAACAAGGTTTTGAACTATATCTGTCCCTCATGTTTCAAGTACCCTCAACACAAAGAAAGTCCTAAATTTCACATATTTAAATAATTTAATTTTAGGACATTTTGGAAAGTACGCTCACACTCAGAAAGATATTCATGCATGAAATTGTGATATATAGGCTTGGCCTTCATATAAATCTCCACTAATGTGAGAACATTTAAAATGAAATCTTGTAGGGCTTGTTACTGGCTTGTAATGTAGGCTTCAGGAAGGGTAGGATAGTAATTTAGGATAAAAGTAACTTAATTCCTTCTTGAGCATTCCACTCAATTTGTGCTTTCAATATTTTTATGTTTTTAGTGCTTGATCCTCATTGTTGTCCCTTTCTTGCATACTTTTGGACTTCTTTTGAAGCTTAACTTGTCTAAATTTTTTGTAACACCCCCTAAATATTATTGATTCATGGATCCTTTCTTTCATGAAGTCCAAATAAATTATCAAAATTTTCTATTTAATTCAAGCATGAAACTTTATGGATTTTTTATATCATGATTCCAAATGCATAGATTATTAAATATATGAAATTTAATTACCTATCTTATATTAACTTATATTGGCTTTTAAATGCATTAAATTATTGATTTATCAAAAGTCCTTATATGAAGGCATGAAAAGATTTTGATCATGTTCTAAAGTATTTTGATCATTTTCTAAAAGTATTTTGATCATGTTCTCTCATGCCTAAAGATTTTGATCATGTTCTAAAGTATTTTGATCATTTTCTAAAGTATTTTGATCATGTTCTCTAATGCCTAAAGTAATTTGGGCATAACTTTTCATAGGATAGTCCAAATTAGGTGATTCAAATTTTTGAGTAACCACAACATCATTACCTATAACTTTCATGAAGAACATATCTTAATATTCGGAGTTTAAATAGATCAAATAAATTAATCTTTGTAAGACATAGTGCTATGACGGAATGGAGTATTTATAGAATAAAATTCATATCTCGATGTAGAATGCTCCAAATTAGATGATTCTTGAACTAACTGAAACTAGACTTCTATATCTACAATTCTTATGAAGACATCAAATCCTAATAAGGAATTTATCTTATTCAAACGCAGCTTCGAAAACGGATATTCCGTTAAAAGAGATTTCATCTCACCTACCATAGAAAGATCTAGAACCATTTGACATCATCCATGACATCAAAATTCTCCATTGAATTTTTAAGATCATCCTTTATGATTATGTTTATTTATTGTTAGGTCCCTCCTCCACACCTATAAATACCCACCTTATTTCCTCATTTTATTCACCAAGCTTTCTTAAGCAACTCTTCTCTCTATATACTTCTTTACTCCTTCTCAAATATAGTTTTAGTTTTAGTAGTATAAAAATACTATTCTGGTGATTCTTATACTCCGGGTAGTACACAAAACAAACCGACGAGAAGAAAAGGCTAGGGGTCCAAGAGTGTTCCAATTCGAAGTAAAGCTTCCGATTTAAGGTATGTAAGGCTTTCATAGCATCGGATTGAGTTCGTCCATGCGCCCAATATTTAAATTCATTATAATTGAGTTATAGTTGAGTTTTATCCAAATCGTGAATTCTAAATGAAATAATTCTTCTCCTATTGAGTTAGATATATTTATGCATTAATATTATTATTATTATTGTTATCTCTCATATTATTGGAATTATTGTTCATTGCTACTTTCCTATGAATTCTAATTGATTTGATGTTCATGAATATTTTTACACATGTTTTGAGTAAAGATGTTGACTTTTTATTATTTTCATTGATAAAAAGAAAGTTATATGAATTAATACTATATATGTATTTTATTGAGTTTTGAAAGAGCAAAAGAGTTGAGTTAGAATGAATTTGAGCAAATGATATTTTGAGCAAGATGTTTTGATGAGATGTAAATGATGTTTTTTGGAAGTATAATGATTGATGAACATGAAATGAAATGAGTTTGATGATTTAAATTAAAGTCCAATGAGACTAGATGATGAGTTTAATATAAGCACATATTTTGGGAGTAATATTGAGCACCGAGTTGGGTAAGAGTTTAATTGACTCAAACCCTAGAACTACGTAGCCAGCGTAGGATGGAGGCTATGCCTCTTAGGTCCCAAAAAGAGGACTTTGATGAGTGGATCCAAAATGGTGATGTCCTTTACCATGGCAAGGTATTGGATGGATGTGGCAACGACATCGCTTCGTTGTATCATCGTTAGCTCATAAGTGATGGTTGTCGGTTAGAAAAACTCCCAACTGAGTAAGCATTGCTTGTTACTATTATTTTTATTATTATATTTTAAACTTGCATTACATATTGATGTTGAGATGATGTTGAGTTCTGAGCTGAGTCTTCCTGAGAGGAGTTTCTTGATATTTGTCCTTACCTTCCTGCCATTTTACATACTCGTACATTCCATGTACTGACGTCATTCGACCTGCATTGTTTTATGATGCATATACAGGTGTTAGAGATCCTCAACAGGCGCTTCGTTGAAGATCATTATTTTTCAGCTATTTGGTGAGTCCTTCTTATATTCGGAGGAACTCTTTATCCTTTAATTATTGTTGAGTATTATGTTTCTTTTAAGGTAGCCATGGACATGTCATTGGCACCATCTAAGAGTATTAGAGGCTCCATAGATAGAGTTTAATGATGTAATTGGAGTAGTTCTCCTTTGAAACTACTTCTTCTAAAAAAAAAATTTCTTCTTTCATTAGATGTTGTTAATGGAGAGCCCATATAAGTATTCTTATTAAGTCTTCCGCTGATGAATGAATAAGTGATGAGACCAAGTGGTTCTCTCAGAGGCCAGAGATGGTTTCTGAGTGCCGGCCACGCCTAGGGTACCCTCTCGGGGCGTGACATTTTTTCCTTCTCATCATTTTTTGAAGTTTCTCCAATTTGTTTGGAGTATTCTTCTTCTTTTGTTGCAATTTTGCCTGCTTGGACTTGTAGGAAATTTTTGACTTTCTTTTTTTTTTTGAAGTCATTCTTGCATCCTAAACTTTAAAGGAATTTTCAATTTTTGTCTTTGACAACTTTGAACCTTGAATATTCTTTTGTAACTCACACATCTTCAACGTGCTCAAAACGGTCAAGCCAAGAGAGAGATAGTGCATATACGTGTTGACACCCAATTTTGACTCTCCACAAATGTATATTAATTACTGAGTTTCTTCAATTTTGAACAATCTGAAGTAATTACTTTTAATAAAAAATAATATATTTTCAAGTGTATTTTAAATTTTTTTTGTCATTTTTATAATTTTTAATGATATATATATATATATATATAGTTTTATATAATTATTAATTTCTATAAATATTCAAAAAATGATATAAAAAAATTATTTCCTAAATTAGTAGCTTATTTTTGAATTAATTAGTTTATAACTAAGTTAATTAATTCATTCTGTTAGAATTAAGAAGTTCGTTAATTAATTATTATCGATTCATCTTATTTAATCTTTTTTAGCTGAATTCATGAATTAAATTAATTTTCGTGTGACCATTTTCCATACAAATCTAACCATTTTTTAACTCCACCCTTAAACAAATTCAACTCATTTTTTTAAGCCTAAAATTCGGGCCCAAAGTCAATCCAACCCAATAATGTCATCCACTCTCTATAAACTCAATAACAACAACAACCTACACTACTAACAACTATACACCTAAAGTCCAATTCTTATAATAATTTTGGCCCAACACCAATTTACTACAATATATATAGTATACTTATACAATACTAATCCACTGCTTTCTTCTTTTTTTCTTTTCCACCTCCCAATCCCAACTAACCTCTTTTTTTTTTAAAAAAAAATTCTCAAACATCATCATTTTCCTACCCCTACCCTTTTCTTTTTTCTTTTTTCTTTTTCACCCCACAAAATCCATCATTATTCAAAAACATCATTATTACTCCCACCAACCTCATTTTTTTTTTAAAAAAAAGACATTCATCTTCTTTAAAAGAAAGAAGAACAAGATATCACAAAAAAGAAGGCGAAAAAATCAACATATAAGAACACACATAAGAAAAGAGAAGCAAGAACATAATACTACAACATAAAAAATTAGACGAAAAAAATCACAAAAAATTTTAGTCTCTGATTTTCGATTCTTTTTTTTTTAGTTCTTTCGCTCATTTCTTGGCAGGTTCAAAGAGTTCATCGCCTTCAAATTCGTCGTCTCAATCGCTGCCCGAAAATATGTAAGAATATTTTCTCGGTTTTATTTACTTAATGAATAATTATTTCATGTCTTCTATGTAGTTGATTTGTAATTATTTTTTTTAGTTAGCATATGTTAGAATTAATTAGATTAATGACAAAAATTTCCTTGTCTTGCTTGAAGTGTAGCGACATCTTATTAAAAATGAAAAAAAAAATCTAATTTCGTTCATGTTATTTTTTTTAGTAGTTTTGTTTGACCATATAGATTTTCATATTTTTAATTTCTTCTTTATCATGATTTTGATAATAAATATATACTTAAGTTATCATTGAGTTAGATTTTTCATTTTTCAGGGCTTAATTGATTCAAATCTTGCTTTAAAATTTGAGTTAGTTTAATGTATAGGTTAATTCCATGTTCTTTAGTTATTTGAATATATTTATATATATATATATATATATATATATTTTCTCTACATGTATGCATGTTGTTAGTCACTATGTTATTTCATATGCACTTCTAGTTGCATTCTCCAAACCGACATAGTAGGATACTCTTCAATTTGTGGCTTTAAAATATTATGTTATATTCCTTTGTTCAATTTAAAATGACTAGTTGCTTATATGATTTTATTTTGGTGTATGTAATTTCATTCGAGTCCATCTTCGGACTCCATCCTCGCATATCATTGAGTTTTGAGTCAACTTCAACCTTGTTTGAATTTCGAAAGTTGATACGCAGATTCAAAGGTGGTAGGTTCCGGAGGTAGAAAATAGGCTGATATACAACCTATATACAGGAGATATAGAAAAATGGTGACTGTATACGTTGATATATATTTATATATAGTCATGATATACAAAAATAAAATGGGCCAAAGGCCCAAAATACAGGTGGCCCAACATCTTAGTCCAGGTGTACAGAAACTAAGTATTGGACCGGATTTTAGTTTTGTTTATATTGTTATTCTATTTATTTGGGTTGTAATAATTTAATTTATTTATGTTTGTCTATACTTGCTTAGATGTTAATTTTAGTTTGGTTTGACTTAATCGAACTCTCCTTAAAAGAAAAACCATTTTTGTGTTAATTAGCTCTAAAAAAATGATTTTGTTCAAATGTTTTCCTTTTAGTTAGACATTTCAACAAATTGAATTTTCTTCCAAATTATCTTAAAGTTTTTTTAAGTTGATATTCTTTCAAATCAATTGAGGTTAAAGTGTCTTTCTCTAAATTAATTTTTCCTTAAATCGCTCAAATGATTTTTCTTTGTGAGATACGTAGGCAGTCTTTCAAGGCTCGGTCCCTATTTTTGAAGTTTTTAATTTTTTCTCATTCTTTCAAAGAAATTGAGAACTTCTTCTGCATCTAAGAAGAACGAGGGCACAAAAGTTGAAGCGCAAAAAATCCATGATTCAACACAAGTCAACCTTTCTCACACATCTATCATAAAATTAAATGGGCCAATTTCTATCCATTTAGTCTTTCTTCATCAATAGATTAGTTTGTCTTCAAACAAAGCAACATTTATATGTTTAGTTCATTATGTGATATTTTGCATTAATTATTACAAACACGAACTAATACTTTGGCTTTTGAGTTATTCTTTTTTTTAGGGAGAGACAGATTTGTGTCGGAAATCAAACTTGCTTGCTTCTCAAAGATCGAGGTTCAACCAAAATTGATTCTTTTTTCCTTTGCAGAGGTTTATCAAAGGACATCATGCGATAAATTATTGTATCTCAATTTTGAGAGGTCAACACACCTTCCCACACTACGAAGTTTTCTTTGTACGCAGGAGAGACGACATTATTTCAAGAGAGGGAATCGCGGCAACCCCAAATCTACTGCAACATTCAGCCACAAACTCTAACCCTAGTCTTTTCAATTATTTATTCTAAGAGAAACCATAATCCTTTCTCTTATTGATCTTGCAGGGACAAAGGGTTCATGGGAAATAACGATGACTTTGAATTTCACAATACACCAATACATAACTTGAAAGATAAATCGGGAGAGTCTTTGACTATGAAGTCTTACTTCTATATTTTTTTTACTTATTTTTATAATGGCTCCGCTTTCACACTTTTCTCGTATCTTTGTAGGAAAATCATCCCTGACAATAGTCGGGGATGCTCATAACAATCTATGGTTATCGTGAACATCTGAGGGAGCTCAAATCATAAGAGACAATCTTCTAGAAGAACACAACAACAGAATCAGAGCTCAAGAAATTGGAGTTATTGGAGTAGTATCAATTCGAGAAAGAAAGGTATGGGGGTGATAAACATCCAATCTCTATATTGGATGAAGAATTGAAGAGATACATGTTCGAAGAGGCTCCTAGAAAAGAAATGATGTGAAAATTCAAGATAAACTAGAAATAGATATCGAGTATGACAACATAAAATACTAGAAGCAGAGAGCTAAACATTTGGGCAAGTTGTTGGAAGCTTGTTCAACGGGATGCAAATGCTAATTGAAAAATTGCAGGAAAGCACAAAAAACCTTGAAAGGCAGTCCTCTCCAGTGGAAGAATTATCCCAGATTCTGAAAAGAGCAGATAATTTCTTACACTTTGTCCTCCAAAATGCACCCGTTGTTATCGGCCACCAGGACAATGAGTTACGCTATCGTTTTATCTATAATCATTTTCCAAGTCTGCATGAAGAGGACATCATCGATAAAACAAATGTAGAGATTTTACTGGTGCTGATGTAAAGGAATTTCAAGACTTCAAAAGAGAGGTTTTGGAACAGGAAATACTGCCAAAGAAGGAAATTACATATGACACAGGATTATTTGGGTCAAAGAATTTTTTAATATATGTTGAACTTGTGTTCAATAAGGCAGGAGAGATAATTGTGTAAATTACATAGGAATGAAGATAACTGACCAGATAAGGAAAAGAGAAAAAATGGCAAAGCTACGAGAAGAGATAGTTGTACAGAAGGCCAAGGAGATTGAACTTAACAAAACTATTCACATAACAGAGGAAACTATGCGAGAGAAACAAATGCTTGCAACCATGTCTCATGAGATTAGATCCCCTTTGTCAGGAGTGGTCAGTATGATTGAGATTTTTTCTACCACAAAATTGGATAAGGAACAACATCATCTTGTGAATGTAATGTTGTCTTCAGGAGATTTGATTCTTCAACTAATAAATGACATCCTTGATCTTTCCACAGTCGAATCAGGAGTAATGAAGTTGGAAGCCACAACATTTCGATCAAGAGAGGTTATAAAGCATGTTGCAGCATCTCTACAAAAAATATTAACATTGGAAGACCACACCAATGCATAATCTCTGAAGATGTCACTCTGAGTTTGTCTAAAGCTTTAAATTATTTTCTATATCATATTTGCAAGAACTATGCACACCTGATTCTCATCTCGGTGAGATACGTAGGCATCCCTTCTTGGGTTTTTTTTTTTTTTTTTTTTTTTTTTTTTTATGGGAACAGACCCTACACGAGGCTCCCACCTCTCGTGCACAGCCAGGGGTTGAGCCGCACACCCCCAAGCCTTATTATACATAAAACAGAAAAATACACGGAGGGGGACATAAACCTAACCTCCAATCCTATGGTGGTTCATAAGTCGGTCATCCTACTAAGGTCAGCCAACTCATCCCCGATACAAACACACGAAAAGGAAACCTAGAAACTATGCACCTAAAGAAGAGGACTCCTCTCGATACACAGAAACTAGGAAAGCATAAATAAGGGAGACTCGCCTTTTACATAAAATAAAGGAAAAATCTAAATAAAACTGGGGATGAATCCTCATAAAAGCTATATACAACAAAATTTTAGTGTCAACGAGGATCATCAAATAACATGGCTAAAAATATAGCATGGAGACAAACACTGCAATTGGGCGCTCAATCCAATGCTGCAACACTAGTAGTAGATCATGGAGGCTTCTTAATCCTTTTGGTCTTCCTTCGTCTAAAGCTAGGTAGGCCGGCTCTATCTAGCATGTAGTATCCTCGTGTACCCCGAGGTAGCTGCTGGAGGGTGGTGTAGTGGCCTGGAGTGGTAAGAGTGTGACTGTGCTTGGAGAGAGCATCCGCAGTGAAGTTTGCCTCCCTGTATACATGCTTGCAAGAAAAGAAAACAAATAATTCGGAAATATCAACAAGGTCATGAGTTATCCGGTGAAGGTTCCATGGAGGTTTCGTCTGATGATTGATCCATTTAGTGATCAACTCCGAGTCGACTTCTAGGATAACGTGCTGAAAGCCCTGTTGAATGCACCATTTAAGCCCATAAACTGCCGCCTCTAGTTCGGCTTGATTGTTGGTTCCCTCCCCTAACGGTATGGCGTAGGCGAAGATGAATCTACCCATATGATCCCTTAAGATACCACCACCCCCAATTGACCCCGGATTACCCAACGCGCTTCCGTCAGTGTTCAGTTTAACAAAACCGAGTTGTGGTTTAGTCCACGAGACTTGGGTGATCTTCATTTCATGAGCACACTTATCTATGTAGGAAATAGTGTGGATCCAGTTCGAAGGCCAATGGATATAGGGGTACGCGATTCTAAGTAGATTAGAGATGTCTTTGAAAACGGCAAATTTCACTCTCGCCAGGCTAGAAATCTTTCCCCCGTATTTGCTCGCGCACCTATTCTTCCACAAATTCCAACATATAAATATTGGGGTGGAGTGAAAGATAAGTTTGTGAGCTTCTGTGTGGTACTTGTGAAGCCACCAACTCATAACAAGAGGTTTGAGGGGTGTGGCTTCATGCTTTATCCCTTCTTGGGTTCAGTATTTCTTTTCAACAACAAAAAAAATTAAATTAAAAAAAACAAAAAATTAAAACAATAAATTGTGTACATATTTTAAGAGTCATATTTTCTTGATTGGAGCGAATACAGTTAGGAGCATGTGAAATATTCGGTATAATGAAAGGATTGACTTTGTGGTAAATCATAGCTTTTGTTGGTATCTTTCATTTGTACTTTTGTGATGCTTGAAAATTCTCTTGTAGTCATTCAAGGCGAGAATAAAACCAACCTCATGGCTTTATGTGCATTTTGTGGTGAGCTTTAGATTAAAATTCAATGACATCACACTATTGATCTAGAACTTGGCCTGAATGTTTGTTGAGGCGAAATCCTGAGTAATATTTGGTTTGAGAAAGGATTGTAGGCCTTTTTTGACTCGATTATGTCTTTCAAAGCCTACTAAATAACATTCATCCCTAGTTTTCCCCACTTTGAGCCTAAAACCTTTTCTTTGGACAACCACTTCTTAGCTCTTTCCCTTCTGAGTGCTTACATGCACTATCCTTCTCTTGGCCAAACCTCCTCGAACGCATTGAAGACGTGCAAATTATAGAATAAGATCTAACTTTGAAATTGCCAAAGTCAAAAGACATAAAGTCTCCAAAGTCAAAAAAACAAAGACGACTTTCACAAAAAAAAAATCCTACAAGGTCGATGTAGGACAAAAAGGAAACTACTCTAACAAAAGAGGAGAAACCTCAAAAGAAAGGGATGAAAAGAGAAAAAGCTCTAAAATAAAGACTCAAAAAAAAGTCGAAATCTAAGGAGATAAAAAAGAGGATCGGGCGCCAAAAGGTGTATCAATCATCAAAACACAAATTCGGTGTGACGCTCAAGGAAAGATTAAGTCACTTTTATCCCAAATAAATATCTCACCCATCCCTAAGCCTACATTACAAGCCAATAAACAAGCCCTACATGATCTCATTCCAAATGTTCTCACATTAGTGGAGACTTACATGCATGCCAAGCATATGGTATCATAGTTGCATGCTTTGAACTTTCTTGAGAGTGTGAGTGCACTTTGCAAAATGTCCTCAAATCAAACATTTCAGATATGTGCGAAATAGGACTTTCTTTATTGTGAGGGCACTTGAGACATGAGAATTGGTATAATCCTAAACTTTTGTTTGAAGCAGGATGAAAAAATCGTGTCGACACTTAAGTATGTTTGAGGTACTACTTGAAACTATAGGAATTACCTCGAAGTCAATCTTAGTTATAAGAAAGGAAATGAGAAATATTTCTATACAATCCTAACTGTTGGTACCAATTGTAGTCAAAATTTGACTATCTCTTTACATTCTTTAAAAAAAAAATTACATTTGTCCTTTGAAATTGGATGGTTTGCTCTAAATAATATGACATTAGGCTAATTTCATCGGTGTGAGATGCTTATTTTACTTCATTGGATCGTCCATCTCAAATGAGAGGGATATCTTTTATTTATAAGCCGTAAATGTTGCAAGTAATACAGTTTTCCATATCATTATGCTCATATTACACATGTGTCTACTAATTATTTTATCTCAGATTTTGCAGTACTCATCATCCACAGGATTGAAACTACATTTGACCTGATTCCTGCACCAACAGGATATGTAGGCGCCACAATGGCTAGGTTATGTTCCCCGTAAAAATTTTATTTCTCCCTTACAATGAAAACTGAGACAATTTTTTTTGAAAAGATCTCAAAATTTCACAAGAAGATACTATCTCCAGCAAGTCAAGATCGGAGATCATGTTAGTATATGCAAATGGGAAAGAATTTTTGAGAAAATATCAAAAATTTCACAAGAATGTCAAAATTCTTTTTTCAGCGGCTCGAGATTTGTCAAAAAATCCAACTGGGACGGAATTTTTGAGGAATTTTTGAGGAAGATCTCAAAAATTCCATCAAGAACTGTCAGAAGTTTGAAGTCAACTTCAAATGATCTCCAACATTGCTAGAATGGAGCGAACACAAATTTAAGATGCGAGTCACCGATGCTTCGTATAAACTTCCATCAAAAGTCCCCATTAACGCAAATTGTTCAAGAGAAAAAATGAAGGAACATGTGAAAGCATTAACTCATTCTAAATGCTTCAAGATTCTCATTTCCTTGTAAACCCCAGCAACCTCCGCCTCCTAAAGCCTCTCACTGTACACCCAAAACCGGCTAAAACCCTAAATGTCTTCTTCCATTTCCCTGCGCCTGGCGCGCCACCTCTCAACCTCTGCCGCCGCCGCCTCCACTGCCACTGCCGCTGCTTCTTCAATATCCGGCGCAACCATCTCTATCTCCAAAGCAAAATCCAAGCTCAAGTCCGAGCACGATCCAGACAAAGCCCTAAAGATTTACTCCTCTGTTTCTAACCATTACACTTCCCCTTTGTCCTCCCGTTATGCTCAAGAATACACAGTCAAACGCCTCGCTAAATCCCATCGTTTCTCCGACATCGAAGCCTTTCTCGAATCTCACAAGGATGACAAAAAAATTACCCAGGAACCCTTCCTTTCCTCTATAATTCGTTCGTACGGATTAGCTGGAATGTTTGATCAGGCGCTTAATACTTATCTTCAAATGGACGATTTAGGTACCCCTAGATCAGCAGTTTCGTTCAACGTGCTTCTTTCAGCTTGTGTGAACTCCAAATTATATGATCGTGTTCCCCAGCTGTTTGATGAAATGCCAAAGAGGCATGGATTCTTACCCGACAAAATTTCGTATGGTGTATTGATTAGGTCTTATTGTGAAATGGGTACACCTGAATTGGCAATAGAGAAACTTAAGGAGATGGAAGAGAAAGGTGTTGAAATTACAGCTGTTACTTTCACAACCATATTGCACTCCCTGTATAAGGGAGGAAGGAGTGATGAGGCTGAGAAGGTTTGGAATGAGATGGTGAATAGAGGTTGCAATCCGGATGTTGGTGCTTACAATGTAAAGATTATGAACATTCAGGGTGGTGATCCTGAGGGAGTGAAGGGTTTAATTGAGGAAATGAGCAATGTGGGTTTAAAACCCGACACGATTAGCTACAATTACTTGATGTCTTGTTACTGTAGGAATGGGATGATGGATGAAGCTGAGAAAGTTTATGAGGATTTGGAGACAAAGGGGTGCAATCCAAATGCTTCAACTTTTAGAACTTTGATATTCTATTTGTGTAAGAATGAACAGTTCGATACGGGGTATAAGGTGTTCAGGGAGAGTGTGAGAGCAAATAAGATTCCGGATGTCAATACACTCAAGTACTTGGTTCATGGTTTGGTGAATAGTTCAAAGGTGAAAGATGCAAAAGAAATGATCAGGACGATGAAGAAGAAGTTTCCTCCTAACGTGGTGAAAGTTTGGACCAAGTTAGAGGACGAGCTTGGTTTAGCTAAAGTTGAAGTCAGCGATATCAAGTCTAATGAGACTAATGTTGCTTAGTGATGATTTTTGTTCGAGATTGCTGTAAGCATTGTAGACAGCTTTATAACTGTTGAGGGACTTTACATGATTGAATCTTTTTGTTCGTCATAATGATGTGAGTTAGCACTTGGCACTAACATTTGTTGTGCCATTTATTTTTGAAAGCTAATATAGATCTTTTTCTTCAAGTTTTGTAGTGCTTTTGAAGATCTGCAAATGTTCAATTCTAATAGTCTAATTCTAATATTGGTTGATTGCTTAATGCTAAGGTTCTTTCTCTCTAATGCGGCTGGTCTAATGAGTTCAAAGGTTTTTGCAGACATTTTGTTTAACTCATTTATATTATACTTCTGGACAAGATACACTTAGTTATCTTTCGGAGGAAAATTTATCCTGGTGAATCATATTTATTGTTAGAAACCAAAGATGCTACAGTTTCCATGATTGTTGAGTGTATTTACCTTAAGTTTGTTGGCTGTAGTAGACACAATTCAAAGGGTAGTCATAATTTTCACATAAAAAGTATGTTTTGTATTTGTAATTGCAAAAAGGTGTATGTGAAAGAAGTAAACAATGTATATGAGAATTGTCGATATGACACTGATGAGCCACATATATTCCATACTTATTCAAGGTTATAGAAAAACTGGAAAATGAGCAGTTTCTTAGTATAAGTTACTGGAAGTTATCTGCTAGGCAGTTTCTAACAGTTACCAGAAGTTATATGTTCTTGGCATAGATGTTGTTAAGTAGTTATATATCATCCTATTATATAAATAATGCATCTTAGTAATGTAGATTGTAGTTGTAATCATCTATTGTATGCAGACAGATTGTTCTAAGAGATATGAGATGCTCGTCTCTTTTTGTTATTAAAATATCACTATAGCTTTTATCTATTCATCCATTTCTGAACCTCTGTTTCTATTAGACACTTATAGTAATATGAAGTTGTTACACGTGCACAAGATTTTTGATATTCTTGCATCCTTGAAACAGGCATTTGGCACTTTGAAATTTTTGGGTCCCCTACCTGGTGTCATGATAAATTTTACCAAGTCTCGATAAATGTAGGGCTGCCCGACTTTGTTTTAGTACCATTTCTTTACTTCTCATTAAAGTTTATGAGGTGATCATTGTGTGGTTAGATTCTGATGGATTTTATTTCTCCAGCTAATAAGAAAGACCTCAAAACACGAAATTCCTCTGGTTTTGATTTCGCTAACTATGATGGTTTTTGAGGCACCTGATGCAGCAAAGCCATCCTTTAATATGGTAACTCCTCCTCCTTTTTAAATGCCAATCTTAATTGAGACAGACACGATATTAGAACATAAAATTCAAATATGTGGATTTTTTTTATATGTATGGATTAGCTATTTGTTACACCCCACACTCTTGAGCTCGGAATGTTTCTTAAGCTTCTTAGAGGTTATCATGTGAGCCGGATAATCTACGACACTATCAAACAACTCTAAGGAAGGGAGAATGTGATACCCCATAGTAGGGAAGGTTGGAAATAGGGTCATGAGAAGTCGGAAGAAGTTGGAGGCCAAGCAATTAGAGAACTTCCGAGGCGAATTTTGGCAAGTTTTGGCCAATTTCGGGTAAGGCAAGGCCTTTCCTTTCAATTTGGAGTTTGTGGTGTTGTTATGAAGTGTATTACACGTCTTGTATGTGGCTGGAAATATGAAAATGTCATAAAGATGCTTGACGTTAGAACCAATCTAAATTGAAGTCGTTATAGTTAAATTGAAGTCCAGTAGGGTGTTGTGCTTGTGGTGCTGCGACTGTTGGTGGTGTGTTGCAGGGCTGGAAAGTATTCTAAAAGAGGTGTGGGAGCTGCTGGTTGCAGCCACACGGTCCTCCATTTCGTATAGTTAAAGGCTTTACAAAATAGAGACTAAAAACCCTATTTTGGATATCGTAATTTTGAGCGAGCTGGTTGGAGTTTGTATGGTGTAATGTTGATGTGAATTGCTTGTATATATGTTGCAGGGTGTTGTTGTTGGTTGGATGTAGTGATTAGGGATGTAATTAGAAATTCGGATAAGGCATGTATAGGGGAGGTGCTGCCCGATTTCCGTTAACACCTTAACTAACTAAGGAACTAGTCGAGAAGACGAGCGAGGAAATGAGTTCTATGAATACTCGTGTGCAACTTAAGATGCTGAAAATTCAAGGGTTGTTGATATTCGTATTGCTTCCGTGTTGAATAAGTTCAAAGGACGACGAGGCGAGCGTGATAAAGAGTAACCCATAAGAGGTATGTAAAGCTATCTCTCTTTCCTTTTGGCATGTCTTAGCCTTAAGTGGATTGTGTATGAAATGTGAGGATAAATGCCTCATAATCCCTATCCACTGCTTGATATTGGAACCCCTGCAAGAATTGAATATTGCCTTTCAAGGCTTCCACGTGTAAAGAAGTAGTGTATGTAAGCATATCCTTCTTTTCTCCTGAGAGATAGTTGTCATGAAAATGAGGTTATGATGCCATGGTTGTTCATCGAGCCCCATAATGGGCCGAGTACAAAATGTGTATATAATAACCCCATAAAGGAAAGTATAGTCTGTGTAAAGCTTATCCTCTTCCTTTTTTTGGCATGTCTTTGACGTAAGTAGAATATGATACAATCTCTGAGGTAATTTCACTCTTAAGCATCTCCTATTTACTTCTGGATATCGAACTCGTGTAATAGTTGAACTATTTTCCTTGAAACTTCTATATGTTAAAGAGGTGACAAATGTACAGGGTCCAAGTCTTAAAGACTATATGATAACAAGTATTTTGGATTCCTTAAGCGGTTAGCATTACTTTGGTACGTGTCTAAAGACCCCGAGATGCTAATTAATATAGCCCCTAATGGCATTTAGAGGGCAACCAAGATGACGACACTACTACTCGGGTCCTCAGACGATAGCTTAATCCTCTTATACTATCGGGTCTCTAATAATGTTTTAAATTGCATATGGTTACTCACTACTCTACTCGTGCATACTATAACCCTTCTATCACCGAGTCCCGAGTCGGGTACGTAAACGTGTGCAGTTCACTGCATTATCCATCGAGTCCCTCACTAAAGGGTCGGGTACGCTATACGAGGACATGATAATGCAATGACATGAAAAACTCACCGAGTTCCTCACTAGAGGGCCGGGTACGTATGTATATATATGATGATGTGATGTGATAAGGTAGTGATGGCGCTGGGCCTATAATGGTCCTACAGATATGATTCACCGGATCCCTGAAAGGGCCGGCTATATTGTATAATTTGAGCATGCATGTTTTTATGATTCACAGGGCACAAGTACATAAGTTTCTTATATGATATTTTATCCTCTGCTTCTCTATCTCAGATATGTTATGTTATATTTTACATACTCAGTACATATGTCGTACTGACCCCCTTTCTTCGGGGGGCTACGTTTCATGCCCGCAGGTACAAATACAGGTTTTGAGAGTCCGTCAACTTAGGATTCTGCTCAGCTCAGCTGGAAGAGGCCCCATTGTATCGGAGCCTAGTTTTTAGTACTGACCACTTATGTATATAATTACTTTCATTTATTCAAAGGTACGGCGGGGGCCTTGTCCCGCCATATGTCATCTTCACTACTCAATAGAGGTCTGTAGACATGTATATGTGAGTTGTGACTCGGGCATCAATAATCTTGACACGTTAAGGACATTTGAGAGGAGACATTTTTGGTGGTCATGGTGGACAAATAATCAATGAGATGGGGATGTTAGTGTATTGGACATGCTAACATGCATCTTCCAAGTGTGTCATAAATTGTGTTGGATATATGGTGATCAAATGGACAAAATGGTTGATAGAAGTATTTTTCTTGTGGTACTTTGATGGGCTTTGGTGATTTGAGCTTTGGTCTTTGCTTATTTGATAGATTGGGCTAAGGCATGATATTTTGATTGGAAAAAATCATATCTTTTTCTGGGTAATATTCAGAAATCCATTTCTTAGAATGGATTTGGGCATTTGATCCTAGCATGGATAGACCAACTTTGGTTACTGATGCCATCTTAGCAAATGAAGGGTTCAGATCACAACTTCTAAGCAAGCTTACGTATACTACAAATTCATCTTTAAGTTCGGATCGACTTATTCATTTTTTTGATCTATGTGAGAGATCAATCAATAAAATATGAATAGTAATAAGATGAAAATTTGTGCATTACATATACTATAAATTCACACTCAACATTCGGCTAAGATCGTAAAGTGATTGAAGTTAAAACTTTCAATAATATTATTAATATCATAAATTCATTTACAATTGTCCTCGGTGAGTTTTCATATTTTGAAAACGCTCAATAATGACACCATTACTTACATTTGCAAATACATTACGCTTTATATAACACACTAAACAATTATTTAAATATTGATCAGTAATGTTGTTCGCACTTCATTTTTTATGTGCTTCATGGATGAGAATTCTCTTTCCACCGTTTCCATAGAAACAACTAAAATAAATGTCAACTTCACAAGTAAATAAACAAGTGAATAAGTCTCCACAAGATCTATCTCAACCAATGCCTTTGCATAATCTCGAATTTCTTGCAATTGGAGAATTTGGGATTACCACTTCGCATATGAATAATGAAACTATCAAGTTGGTAACACAAATCTCAAATTTGTACATTATCAAACTCACTTGGATAACACTTTACTAAAATTATGATTCTACCTTTGTCAAAATTAGAGAAAGAATTAACCAGATTCAATCTACCCATCCCAAGAAGCAAATCACTACTCACTACATCAAAATGATCATTAAGCTCTAGAAGTTGCACATCAATGGCCGCAAAAAAAAAAATTAACACGCAAATAGTGTGAATAACTAACACCCTAAGACTTAAACTTTGACTTTTTGGGAAAATAAGACTCATCCAATTTAAGAAATAAGATACCATGTAAATCACAAAATAAGGAAACATCATCCAACAAAGATTCTCATACATTTTCTCTCATATCTTGCAATCTTTTCTTTCCAATGTTCAAAAATTGCACTGCATTAATAATAGTGAAAATTTCATAAATGACATTTATAAGATATTTTAATACTAGTTATAACATAATTTTTTATCTTTCAACTTCTAACAGTAAAATACTAACAGTTTATAACATTTTTTAATATAATAAAATAATTAAAAGTGGATTAGAAAATAACAAAATAATAAATGTATTAATTATTTATCTTCCTTAAAACACTCAAACTAATTATAAATGGAAAAGATAATTTATAATAATTGACATCTAATCAAGAGAGTATAATTGATTAGATGTTTATATTCCTTAAATTACTCAAATCAGTTTACTCAATTTGTAATTTGCTTTTATAAAAAAAAAATCAATTATCGTGTTGTCTTCTCTCTCAATTATTTTTTTGATTTTTGTTCTGATCATTTTTGAAAGAATTTTTCTTTGGTACTGGCATATTGACATAAAGAGTAAAGAATTATTATCGACACCTATACAATATGGTGGCAGATGAAATTGTACAGGTTAGTGTTATAATAATTTTTTTGATTGTTGTGTTCATTGATAAAAATATATTTAAAAAAACATATCAGTTTTTTAAATTTATTTGTATTGAGAAATTTGACATTAATGTATAATAGTGTTCGGATTTTATTGATTATGAATATATTAATATTAGTGTATTTAATTTTTTTTTTCAAAGAATGAATTACAGTTGAAGGTAACACGTGGATTAGCGAATGTGATCTGTTTGGAAGAATCGTTCATTGAAATGTTATACGAATTTGGCATGAATTTGATATGAAATTGGTACATAGTGTTTATTTGTAGTCTGTTTACAGTGTGTTTTAACTTGCTATGAAACTGATATAAAATTGTTATGTTATGTTTATATATAATCTATTTGCATTTTGTATTATTTTGGTATGAGATTGGTATAAATGTGGTATATTTTTTTTTGTCTTTTCTCACTGTACAGATGTCTGCACGAAGAAAGCAATAAAAAAAAATTCAAGATCCATATGCAATTCGTATTAAACCTCTTCCATGCCAGAGTACATGAGATATATCAAATTATGTTTTGAAACCTAAATTGTTACCTCCTGAGTCTAATAGAAGGGTAGGGGGACACGTACGATAAGCTGAAAGGGATTTATTGGAGTTAAATTTAAGAGGTCAAAAGTTACATGCAACAGATGTCATCAGGAGGGTCACAACAGAAAGACATGTTCAATTATCCTGCTGAAAATTAGTTGTATTCTTTTATTATATTTATTTTTGACAAACACATGTTTTGATGATTTTGATCCGTTGAATGTAATGAATTCTAGATTCAGAATAGTTATTTTGTGTACTATATATTCATTTGTGCACTTTGTTTAAAATTAGAATTTCAATCTAAAACTGGTTATTAACAGTTCTTTATTTATATATATATATATATATATATATATATATATATTGTTGTTGTTTTAATGTATAAAATAGATTCAGGACACTAACAAACAATGAAGAACCAATTCATGTTTGTATCCTATTGGTATCCAAATGAAAAAAACTTAAGTATAATGTATGCAATTGGTATTCAATTAAAATTTCAAATGTATACTTAATTATTACTTCTATTTTTTGTGTGTATAATGTTTTGAATTTTAAATATTTTATTAAATTGGTATAGTTAATAGAATGGTTGTACAATTGTATGCAATTGGTTTCCTGTTATAATTATATATGTTTTTTTATATATGAATATGTATGTAATTTATATTTCAACATTAAGTGTATAGAATGAGTGTATAAGTGTATTTAATTGGTAATTGGTATCCAGTTAGAATTGCAGATGTATTTTATGTGTATAACTTTGATATGTAACTGGAATTCAGTTTTATAAAGTTAATTGCTATGCTTAATTCCAAATATTATACACAAATCAAATGACAATAAAATACTTATTATACTGCATAGTAACACTAATTAAAAAAATATAATATATGTTATTTAATGTCAAAATTTGAAGCAAAAAATATATAGCATTCGAAATCAAAAAAAGAGAGGAAGATATGAGCCGATCTTTTATATGGCAAATGATTTCAAGGGTCTTGGTGTAGGGTAATTAGTGGTGTACGGAGCCTATTCTTTTGTTATGCGTGGTCCATCAAATGTGATTTATTTGGAAGAATCGTTTATTGAAATATTATACGAATTTGGCATGAATTTTGTATGAAATTGGTACATTGTCACGACCCAAAATGGACCGTGAGTGGCACCCACACTTAACTTCCTAGGTGAGAGAACCAACGATACAAACCCCAACTTATAAAGTATAAAGATAACGCGGAAGCTCAAACTTATAAAGTAAGAAATAACAATCCACAAGAGTTTACTACATAGCGTTCCCCAAAATCTGAAAGTCATCACATCAAGGACATGTAATTCTAAAATACTAAGTCTAGAATGTCAAACACCAAAATAAAATAAGTGACATAGTTCGTGTCCGAACACTAAGGACATCATGTCATAACTAAGAGAATCCATCACGAGCTAGAAGGATAGCTCACCCTTAAATCCGATGAACTTGAGACAGACTAGAGCTGAGGTCGAGTCGAAGCCGATGGAAGACTCGCTGCACTCCACAAAATAAAATAAAGAAAGATACAAGTAGGGGTCAATACAAAACAATAGTGGGAAATCAACCATAACACTTAACAGGTGGCACCCAATAAACAATTACAAAACCAGTCAACAATATCAAGATCACACATGAGGACTCAAGCCTCCACATCACACTCCTTTAAAAAAATGAGTTTTTGGAGATTGGGTAGTATTAAGTTATTTTAATTTATTTTCCTTTAATATTACCGTGCCGGAATGTGATATCCGATCCAAATATACCGTGTCGAAATGTGACACCCGATCCAAATATACCATGTCGGAATGTGACACCCGATCCAAATATAATTAATTTATCATTCTTCATGATTACATTCCACTTTATTAATAATATTTCATCAAGCCTTCTTTATTCAAGGCACCATTTTTGATAGGGCAAGTTCAAGATTATGGATTTCATGGCCTCGGGATTTCAGACCAATCATAACAACATATCAACCATCCAAACCACAACAATTGAATGCGTAGTAAACTTCACACACTACTCAATGAATATCAATCACTATTAAAAGTCTATCTATGATATACAATAAAACCATAACCTACCTCAACCGAAGAACCGAAGTAAAGTAAGCTAATCCACCAACGTCCTTCCTTTCTTCAATGCCTCAGACCGTTTCCAATCTATCAAATATATAATATTTATAAGTAACTAGTCCGTAGACACCAACATTATTTATATGTTTAACCTAGACCCAACAACTCAACGAACTCTTTAATCAATTTCCTAAAGCTCAAGCCCAGGGTTAAGCCTCAATACCTCCAATGTCATAACTCTAATGGTATTCATATAATATAATACACCTAATATTTAATTATCTATCTCAATAAATAAAAATTTAAATCATAATTTAATAACTATAAGAAAAATTCAAATCAAAGCCAAATTACGCACATCAACATCTAACCCACAGAACTCTAGAAATAATCCCTCAAAATTCTGGGTACGCATGACATTCCTATAACCCTAAACCCATCCTACACATGTCATATTCCCCAATGATTTCAAACTCTTATCTTACAATTTTCTTTCACCTTCCAGCAAATCATATAAAACAAAAAAAATGAATTTTCACAACCTACCAACTAAAGATAAATGCAAAAGGTTGAATTTTCTTCTTCTATTTTTTTTTTGATTGAATTTACCTAGAGCCGTCGTTCTCCTCTCGTCCGCCGCTAGTCTCGTGTCTTCTCCCTTTATCTTTTCTTTTCTTTTTTAAAATAATCATATACTAAAAGTGGGTAACCCCACTAACTTTTAATTTAATAAATATGGATAAGTGGTATAGGGTATTAATTAAATTACCACTTTAACCCATTAATTTAATTAGTTATTTAAATTCGTCCCTCAATTAAATAACAATAGTTATGAAAAAGTCCAAAATATCCAATTAAAAATTTACGGGATGCGTCTTTTATGAAATAAAAGGTGCTAGTACTCAAAACGACCTAATGAGTCGTTACATACATTGAGTTTATTTGTAGTCTGTTTACAATGTGTTTTAATTTGATATAATGGTATATTATGTTTGTATATAATCTATTTACAGTTTGTATTAATTTGATATAAAATTGGTATAAATGTAGTATATTTTTTTGTCTTTTCTCACTGTACAGAAGTCTGCACAATTGTATACAATTGATATTCCAATCGAATTGTAAGTGTATTTTATGTGTATAAATTTGATATGTAACTGAATTTCAGTTTTATAAAATTAATTGTTAGATTTTATTCTAAATATTATACACAAATCAAATGAAACTAAAATGTTTAGTATATTGCATAGTAACACTGATAAAACAAAAACATAATATATGTTGTTTAATGGTCATGTCCCGATCCAAATTTATAATTCGTGATGGCACCTATGTTCCCAACCAATTAGTAAGCCAACCCAAACATTTTCATCAATTCAATAAAATAAATAAAGTAAGGAGACAAGCGACAAGTGGAATATCCAACACACTAAATCTATCATAAGTATGGAATGCGGAAAGCTACAATACGCTCCAAGATTTGGTGTCATAAGTACAAGAGCTTCTAAAATATAATTCAAAATGAAATTAAAATGACCAGTTTAAAAGTAATAAATATCCTGTCTAAATACTAAAATAATAGAATAAATAAAAGATAGTGGGAGGTGTGGGCCGCGAATAGCCAAGCATCTCACCACAACTCCAAGATAATCCAAGCTCGGACTCAAAAATCTTCACGAGATGCGCCCATATTCAGAATCGAATCTGCACCACAAAAGAGTGCAACAAGTGTAGTATGAGTACAAAACAACGTGTACCCAATATGTCTCATTGACCGACAACGAAGAAGTAGTGACAGGAGTATAAAAAATTCATTCTCAAATTTTATAATTCTACATTATATTTATCAATAAAGTCTCACCAAAATAGGGATAATAAATGTCACAAAATATTTAACACATAATCAAGTAAAATTGAAGAAGATTATGAGATGCAATGCAACTGTCACGCCCCGGGAGGGTACCCTAGACGTAACCGACACTCAGAGACCATTTCTGGATCCCAAGCGAACCACATAGCCTGATCACACATCCGTTCATTCATTCAATCAGCGGAAAGGCAAGAAAATAAAGAGAATATTCAGTGGGCAACTCAAACATCAATCTAACTCAAAGAATAAAGGCCATGGGCCAACAAATCAACTCTAAATTTTGTCATTATAAATAGTTTGACAAGAATAATTTTAAGGAAAAAAATACTCAATCGACGCTTCACTATCTAGTCTATGAAGCCTCTATCACTACTATCTAATTGGTGCCAATGACATGTTCATAGCTACCTCAAATCAAGATGAAAAGGGCTAACTCAATGCAAGATTTCATAAACGGTGTCCTCCGAAAGTAGGGGAGGACTCACCAATACGCTGAGTGCGAATAGATCTCCAATTATGCTCCTATTGACGATCTCTTAAACCTGTCTCTGCATCATGAAGCGATGCAGGTCCAAATAGACGTCAGTACATGGAATGTATGAGTATGTAAAATGGCAGAATGAAACATACCTCAAGGAAGAATAACATCGGTCCACATATCTCAAATTAGAGAGATAAGGGGGACTCAAATAAAGCGTCGTAATTCTAAAGTAAGGATACAGTTTAGACAGAGACCAATCATTTACCATACAATCCAACCCAATTATGATTAATACAGTTCAACCAAATCATTTGCAAATCGATCCTTTTCAATCATGTACACTCCGATTATATACACTCTACTCAACAATCAACTCAATAATCAAATCCAATCTAGTCACATACCATTCTATTCAATCCAATCACAATTCATCTATTCCAATCCATCCATATACAATCTACTCAACATTCAACTCAACAATCAGCTCAAAGGACTCAACTCAGTAAATATGCAAATTAAATTATGCAACGTTTTACAATTCAACTCAAAGGACTCAACTCAATAAATATGTAACAACTCACTCAAGTTTCCTAAGTCTAACAAGAAATATTTTAGACAGGACTAACTCATAAGCATATAGCAACTCACTCAACTCAACTGACTCAGATTACTATCAAGACCTAAATGAGAGTTTCTCTTAACCGACAACCATCACTTATGAGCCAGTGAAAGTACAACAAACCGATTTTGTTGCCGCGTCCGTTCATACTCTACCAGGGTATGAACGAATCAACCAATCATGGATCCAATCCAACCAAGTCCTATAATGTCAGGACAAATCTCTCGGGGAAGCATCCGACTTAACGGTTCAATCCCCCCTACGTTTGGCAACACAGGTATTGGGTTCGAGTATGGAATGTACTCTTGCCCAATTCGGTGCTCGATACTCCTTCCATGACTCCATGCTCATAAAACTCCTCCAATCATCTCAAACAAGCCCTCACGACTAGTTTCATGTGGAACATTGTCATCTCATCAACTCTATTCTCATTTCAACTCAATTAATTCATAATGACAAGTCTCATTGGACCTTCTTTCAAATCGACTCATCTCAAATCATCAAACTCTTCTCTTTAAAAATTTATATAATCTCAACTCAATGAATGCAGAAAGTATCATGTACATAAAAATATAATTTCAACTCCTCAACTCAAACTCAAAATAGATACTTTAATGTAAAAATACTCAACTCATTTAAAGGCTCCTCATACTCAACTCATACTTAAACTCCTTTCTAAATCAAAGATGAAACTAATAATTCTTTAGATTCAAAATAGTGTATAAATAGTTTATGCAAAAAGGTTCAAAAATAATTTATTTAAAGCTCCTTCTCAAAAGATTATTTATTTTCAAAATATTTCTAAGACTCCAATCAACTCAAATTATGCACATCATATACCACAAAATCACATTAGACTCCAATCCACTCCATCACACAACATCCTCATCAACATAACCTCTTCATTTACATCATCGTCAAATATCATCATTCACATCGTCATCAAACATCATCATCATATATCATCATTCACATCATCATCAAACATTATCATCACATCATTGTCAAGTATCATCAAACATCTACTCCAAAATTCTTATTTTTGTCCTATGTTCATTTTATAGAAACAAAGGGACATTCTTAACTAATCAATTCATTCTTTTCATTCCAATCAATACATATATACACACAACTATCCATCTCAACCTCAAGACATTTATGACAAGCAATCTCATCTTGGGTTCATGTGAATAAAACATGAACCTATACTCTCAACAAACTCAACTCAAGAATATCGTCAATACCTATAAATCTATATACAAAGATACATTTGTAGTTAATAATATGAAAAATAACTATTTAGTAACTCAAGTCATTAAAATCATCAATCAACCATTTGTATCTAAAAACATTCCTTAGTTTAGGGAAAACTTTCAAGAAAATCTTTCTAGAAGGTGCAACTCTTTCACAACTCCTAACCAACACATCTATGGGCATATGGAAGAACTCAATCCATATTTTAGGTTAGCCTTACATACCTTGTTTGAAGACTTTGAAGAAACCTTGATGTTAGGTCTTCAATGGAAGGCTTGAATTCTTGAAGCTCTTAAAGGCAATCTTTGTTGGAGAAGGATTTGGAGAAGAAGAAGAAGAAGAAGAGAGGGAAAATTTTAGGGCTTTTTAGAGAGGGAGAGGCTGCAATAATATGATCCCAAAATGGTCTAGAGTGATACATATATAATTTGGGTAAGTTCCCAAATTACCCCTCCTCAAAAGTTCTGAAAATAGGGTAAAAATGCACCTGGCGCGATAGTGGCGCATCGCGTCCTTGCAGCGCCAGGCTAATTACGCCTAAAACCTGCACACCTCGTAGTGGCGAGCCGCGCCAAAGACCAAACTAATGAGGTACATTCTTGGCGCGATAGTGGTGCGTTGAGCCCTTACAGCACCAAGGCCAATATTTTCTGGGTTCTGGAAATTGGCTTGAAAAACCCTGCACACCTTTTAGTGGCGCGCCACGCCAGAGCCCAAATTACTGAGGCATGTTTCTGGCGTGATAGTGGCACGTCGCGCCACTGCGGCGCCAAGCCCAGTTTTCCAACAATTGCAACCCAGGCCTAAAAATCTCTACTGTGCTAGTTCATCTTAGGATCGTCATATCTTTTGACTCTGAACTTCAAAAATTACATTCTTGGTGGCGTTGAAAAGAAGACTCGACGACCATTAATTTAATAGGTCGTGGGCCACCCAGATCGTCATATATCAAAAGATAGGGTCGTTAGAAGTCAACCCCTCATGCAAACTCCTCCTCAAACTTAGCCACAACAAACCTTTTGGCTTGATTTGGTCCTAGGTGTCGCACCCCATTTTCGAACGGGATCGAAATAGTTCACAACATAAAAATGGCTATGTCTCTGATTTTGAAAATGTTTAGAGTCGCCACCTAATTTTAAGGAAAATATTAGGAAAACTATTTTTTTTTTGTAAATGTAAACTCTGTTTTGATTTGCGAAACCTGTGAGATTCTAAGTAAGGGTTTTAGTTACTCGAGGGGAAGGTATTAGGCATCCCTCAGAGCCTATCCGAAGATAGTCCTTAAACTTAGTTTTAGAAAAAATAATTAGGGATATTTATTCATTTGTTTGTTTTAGAAATATTAAGAAAAAGGGTTTTTATTAAATTTGAGAAAAAGGTGAAAATATAAGGTATGTCATATATATACGTCTTATATATGAATGAACCAAATTTAATAATAATATATTTATTGTATAGTAAAATAAATAATAAATAATATATTTAAATATATAAAAATACAAATGTATATTTTAAAATCATTTGAATAAATAACTTACTAAATTTATGGTAAAATAAATGTCTAGTATTAGCAATGGTTACTTTATTTGTAGCCACAATAAAAAAAGAAAATGAATAAGATAATAGACAAGTGTAGATATATGAATATGTAATATGTTGTAAATCTAATTTGGATGAAATCTCTAATAAGATTGAGGATGCCTAAAAATCATTGAATTTTAAAATATTAAACTACCCCAAATATATATATTCAAACAAAATATTTAAAAGTCGACAGGAAATAAAATTATCTACATTCTTATTTTTCTTCGGATCAGCGCCGGCTCATTAATCGGAAGACAAAATATATAAAGTTTTTGTGATTTTTCTGCTCGGGTCAACTTCCATCATTTCCGAAGGGCCTAATTACCCCTACCCATCTTAAGTTTATTTATTATTATGACCCTAAAGCGATCTAAAAGAAAATAATAAAAACTAACGTCTTAAAAGGTGTCTAAACGTCCCAACTTAATATCCAAGAGGCATTGGACGCACTATTTAGAGTAGGTTTTAGACCAAAGGAAATATACGCATCCTAATTAGACACATCGTCTAACAAAACAGATAGGACAAGCAGTTAGCACATAAAATCTCAAATAAGCCTCTAAATTAATTAATTAACATGCTTGAAAACACATATAAATTGTGAAGGTCATAATGATTATGTGTGTGCGTACAATCAGACACAGGTATTATAAACATAAAAACTTGAATAATATGACGGACAAATTTAATTACTTAGGTGATTATAATAAAAAGAAGTATGCTTGATAATTTTAGTTATTAACTAACAATATTTTATAGAATACTATTCATATGACTTTAGTTAAGAGCATGCTAAAAAATTTATTAAACGCTATGGATATGGTTTTCTAAATGTTGATATACTAAAGATGTATTAAAATATAGACATGATTTCAAATATAGAATAATATGATAAATATTTATTAGAACCCTAGGGGCATGAATTCTACTCATAATTGTTATGAAAAATATTTATGAAGGCCTAATATCCATTTAATTGACATGTTAGAATTATAATACCTATAAACATAATTGTTATATGATAAAATATGCGAGAAATATTGTTAGATCTCATGGACCCAATAGGCTCAAAATATTCTTACCGACATAGTTTTCTATATGCTTGAAATAATATTAAACCCTATAAACGATACCTAGATGATTAGTATGTTGAAATTTATTTTAAATATTATTTATAGACATGGTGTCTAAATAAAATGATGTGTTGAAAATTGATTAAAATTGTAAGCATGATTTTTAAAATAAAATAACATGACAAATATTTATGAAATCCTATAGACATGGTCTCTATATATAAACTATGATAAACATTTGTTACAATTCTAGAGGCTTGGTTTTAATAAAAGGTGCTAAAATATTTATTAAAAATCTAGAGGTATGATTTTTTTTGTTAATAATATTATACTAAAAAATATTTTTATAACGGCCTATAGACATGAATTCTACATAACAGATAAACTATTTATTAACTTAAACGCATGATTTATATATATTGACCACATTCTACATTAAACATGATTTCTATATGGTTAAAAATCTTATGACCATGGTTTCCAAATAAAGTATGTATTGGAACATTAATTAAATTCTATAGATGTAGTTTCTATATGAGTCAATATGATAAAAATATTTGTAATCTTGTAAGCGTAAATTAACTCTTATAAAATACTAAAAATATTCATTAAGTACTAAAGACGTGATTTATGTATATTTCTTACGGTGAAAATATTGATTTTATATGCTTGCAATATTATTCAATTTTATAAACATAGTTCTATATGACATAATATTATAAAAATATTTATTAGCAAATATATAGGTATTGTATCTATTAAAGTAGCTTATTAAACTTATTAAATCTTAAAAATGATTTCTATAAAATTTAACATGCTAAAGTCGTGTAGGTATAGTTTCAATTAATATGCTGAAAATATTAAGTTTAAACCGTGACATATGATTTAATTAACATGCTGCAAATTATCTATCGAAAGCGTATGTACATGATATGTAATAATAGAATGATTGATAGTTTGAATAAAATATACAAGAGTTGGGCATGTTGTTTAATATATATAATTATATGAAAATATTAAAATTGATAAACTAATTAAAGTATAGGGTTTATCAATATTTATTTGTGTGGTAAAAGTATTTCATCTAAATTTAAAATCTGAAAGTCAACAAAAATAATTAAAATAACTAATTTCTTTCGGTATATTTGTTTAGCGCACGCAACCACATAAAATTTGTGTCAAAGTAAAATAAATTGCAAGTAGCACGTAGATTTTCCCTCCCCTTAGACTATCCCCAATTTCATTACTATTATTATGAAGAGTAGAGTTTACAAGATTATTACAAAATTAAAATAAAAAGTAAATGAATAAATAATACAAAATGTAAACGAAATAATGACATTTTAAACTTTTGCACTCCTCGTGTCTTGAACTTTGAAGTTCAAGCCCTGCTAAATCATAAAGAAAACACAATCAATATACAAATATATATAGAGATATATCATGATTATATAATTTTGCTACAACAAAGCAAGCAAATAGAACAAGAACACATTTCAAAATAATAAACCAATATATCAAAGAAAATGGGAACTAACCTGGATACTTCATGTATTTATTTTGACAAGATATAATATGTAAGAACCTAAAGTAAAGACAGTACAATAAAATAGGAAAAGAAAGTACTAACCGGTTAATATGAGTTTTATGTCAATGAAAAGCGGTAGCAATATCCGATATCCAAACAAGTCGAAGTAGCAAAGAGGCAAAGGAAGAAACTTAAAAGCAATTATCAAGTTTTCTTTTTCTTTTTGTTTTGGAGTTCTTCTCCCTTTTTTTTTTGTTTTTCTGTTTTGTTCTCCCTTTTTTCTTGTGTCTTTCTGTCTACTTATATTGATCAATCTATGGGTAAAAATGTCATTAAGTCCATAAAGACAAATGGTCAAAAACTTTAATTCAAAAAAATTTCAAATAAGTGGACAATCAATCAAATTCTATCAACTTTCCAAGATTTACTCCTAAAATTACTCAAAAGATGTTTCATTTCAAAATAGTAGAGCATTAACCTTAAAGTGGTGGGACATTAAAATATTTAAAGTTGATAGTAACTTTACTTTAAACTTTCATAAAGGAACAAAATTAATTATGACACAATACAAAATGATTATATCATATTAGCAATTACTATAATTATTTTTAACACTAAAACTTCAATCAACAAAATTTGTCATATCAAGTAAAACAAATTTAACCTTCTTCCTAAATTCAAATGTGAAAAACAAAATGTCATTTATCAAATAAACTAATCCGATAGACACCCGGATTAAAAGATATTCTTGTATTTTTTTTTCTGTTTTGTTCTTCCTTTTTTCTTGTGTCTTTCTCTCTGTTCTCTTTTCTGTGTGTGTGTCTCTTTTTATAGTGATACACCCATCGGTAAAAGATAATGAAATCAACAAAATCACTAGCTAGATTTTGAATTTCAAATCTTTTACAAATAAGTCAATGATGGTGTATTTCATTTCAAAATATGACAAGATTTTCAAAATTCTCTCCACAAAAAATCAAAACCACATCTTCTTTTAAGATTTGATCAGAACTTTATTCAAAAGATGTTTTTTTTAAAAAAGTCAAAAGTTATGCCAAAGGGACTCACTATAATAATTGATAAAAACTATGCAATTTAATTAGAATAAGTATTCAAGTATATAAAAAAATTCAAACTTCCAACAGTGTATAATATTTCAGATTTTGCAAGTAAACAAAATCAAAGTATGGATCTAAACAAAAAATATAAAATATTTCAACTTTAGTAATCCAGAGGTATGAAATGTTTGTTCACTTGTGATGTCAAATTAGTGTATAGAGCTTAAAAGTGTCAAAGTTGTCCAAGCGTTGTGTATGAACTGTGATCAAGTGTAAAAAAATATAAGTTCTCATCTTTTCGTGTGAATGCTATGTAGAGTATATCAGTTGTCAAGTATAAAGGAAAAAAGCTTGTTTATATAGCGAAGAAGATCAGTCAAAAGGCAAGAGTAAATTTGGGCATAATGTTATCTTACCATTTAAAGGCAGTAAATAAATCAATGAAGCAAAGTTTTATCATAATTAAAATAGTGAGAATCTGTCGGAAAATAAGGAAAGAAAGATCACAATTATAGCCTACTATAAAGTAACACATAAGAACTGTTTATACTACTGAAAAAGAACAATTAGTTACAAGATAATTCCTTTGTTAACTAAATGAGGAATATATGTTCGTATACCAAAATAATTATGGTTTAGGTACCACTTAGTTCAAATATAGGTCATGATTAATCCAATATACAAGTTGTTATAATTCAAATAGATAGCAAAATCAATTAAAGGAGTGTACTAAACCAAAAACAATAAATAATCAATTTCGTATCGGAGTTACTTGAAATATTCCAACACTAGCAGTCTTTTAAGCAGTTAAGAATCAATATGGGGATTTTGAATTAACAAATCTAAGCTTGTCAAGTTGTATTAGCTAAATTCATAAAAGGGAAACAAATTACAAACACATGATTTATCACACTTAAATGGATTAAAGGGAGCAACTACTGGGCATAAGAATGCCATAACAAATTCAAAATAGAGGGAGCAACCACTTGGGCATAAAAATGCCATAACAGGATAAGATTACACAATACTCAAAACAATTGAATAAACACATAGTAACAGGAAGAACAGAGTCTGCAAAATTATCGAATTATTTTGAGAGAAACAAAGAATTGAAAAGATGAAGTAACATTTAGGTTGAAGAAACTTACCTGGGACAGATCTTACAGATCCGTCTCTAAGATGAATAAGATCTCAAAGTACATACTTGAATCTCGAGTTTTGAAGGGTCGATTGACTGCTGGCTGGAGTTCGCTGCAACATCGATGCTCTTGTTGATGTTGCCTGCCGTGAGCTGCTGCTTCTTACCGTTGGAGAAGGAGGTTGCTGGGGCTGCTGTTCGTGTCGCCGCTGCTGCTGCTGGTTGCTACTGTACGTGGCTGCTCATCGACTTCCACGGAGAAGAGGTTGCGACGACGGAGAAGAGGCAGCAGCACTGACTGCTGCGTGGAGAAGAAGCAGCAGCGCTGGCTGCTACGTGGTGTTCGGCGTTGATGATCGTCGATGGATATTGGCCAACGAAGGAGAAGGCGGCGCTGGTTGCTGCTCGCTGCAGCTATTCTCGCCGGAGTTGCTGTCCAATTTGGTGGCTTCTGTTCGCTGCATCTCGGAGGAGAAAAAGCAGCGGGGGTGGTGGTGGTTTGTGAGGAAAAAAAAAGAATGAATGGGAGTCGTCCGATCAAATGCAATCTACGGTTGAGATTGAAATTGATATTAAAAATAGACTACATTAAAATTTGATTAGAATATAATTATAAGTAGTTATAAAAATAAAATGTTATCTAATTAATTGTCAAATATATGTTGAATAAAAAATCATAAATTTATAAAATTATACTAATATATATATATAAAGTAAATATGCATGTACATACAATATAAATATTTGCGTATATACATATAAAATGCCACATGTTTATAATACATACTAAAATAGATATGTTAACATAAACAAGTAAAAATATATAATAAACTTAAATAATAACCCCTTTTTTATATACATATACACATAAAACATATTAAAATAGATATGTAATACGTATATATTAATATGAATAAGTAAAATTATAAAATGAACTTAGTAAATAATATATTTTTTATATTAAGATAGTAATTCGAAAAAATAATTATAGGTCGGTCAAAATTGAGTGTCAACACTAGGGGTCCTTCATGACCCCACATCACCTCTAACGCTCTTTAATTACTTAGGAACTCATCCTAACTCATGTGAAAAATTTCAAGTCCTCTGGTCCGAGTCTACCCACACGTGAAGAAATGTTCGAGTCTTTGCAAAAATAAATCCGGGGTGTCACAGCAACTCCATGAGATGATATGCCTCAATACCAAGTAACCTCACAACCGTATATACACAATACTTCTTAGAATATACTTCAAGAGTTAGTGACCCATGGGGGACTCGAGAGGTCCACATACCGACACAGATGATATCCACGTGTTTGTGCGGATGATCTCAACACACTATCATAAAATCAAACCATCCCCAGCACGGACGATCTCCACGTGCCCAACTTATAACCATAAATTCTCTCTCATGAATGATTTTCCTTCTGTCAGACCTTTACTCATACTCAATCTCATGTCAATGCATGTGCACAATATAATTTCAACAACATAGGGGATGCTGATGCATCTCAATAAATCAAATATCAGTATGACATATAATAACCTCAACTATCACTATTATATGGGTTCAAATAAGAAGCACAATCACACAAAAGAAATCAATCAATAATACATCAGTTAATGCCCATATGCTTTGACATTCTCAAATTACAATCCTTCATTCTATAGTAATAAGCTTTCTCTTTATAACACCGGTACTCGTATCAATGCCCGTCACACCATTGATACGAGAGACCCATCTTTCGCCCTTACCTGTTATCTATGTCAACTTTTAATCTTAAATTAGAAAAACATCCTTCAACGAAGTCTAAAAGTCTTAACATACCTCGAATGCCGAACGCGTGTCACGAATCCTCAAGATTTTTACTTTCCCTTTCGCAAAGCTTCAGAACGTTCCCAATCTATCAAATATGCATTATTTGTAAGTAAACGAATCCACAGATACCCATATTACTATATCTCTAGCCTAGACCCAAAAACTCACCCAAAAAACCTATAACCAGTCATCTAAGTCTCTAGCCTAGAGTTAAGTCTCAATTTCTCAAATATCATAAATCTAATGATTTTCGTATATTATCATACCCTAATAATTAAATATAGACCAACATGTCAAAACCAACTTAACTACAAAAAACTTTCGAATTCACTAACAAATTATTGGAACCCTTACATATTATCAACCTATTAGTTCTGACTAAATAACTAATTCTTTAAACTTAAATTGTAGACGTAAACCCAGTACAAGATATACTAATTCTAGCCTGACTGCAAAGAAACTTAAAACAAACAAACCGAAATTGAAATGGAGCAAAATGCCAAATTGCCTTTTTGCCCATTTTCTCAAACCTTGAAACCCACGTGATAGCAGCGCTTTTCAATTCAAATTTCCCTCAATCTGTTCAACACCATAATGACCACTATATATTTGTTTATTCTCTCTTTTTTTTTCCACTCTTCCACTATACAATATAACAATAATACCTTCAGTTCATATATAAAAAAATATATATACTGATTCTTACCTGAAGCACACTAAGAAAATTCTTTGTCCATGCCGCAGGTACCTCATCCTCTCTATTTTTTTTCTCAAAGTACAGATTATAAAATAACTACTCTTATTTTATCTAACCTAGTTACAAGGACTTTAAGAAAGTAGTGGATATGACCTACTTTTAAATTTTCTTAAAAAAACTATTGTCTTCCACTAATAATTAATTACAAAAATTTAAATCACCACATAAATTAATTATTTAAAAGAATACCCTTCAAGTAAATAACCATAGTTTAACGGATAGTTCAAAATTCTTATTTAATTTTTTTGAAAAGAGTTTCTAGTGCTCAAAACGACCCAACGGGTCATTACATATCAAAAACTAAAGTAAAAAATAATATAATATTCTAAAACAAAAAAAGGAAGGAAGATATGAGTTGATCCTCTATCTGCAAATGGTTTCAAGGGTCTTGGTGTAGGATAATTAGTGGTGTCCAGAGCCTGTTCTTTTACTATGTGTGGTCCACCAAATTTCTAGCAATAGTATTGGTTACTTCGCTTTTGCTAATTGCGCCCTCACTGATCTTGTATGTTCCATATTGCCAGATGATTGTGTCATACCTTGGTATTTTGCATCAATGTCAATGTCACCCATGCCAATATTATACCAAATAATACATACATTATAACAGTATGCAGAATATGAATCTTCAATTTCATAGAAATTACATATATTATAACAATTTCATACCAAAAAATACACACATTATAACAGTATACATAGTATGAAATTTATACCAACTTCATGCTAATTACAAACACAAGGTACATACCAATTTCATAACAAATAATACGCACAGGTTATAACAATTTCCTACTAATTTCATACCAAGTAATATACACATTATAACAATTTCATCCTTGCATCTTTTGCATATACACACAGTGCACCAAAATAAAATTATTTTCATGTCAACACAGAAATCACAGTCAATAAATAAATTCTATTAATTTCGTATCAATTTCACTCCAATTTCATATCATTGTGTGTGTGTGTGTATTTATATAATACTTATTAAAAAATTAATTTATTTTAAAATACCTTCACAACATGTTCAATCTTTTTTGACTTGGAATTTTTTGAATCCTCTTTCAATGTTGAACTATATCTTTTTCTTGAGGATTTTGATGGCACTCCCCTCGAAACACTCTTTGACTTTTTTTGTTTATTTTGATCTACAAAATCGAAATTAATATCTTAATAATCAGATGGAGAAAATTGCACGATCTTGCTCATCTGTTTTTGTCCCTTTTGGTTTGAAGAAGTTGAGATTTTCTTCACCATCAGCACAATCTCCATGACAAGGATTTGAATCTTTTTGGCTGGATTTTGATTCTATTTTAAAGAAGAGATATTTTTCTTCACTGAATAGACATTTTTCTTCATCGGTGTTTGAGTTAAAATGTGAAAACTTGATGGCTTTCTATTGACTAATGTTTTATCCTCGACAATCCTAAGACTTTTTTTTCACGCCCCGGGAGGGTACCCTAGACGTGACCGGCACTCAAAAGTCATTTCTAGCCTTCAAGCGAACCACCTGATTCAGTCACACTATCATTCAATCACATTCACTCAATGGAGGATTTAATCATAAACACACTATTCATATTATGGGGGCCGAAGGCCAAACAATATCAACTCAACAAAACAGATATGATAAGACTCCTCAAAATACCAGTCCAACCTCCCCACACTCTTGTCTATGAAGCCTCTATCAAAGTCTAGGAAGTGCCAATGACAAGCCCATGGCTACCAACAATAAAAATAAAAGAACAACACCAAACTATACAAGGGGCTCAACATCCTCCGGAAACTAGGAGGACTCACCAAGTAGCGGGAAGTGTGTAGATCTTTAACGGTGTGTCGGTTGATTATCTCTGGTACCTGTCTCTGCATCATGAAATAATACATGCCAAATGGCGTCAGTATATGAAATGTACGAGTATGTAAAAAGGCCGAATAAAACAACACCATAAAAGGATCAACCAACTCGGAAACCTCAACTCATAAAGAAGTGAAAACTCACTCAAGGGTCCTAAGTCTAACAAGAAATGGTTTAGATGGGACCAAATCACATGCCACTCAACTCAACTGACTCGGAGTACTATCAAGACGTAAATGGGAGTTTCTCTTATCCGACAACCATCACTTATGAGCCAGTTATAGTACAACAATCAGAGTTGTTGCCACGTCCGTCCATACCTTGCCAGGGCATGAACGCCTACCTAATCATGAATTTCATCGATTAGTCAAGTTCTATCATTTCAGGACAATAAAATGGGAAACATCCGACTTTAACGGTTCGATCTCATGGAAAGCATCCGACTTTAACGGTTCCATCCCTACCTATGTTGACGGCGTAGTTTCTGGGGTTCAAGTATGGACTGTACTCTCACCCGCTTCGGTGCTCGATACTTCTCCCATGACTCTATGCTCATAAAACTCCATCCAATCATCTTAAACAAGCCCTCACAGCTAGTTTCATTTAGGACCTTGCCAACTCATCAACTCTATCCTCAATTTAACTCATTCAAGTCACAATGGCAAGTCTCGTTTAGAACCTTGCCAACTCGTCAACTCTATCCTCAATTTAACTCATTCAAGTCTAAAGTAAATATGCATTTATAACATCTCACAAACATAACAAACCATTCATCTCCTCATTTATCACCTCCTTAGCACTCAACACAACTCTAAGAATTTCAAACCAACAACTCAAGAGGAATAACGCGTTTAAGAAAATTGACACATTCAACATAATCACATGGTTAAGGAAATCAACTGAGCCTATTAACAAACCATTTCCATCCACTCATGCTAACATAAAGGTTTTAGAAATTCTTAGCTCAACAACTTCAACACAATAAGAATCAAATTAATTGAGACAAGACTCATTCAAACATAAACCATATCAAGAAACTCCATTCTCATGGACATCTAACCTTAAAGAAGAGTAGGGCACATGGGTGGACTCAACCCATGCTTTGAGTAGCCTTACATACCTTAGAATAGATTCTTGAAGAAACCTTGTTGTTGGGTCTTCAATGGAAACTTGGAGTCTTGAAGCTCTTGGAACAATTCCTTGTTGGAAATGAAGAAGAAGAAGAAGAAGAAGAAGAAGAAGAAGAAGAAGAAGAAGAAGAAGAAGAAGAAGAAGAGAGAGGGATTTTCTAGGGCTTTTTAAAGAGAGGGAGAGGGATTGAAAATGGTCCCAAAACATGCTAAGGCTGATACATATATAATTTGGGCAATTCCCAAATTGCCCTTTCTCCAAAATTTTGAAAAATAGGCTGAAAATGCTCCTGGCTCGATAGTGGCGCATCGCGCCATTGCAGCGCCAGGTCGATTAGGCCTAAAAACCTGCACACCCATTAGTGGCGCACCGCGCCAAGGACCAAACTACTGAGGCATGTTCTTGGCGTGATAGTGGCGCGTTACGCCCTTACAGCGCCAAGGCCAGATTTTCTGGGTTCTGGAAAATAGGCTTGAAAACCCTGCACACCTCGTAGTGGCGCGCCGCGCCAGGGGCCAAACTACTGAGGCTTGTTCCTGGCGTGATAGAGGCGTGTCGCGCCATTGCAGCGCCAAGGCCATATTCCCAGCAGTTGCAACCCAGGCCTAAAATTCCTGTCGAGCTAGTTTGTCTTAGGATCGTCATATCTTTTGACTCCGAACTCCAAAAATTACATTCTTGGTGGCGTTGGAAAGAAGACTCGACGATCTTTAATTTAATAGGTCGTGGTCCATCCAGTTTGTCGTCTTTCAAAAGGTAGGATCGTTAGAAGTCGACCCCTTATACGAACTCATCCTAAAACTTAGTCACGACGAATCTTTTGAACTTAGCTTAGTCCTAGGGGTCCTTTGTAACCCCACTTCATCTCTAACACTGCTTAATTTCTCAGAGACTCATCTTAAATCAAGCATATACTTCACAATACTCGAGTTCGACCCTACCCGTATACAAGAAGGGTCCGAATCTTAGGGAAAATTTTTGAGGGGTGTTACATTTTTCTAGGTGTAAGAACATGTTTTTGATACTTATGCTAAATATATTTTTTTAAACGACAAGATGGAGTTAGTTGAGATGAAATTTTATGGAATATGCTGAACAGTATTGTTAATGATGGGAAAAGAAAAGAATTATTGTTGATTGTGAGATGTGGGGGTGGAGAAATGTGTGCAATATAAAATTAGATTACTTAAAGATAGTAATGGATAGTTGCAAAAGGAAAACACAACTTTTTTTTCTTTCTAACATGTTTTTTTCTCTTTTTTATTTGTTGTGCTGATATTTAAATAATTTCTTAATAAATTAAAATTAATTTATTATAGTGATTAGATTGTTCCAATAAATGCGCTGTATTTAAGATTATCACTCATATTAATTATGTTCTAATTAAATATATTAAAAAGAAATTAACTTAAACCAATTTTAAATTAATACAGATATGTTAAGACCTATAAATAAAATGTTATAAGTAGTAAATATCTAAAATTACATTTAAAAGTTGTAATATTAACTCTTAAATACATATATGGTGTGATTTTTTCTTAACAATATTTTGATTTTTTTTTGTAAAATCTTGCTCAACTCATTTGACATTGCCAACACTTTAACCATCAAGTGAATAATAAAAATTAACTTGAATATTCTAATCTTTATCAAAAGATATTCCGCTTGATTTCTATCACTTGATGTGGAACCTTCAAGTTCCATCACTTCAAGCACATGAACAATAGATGAAAAAATAACAATAAAGTTTATCTGACGTTTTAAAATGTGATTCCTAACAAATATCACCTAGTCTTTGAAGTCCACTTCTTGATGTTATCCTTGACCTTTATGAACTTCACCACATTCAAATAATTGCTCTAACTTTTTGGCTTGATGACGACGAAGTAAATCTCTACGCTTGAAAGATCCTCCAACAACATTCAACACATTACTAACATGATCAAAAAAATCTTCATCCAAATATTTTTTAGCAATAGTCATTAGTGTTAGTTGCAATTGATGAGTAAAGCAATGAATATAATATGCCGATGGACTATATTTCATAATCAATGTTTTGAGATCATTAATCTCTCCCTTTATATTAGCTAAGTAAAAAAAAGGATCTTCACAAGTTGCTATTCTATCCAAAAAGGGTTGATGTTTGGAGATGTCAAGAAGTCAACAAAGAAAGATTTTTAACGAAGGCTTAGTTAGGATTGTACCCCTGCGTGGAACAGATTATTTGTATCCATTTTTCCCCATTATGTATCCCCATTAAGTTTATTCATAATATTTGTATAAACATAAGTTTGGGGGCAATGGAACATTTCAAATGATGTTATACATCCTTCAAAGCGTTAGGCCTACCCTTGGCACAAAAGGGTCACATATCTGTTTATGACACACAATAACTGTTTATGTGCTATATGCTATATCTGTTTTTGTGAATATGTTGCTTCATTTGGAGACATGCTAGTCCACTCTTTTCAAATTTTTCTAGAGCCTCATAGGCATAAAAATCGAGTCACTATCAAAAGTGCGTCCAAATACTCCACGAATCTTTAGTTTTCCAACAAAATTCAAACTTTACTCTTAAATCATAAACCTTGCTCACTCATCTCAAAACAATAATAATAATAATAATAATTCAAAATTCGGTCATGTCTTTGAAGTTTTCAGCTTTTCCTCATTCTTTCAAAGAAATTGAAAACTTCTTCTGCATCTAAGAAGAATGAGGGTACAAAAGTTGAAACGCAAAAAATTTGTAATTCAACACAAGTCAACATTTCTCACACATCAATCGTAAAATTAAAATTGATCAATTTCTGACCATTTAGTCTTTCTTCACCCATGGATTAGTTTGTCTTCAAACAAAGCAACATTTATATGTTTAATTCTTTGTGTGATATTTTGCATTAATTATTACAAATACGGACTAATACTTTGGCTTTTGAGTTATTCTTCTTTTTCAGAGAGAGACTGATTCGTGTTGGAAATCAAACTTGCTTACTTATCAAAGATCGAGGGTTCACAAAGTTGATTTTTTTCTCTATGTAGAGGCTGTTATCAAAGGACATCATGTGATAAATGATTGGATCTTAATTTTGAGAGGTTAACACCCTCTTCCTAACTAAGAAGTTTTCTTTGTACGCAGGAGAGACGACATTATTTCAAGAGAGAGAATCACGGCAATCTCAAAACTACTGCAACATTCAACCACAAACTTTAACCCTTATATCTTTCAATTCTTTAATCTAAGAAAAATCATAACCCTTTCTTTTATGGATCTTGCAGGGACAAAGAGTTCATGGGAAATAACGATGATCTTAAATTTCACAAGACACCAATACACAGCCTGAAAGATAAATCGGGGGAGTCTTTGACTATGAAGTCTTACTCTTATATCTTGTTACTTATTTTTTTTATAATGGCCCTCTTTCACACTTTTCTCATATCTTTGTAGGAAAACTGTCCCCGACAATAGTCGGGGATGGTTAAAATAATGTATAATTCTCGTGAATAGTTGAAAGAATTCAAATCATAAGAGACAATCACCAAAAAGAACACAACAAGTGATTTTTGCAGGAAATTGGAAGAACACACCAATGTATAGTCTCTGAGGAATATCTAAAAAATAATACAATGATAGGTGTCCTCATCGATGGTTGAGAGTACACAAAACGCATTGGTGTAAATAGGCAAAAGACACTCCCCAACTGAAGATGTCAACGAGCACTAGACTTACGAGACGTCACACTGAATTTGTCCAAATCTTTAAATTATTTTATATATCATATCCGCAAGAACTACGCACATCTGATTCTCATCTCAATGAGATACGTAGGCAGCCCTTCTTGGGTTTGGTATTTCTTTTTCAAAAAAAATAAAATAATAATATAATAATAATAAATTGTGTACATATTTTAAGAGTCATATCTTCTTGATTGGGACGAATACAGTTAGGAGCATGCAAAATATTCGGTATGATGAAAAAGATTGGCTTTGTGGTAAATCATAGTTTCTGTTGGTATTCATTTGTACTTTTGTAATGCTTGAAAATTCTCTTGCAGGCATTCAAGGTAAGAATAAAACCAACCTCATGGCTTCATTTGCATTATGTGGTGAGCTTTAGACTAAAATTCAATTGTATCGCACTGTTGATCTAGAACTTGGCCTAAATGTTTGTTGAAGCGAAATCCTGAGTTATGTTTGGTTTGAGAAAGGATTGTTGGACTTTTTTTTTATCCGATTGTGCCTTTCAAAGCCTACCAAATAGCATTAATCCGTAGTTTTCCCACTTTAAGCCGCCTTTTCTTTGGACAACCACATCTTAGCCCTTTCCCTTCTGAGTGCTTACATGCACTATCCCTCTCTTGGCCCAACCTCTTTGAGCGCACCGAAAATGTGCAAATTATAGAAGAAGATCCAACTTTGAAATTGTAAAAGACAAAAGACGTAAAGTCTCCAAAGTCAAGAAAGCAAAGACGACTTTCAAAAAAAAAAAGAAAAAAAAGAAAAAAAAACAACTCCTACAAGGTCGATGTAAGACAAAAAGGAAATTACTCCAACAAAAGAGGAGAAACCTCAAAAGCAAGGGGTGAAAATAGAAAAAGTTTAACAAATAAGGACTCAAAGAAGTCAAGACAAAAGAAAGGGGTAAAAAGAGAAAAACCTCTAAAATAAAGACTCAAAAAGAAGTCGAAATCTAAGAAGGAGATAACAAAGAGGATCGGGCGCTAAAAGGTGTATCAATCATCAAAAGCACAAATTCGGTGTGATGCTCAAGGAGAGATTAAGTCACTTTTATCCCAAATAAATATCTCACCCGTCCCTAAGCCTACATTACAAGTCAATAAACAAGCCCTACATGATCTCATTCCAAATGTTCTCACATTAGTGGAGACTTACATGCAGGCCAAGCATATGGTATCACAGTTGCATGCTTTGAACTTTCTTGAGAGTGTGAGTGCACTTTGCAAAATTTCCTCAAATCAAACATTTCAGATATGTGCTTTTAAGCTGTAAATATTGTAAGTAATACAGTTTTTCATATCACTATGCTCATATTGCACATGTGTCTACTGATTATCTTATCTCAGATTTTGCAGTACTCATCATCCATAGGATTGGAACTACATTTGACCTGATTCTTGCACCAATAGGATATGTAGACGCCACAATGGCTCGGTCATGTTCCCCGTAAGATTTTCATTTCTCCCTTACAATGAAAATTGAGACAGAATTTTTGAGAAGATCTCAAAAATTCACAAGAAGATACTATCTCCAGCAAGTCACGATTGGAGATCATTTTAATATATGCAACTGGACAGAATTTTTGAGAAGATCTCAAAAATTCTACAAGAATGTCAAAATCCTTTTTCAGCAGCTCGACATTTGTCAAGAGATTTAACTGAAATAAAAATTTTGAGGAAGATCTCAAAAATTCCGTCAAGAATTTTCAGAAGTTCGAAGTCAACTTCAAGTGATCTCCAACATTGCTAGAATGGAGCAAACACAAATTCAAGATGCGAGCCACCGAGGCCTCATATAAACTTCTATCAAAGACATGAGTCCCAACGAACAAAAATTGTTCAAAAAAAAGGATAACATGTCAAATCATCCAAGAGGATGACATTTGCATTTTCATTTCCCAAGAGGGGCATTGCATTTTCATTTGCCAAGAGGGTCATTGCATTTTCATTTGCCAAGAGGGCCATTGCATTTTCATTCGCCAAGAGGGCCATTGCATATTCATTGTCAAGAGGGTCATTGCATTTTCATTTGCCAAGAGGGTCATTGCATTTTTATTTGCCAAGAGGGCCATTTTATTTTCATTGCATTACCAAGAGGGTCATGCATCATTTAAATCATCCAAGAGGATGAAATTGCATATTATTGCCAAGAGGGTCATTTTATTTTCATTACATTGCCAAGAGGGTCATTGCATATGATGTCGTATATGATGATATGATGATGTATATGATGATATGATGTCGTATATGATGGTATGACATCGTATACGATGATATGATGTCGTATACGATAATATAATGTCGTATATGATGATATGATGTCGTATACGATAATATGATGCATTCGTCTTATCGATGGACACGCATTTATATCCTACCAATGGATCTTCATTCGTCCTACCAATGGACAGACAGTTATTTTGCCAAAATATCCTACCGAAGGATCACATTTATTCGTCCTACCAATGGACAAACATCATCCTACCGATGGATCACCTTCATTCGTCCTATCGATGGATCACCATTCGTCCTATCGATGGATCACCATTCGTCCTATCGATGGACCAACATATCCTATCAACGGATCATCATTCGTCCTATCGATGGACCATATCCTACCAATGGATCTTCATTCGTCCTACTGATGGACAGATAATTATTTTATGAAAATATCCTACCGATGGATCAACATTATTCGTCTTACCAATAGACATGCATATATCCTATCAATGGATTATCATCCTACCGATGGAGCAACATTATCCTATCGATAGACACGTATTTATATCCTATCAATGGATTTTTATTCGTCCTACCGATGGACATGCATTTATTTTGCCAAGTATCCTATCAATGGATCACCATCCTACCAATAGAGCAACATTATCCTACCAATGGATCAATGAAGATTTTCGACATGCAAAGAAGATGAAAGAAAGTGCGAACGACATTAAAGAGGATGCAGCACAATGTGAAATCTTTTCTTAGCAGCGAACTGGGACACAGTCCGAAGAGAAATATCAAACTCATAAGACGGAGCTGAGGAACGACTTCTACCACAGTAAACCACACGCCTATCGAAAGGCGTGTGGTTGTTTCAGGGTCCAGCCATAATTCCAAAATCCGTACTAACCTCTTTTCAGAAAATTGAAGATGGAGTCGGTCAAAATGGGATTTGTCAATTTTCTTTGTCGAGGATCTTTTTTATCGATTCTATCCAAAGAAAGGGATAGCTGTTGACACCCAATTTTGACCCTCCACAACGCAAATTAGCTATCGAGTTTCTTTGAATTTCAAACATATTTTGAAATAATTAACTTTTATAAAAATAAAGATATTTTCATGTTATTCTTAACTATTTTTTTTATACATAAATTTTAGGATAATATAAATATTTCTATAAACTATATCTTTGATTACTATTTCTGTAGTTATTCAAAAATCATCTCAAAAAGATTTTATTTTTAACTAAATACAATGTTAGTTAGGTTAGTTTAACTATAGTTTGCATTTGTGAAAATTTTAGTTTTTTTTTTTTAAAAAAAAAAATCTCCCACATCGAAAATTGCAAGAAATTTTGAAGTTTTTGGAGCTTATATAAAGGCTCAAATTCTTATTAAGAAGAGGGAAGAAGTGAGAGGTTTTTTAGCCATCCCAAAGTTAGAAATTTTCTTAACTTGGCTAGGATTTTTGGACTCTTGTCCCCAGCTTAAAAATTGTGAAAATTTCTAGCTTTCAATCTATATATTTTTTCAAGGAAAATAGGAGATTGAAGTCAAAATTTAGACTAAGAACAGTGTTCTTATAACGTCGAACCCACGAAGGTTCGAATCTAAATTATTATTTTTTTGTAGATTGGAGTTCCATCAAGCTCTTGAGTGGTGGTGAAGTTGTCTTTCGCTCATCGTCTTCAGTCTTGTTGCCCGGAAAGAGGTAAAATCTTTCTCAGCTTTATTTTATTTAATTATTTTGATATTTTATATTTAATTAATTCGTAGTCTAATTTTTTTAGTTAGAATTATTAGAATTAATTAGCTATCATGTGTTAGGATTATTTCATAAAAGATCTTAGTTTTATTCATTATTTTTCCAAATAGTTTCCTTTGACAATATAGATTTTTATGTTTTTTAATTTCTTCTTTTAACATGATTTAGTTAACAAAAATATGCTTAAAGTTATTATTTAATTAGAATTTTCATGACCCAATTGATTAAATTCTTTATTTAAAATTTGAGCTAGTATAGCGTATACATTAAATCCATGTTCTTTAGTTACTTGAATATATTTCTTCTTTTCTTTCCTTTGTCCACATATATGCATGTTGTTAGTCACTTCTAGGATGCTCATCAATTGGATAACTTAAAATATCGTTATATGTTCCTTGGTTTAGCTTAAAATAAGTAAGTGCTCATATAATTTTATTTTGGTGCATGTGATATAAATTTGAGTCCATCTTTGGACCCCCCATCGTTGCATATCGTTGAGTTTTGAGTCTCCCATCATCTGGTTTAAATTACTGGAAAGTTGATGAATGAAAAAGAAAGTAATATTCATGATTTATATATTGATATTGGGCTGTATACACGGAATACAGGTGAAAAACAGTGTTCTATACACTGATATACAGTACATATATAGTCTGATATACAGTAATATACAGCAGATACAGGGAACAAATAGGTAGTATAGTGTGTGTATATAGTTTGATATACATAAATAAAATTGTATACATTGTATACAGTATATATATTACGATATACAATATGTATACAGCTGCGATATATACAGTGGAATTGTGCTTAAGGCCCAAAATGCAGATGACACAACAACATAGTCCAAGCGTACAGAAACTAAGTGTCGGACAATATTTTCATATGTTATTTAATGTTTATTTATATTAATTCGGGTTGTAATAATTTATTTACTTATGTTATTTATGCTTCTTTAGCCAGATCCCACGTTGTGGGATTTCATTAGGTTGTTATTGTTGTATTATTTATACTTGTTTAGATATTAATTTTAATTTATTTTAACTTAATTGGATTCCCCTAAAGATAAATCAATTAATGTTAATTTACTCTTTAGATGATTTTCTACCTTCACTTAGGCATTTGGTAACTTTACTTTTTAAAAAAATACATGTATATTATATTCAATTTATAAGTTGGATCATTTTTTCGAAAAACAAATAATTTTAAAATCTTCGTTTCTTTTTAAATTAATATTTTCAAACGTTAGTCAAATAATTTTGTAAATCGCCGGATAACCGCGCGTTAGCGGCCACTTTGAATGCTTAACATCTTCTCAAAGTGGAAATAAGAATCTCGTACCTTTTTCCCTGAATTTGTAAGACCTAAATCTGTTAGGGTCTTTTAAATTAAGTTTTCTTAATTTCTTTAAAAAATTGAGTGGCGACTCCTCTTTTCTAAAATTAATTTTTTCTTTACAAAGTTGAAATTAATTTTAAACCGTCTTTTTTCGACATAATACTTGAGTCGAGGTTTTTGAAAACAATCTTCTACATCCACGAGATAGTGATAAAATGTGTGTACACTGCTTTACTCTCCCAGATACCATTTATAAAATTTCACTGAATATATTACCATTTTTTTTTATTTTTTATTTTTATTTTTTTATGGGAACAGACCCTACACGAGGCTCCCACCTCTCGTGCACAGTCAGGGGTTGAGCAACACCTCCAAGCCTTAACATAAATAATCAAAATAAAATACAAGGAGGGGGACATAAACCTTACCTCCGATCCTATGGTGGTTCATAAGTCGGCTAACCTATTAAGGTCGGCTAACTCATCCCCGATACAAAAAAGAGACTAACTATAACTAGAAAGCATTAAACCTGTGAGAGGACTCCTCTCGGTACAAATCAACTAAGAAAGTATAAATGAGGGAGACTCTCCCCTTCCATGAGAATACAAGAAAGTAGCCTACACTAGTCCTATTCAATTATGCTACGACTCAGGCATAGCTACATTGAGAAAGAACAAGTATACGAACCTTCTATCTCGCATAGGTTGGGAAAATTCTTTTCATCTTTGCTCTTTTTAGACATGTCGTACCAAGTAGATCCAAGAAAAGTTGCAGCAACAACAATCGTAGCTAACTACTAAATTCAATCTTTACTTAATTACAACTAGGAAGTCTTGCACTTTTCTTCCTTAAACTACTAAAAAGTAATTAGCTAATGCTTCCTCAATACTCATATCGTATATTTCTTGATATCACCATAATCCACAAAGACATTAGCATAATTAACAAGTAGACCTTCTCACGTCCGGCTTTTCCCTAAATGGTGGGACACATATATCCTGAAATTTCCTTGAAATTTCTGTCGGTTCCTGTTGGATAACAAATCCATTCCACATCAAATGAAGAAGAAGAAATGTACCAATATATAAGTGCTCACCCAACTCCATTAGTATGAGGCCTTTTGGGACGTGCCTAAAAATAAATCCGTGAGGGCTTGGCCCAAAGCGGATACTATCGTACTAATGTAGAGTTAGTGTGGCGGTACGCGCAGCCCAACAATTCCCAACTTGGTGATATTAAATTATTAATTAATTAGTGGAGAGCATATAAGGGATAAATATTTATTGGTATTTGATATTTACACGAGACCAATCAATTTAATTTTAAATACAAAATTAAAGTGAGAATTTTAAAGTATCTTGTTCTAATTGCTAAAACTTATGGGTTTTCTAAATTTACAAAAAATACATACATGACAATTTACATGGAATATAAAAATAAATGAATTAAGTATACTAACAAACGTCGTATCATTGACCTCTTGGATATATTTTGCGCATGTCAATTTTTGTGGCTTGTCTTTGTGGAAATACTCATACTGTTACGCACAGTATTTGGAAAGGAAAGAAAAAATACCTTTGATGACTTTTGATTTTCCACAAAAATAGTAATTCTGTATAATATCTCCAACAAATAATCATAATTATCAGTTATCACCAACCCATTATATAAAAAAGCACTACTGCTTGGCTAGTCAAAGGTCGAAATATCTATGCAACTTGGCCAATATACTTATATAAGTTATAAATGCCCTACCATTTAATTATTTTATTTTTTTGTCAGAACCTACCATTTGATTCGTATAGTAACAAAATGTGACAAATAAAAAACCCTACAAGTATAAAATTTTGAAGCTTATTTCAGCCTAAATTAATAAAGTAGTCCATATCAAATGCTCAGCCTATCGACTTTGACTATTGAAGAGCATAATTATGACAATATAATATATAGTTATTCATATATAAGATTGTGATCTAACAATTAATGAAGTAATTAAGTAAAAATTATCAAAAAATTAAAGTTTAAATTTCCACAAAGATAAAATATTAAATGATTTCATTTATCTGTCTAAATTTTAATGACAAAAGTTATCTAATATTTATATTTATTAGAAATAATAATTATTTAGAATAATTGAAGTACGTACCAGCTATTAAAAAATTAATGGCATGACCATAATTAGTTCCCATCACCCTCTCAAGTACCTATTCATACTCATATATAGTTGACTTAACCTTCAAAATATTAACATTAGCCTCCCATAATGCTGAAAAGGATGCCTCTTAACTTATTCTGAATTTCTATGCCATTACCAATACGTCATGAGTTATTATCCTATTACACTACTATATTAGTATATATACCGTATCTTTTTCTTGTTAAAAAAAATGCATAAGGGACAAACTAAACGTTATCTATCGCATTTTATTATGACTAATTCAATAATACAGGTTGACAAAATCAATGTTTTATTTTTTCTAATAAAATAATGTCAAAAAGGTAGGTTGTTTATTTGCTAAGAGAGACAAATTAAATGTTGTCTACTGCACTTATTTATGATTAATTAAAAGTTGAAATCTGAAAATAAGGTGGATAATACAGGTTGGCAAAATCAATACGTTATTTTTTCTAATAAAAGAATGTCAAAAAGGGAGGTTGTTTATTTGCTAAAATAGAGATGAGTGATAACTCTTATTTATAGGTCATGATTAATAAGTTAATAATTATTAATGTTAAAAACTCAAAAGTATGACTACTTCATTCGATCAATTTTACTTGTTATTGTTATTAAATATAATTAACTTATCTAAAATACGCGTAATTCTTAAAAACTAAGATAGATTAATTTCTTTCTCAATATTTATCTTTTGCTCTAATAAATGTGGAGAGAGATTAATATGTGGAGAGAGATTAATGTAATGAAAGGAAAAAGTAGTATTAAATCAAATTCAAGTAATAAATAAGAGGTAATATATTCAAAATATTTTTTCATTTAATGTTTTCTTAAGAAATATGTATATTTTGTTTGGTTAAGCTTCTGAAAAATTTATTATTATTATTTTAAAAAAATACTTATTTTAAATATTTGAGTTGTTTGGTCAATCTTTTAGAGAAGAAATAAGTGTTTTTAAGTAGTCAAAAAGTATTTTTTAGAAGCTAAAGAAGTAATTTTTTTCAAAAACACTTTTGAAACCTTGACAAAGCGAAAACAATTGTTCTGATGTGAAAAAAAAAGTGTTTTCCAAATTGATTAGTAAAACTAATGTACTCCAAAAGTATTTTCTTCACAAAAACATGTACACTTCTGATAGAAATTATTTCTCCAGAATAAGCAAATTTTAAGTGTGTGTTTTGTAGGAATGAAAATATTTTTCAAAAAATGTTTCCAATTTTTTTATGTTTGGTTGGCTTAAATATTTTGGAAATTGATTTTGAAATCAACTTATTTTCCTCAATTTAAGAAAAATGACTTGCTTCCAAAAACTAAGGAAAACATTTTTCATGACTCTCATTCAACCTTAAATTACAATATTTTCCTTTTATCCACCCCTACCATTACCCCGTCTCTAAAAAAAAAAATCTTTTTTAGGAAAAAATTAAAAATTTATTTTTGAAAAATATTTCAGATTTTAAAAATTTTAATTTTTTTTATTCCATCCCTACCTCGACCACCCTACTCCCCAAAAGAAAATTAAAACTTTATTTTTTTGAAAAATATTTCAAAATTTAAAAATTTTATTTTACCCCACCACCGTCCTCCCCCCTACCTGTCCCCAACCACACCCTCCTCGGCCCCCCTCCCCACGCACAAAAAAAATTAAAAATTTATTTTTGAAAAATATTTTAAATTTTGAAAGTTTTATTTTTTTATCCCGACCCCTCTACCCTCCCCCCCCCCCCTTCCCACACACACACACCAAAAAAAATTAAAAATTTATTTTTAAAAATATTTCAAATTTTGAAAATTTCATATTTTAACCCCTACCCCAGCCCCCCCCCCAAACCAACACCCACGCCACCAGCCCCCCCCCCCACCCCCACCACACATAAAAAATTAAAAATTTATTTTTGAAAAATATTTCAAGTTTTAAAATTTTCATTTTTTCACTCACTCTTAAGTTTGATCAAACATGCTAGCAAACATGACAAGTAAAATGAATCTACAAGAATATATATTAGGCTCGCATTAACTAAAAACTAGTTCAGAGGCGTTTAATTAGATTTAAAAGTACAATTTGGTTTCTAAAATCAAAACAAATTTTGTTTTTGTAGAGAAGGTAAAATTATTCATAAACATGAAGAAAATGCTTTCTACTCCCTCCGTTCTTATTTATTTGTCAAATATTTTTTAATTTAATTTTTCTTTTACTTGTCATTTTTGACAAATCAAAGATAATTTTTTCTTTCTATTATACCCTCAATTTATTAACATGGAGTTAATGTCTTTGAAAAAGTAAATATGTTTAAGACTCTATCAATTAAATGGAGTAAAATGGTAAACTCATATATCAATCAAGGTGTGTCAACTCAAAATTTGACAATTAAAAAAAAAAAAGGGAGTAATAAATCTCTTTTGCATGGTGTGAAAACACATTTTTTACTAATTTTCCAAATAAATACAAAATCAAAACCAAATCCAACACCTTTTAGTATTAACCCAAATTTAATTCTCCCAATGTGAATTGTGTAGGAAATGTGAGGTCGGCAGAATCAAGACCATAATTAGGCAGATAATTATTAGCACTCCCATGTTTGGATTCATACCAAAAACAATTTATCTTTAAGAATCATAAATAAAATTGATTTAAAATTAAAATTTTATTATAATTTGAAATTAAAATTTTATTATAATATATAAATTAAAAAATTTAAGCTTAAGCCTCAATTTTTTTGACTAAACGCCTAATAAACAAACATCAAGTGTGAATAAATTTTATTTCCGTGTGAATGACGATCTAATTAAAGTCAAATTTGACCTCTAAAAAATGCCTTAAAGTCGATGCTCCATCTGAAACCGACATTGGATACAGAGAGTATAACTAGATATAATTTGTAGAAAATTGAGCTAAACAGTAAACATCGAGTGGATTACCGAAAAAATAATGTGCAGTCCCATGAGACTTGTAATTCTTATCCACAAATATTCCAACTAATTAATTAAGGAAGTATAACTAGAATAGGATTATGTTTTCTATTTTTTTCCTATATATAGACCCAAAAAGTTCATGAAAGTGCAGAGATCTGATTTCTTTGATTCGTAGCTTTACTGCATGCACTAAAATTAAAAGTTGTCACAAATTGTGTGTGTGTTCCAAAAGTGTCATACGATTTTTCTTTACTGCTAGAAATATATATATATATATTGTACATACATATCAAGCACCTATTGAATTATGGAGAGTGGTGGTGGAGGAAATCCAACAAGGATTAACAAATATGCTTGTGCTTGTGCCATTGTTGCTTCCATGATATCTATCATCTTTGGCTATGGTCAGTTTTCTACTTCTATAGTCTTCTTTTTCCTTTTCTATCATGTATATATTTGAAATTCATTAGCCCCATTGTTGTATTAACAAGAATTTATGTTTGAACTGATCAGATACGGGTGTAATGAGTGGAGCAATGATTTTTGTGAAAAAAGAATTCAAAATCAGTGATGCAAAAACAGAAGTTCTAGCAGGGATACTAAACTTATGTGCTTTATTTGGCTCACTCACTGCTGGAAGAACGTCTGATTATATTGGCCGACGTTACACTATAGTTATAGCTTCCGTAATTTTCTTATGTGGATCTGTTCTAATGGGATACGGTCCAAGTTACGCGGTTTTATTAGCAGGCCGATGTATTGCTGGAGTTGGTGTTGGTTTTGCACTTATGATTGCACCAGTTTATTCAGCTGAAGTTTCAGCTCCGTCGACGCGTGGATTTCTCTCATCTCTTCCAGAAGTTGGAATTAGCATTGGGATCTTACTTGGTTATTTGTCCAATTATATTTTCTCAGGATTGCCACTGAGACTTGGCTGGAGAATTATGTTAGGAATTGCAGCAATCCCTTCACTCTTTTTGGCGATTGGCATTCTCAAAATGCCAGAGTCTCCTAGATGGCTGATCATGAAAGGCCGTCTAGGAGAAGCCAAGGAAATAATGTCTAAAGTTTCAAATGGTCCTGAAGAAGCTGAATTCCGATTGAGGGAGATTAAAAAAGCTATAGGCATCGACGAAAATTGTGATGATGATATTGTCAAGATTCCGGATTCAGCAAAATCACAAGGCGAAGGTATTTGGAAAGAATTGTTGCTAAAACCAACAAAATCACTTAGATGGATTTTAATTGCTGGTGTGGGAATTCATTTCTTTGAACATGCAACTGGAATTGAAGCTGTGATATTGTATAGTCACAAAATCTTTGACAAAGCAGGAGTACATGACCATAAGCACCAAATTCTTGCCACAGTTGGTGTTGGAATAACTAAGCTCACATTCATACTGTTGTCCACTTTATTGATTGACAGAGTTGGTAGGAGGAAGTTATTGTTGACAAGTTTAAGTGGCATGGTTTTGACATTAACTGGACTTGGGATTTTCATGACTTTGGCAGAGCACTCTGGTGGAAAACTTATATGGGCTTTGGTCCTTAGCATAATTACAACTTATGGGGTTGTGATGTTTTTCAACATTGGGCTTGGTCCTGTTACTTGGGTATATACTGCTGAGATTTTCCCTCTTAAGTACAGGGCTTTAGGAGTTGGAATTGGTGTTGCAGTTAATAGGTTGATGAATGCAACAGTTTCTATGACTTTTTTGTCAATTTCATCAGCAATTACAACTGGTGGTGCTTTCTTCATGTTTGCGGGGATATCAGTGGTGGCTTTGATCTTCTTTTACTTTTTCTTGCCTGAGACTAAAGGAAAGTCTTTGGAAGAAATGGAAGCTCTTTTCACTAAAGGCAGATCTTCTAAGAATGTTAGCAAAGAAGTAGAGATTGGAAAATATTGATGCTTGATCAATTATTATTATTGACACATGGTGTTATGATAGTTAGTAGTGTATTGTGTGTATTGTGTAGTTGGTAGTTAGTAATGCTATGCACATTGTATGAGTGTGTAATTAGTTGTTAGTGTGGGCCCTACTGATTAGTCTGTTAGTGGTTGTTAGTAAAGAGTTAACAGTTGGTTAACTATGTGTGTATATATATTAACAGTGTGAGTAGGTGAAAGAAGTTGACTTCACTTTACTCTTTCTTCCTCTATCCCCAAAAAAATTTCTCTCAATCTCTTAGGTCATCTTCTCAATCGTCCATCTCCTTCAGCCTCTATTTTAATATGGTATCAGAGCGGGTCACCAATTGAGGAATTGGAGCTCGCCGTTGAAGCTGAAGCTCTGCCGTTGCCGTTGAAGCTGAAGCTCGGAGCTGAAAACCATGGGTGACCTTTCACAATCACAAACATCAAGTGAGAAGATAGTCATAGAACATGGTCATCCCTTGTATGTGCACCCATCAGACACATCAGGATGTGTTTTAGCACCGGTGAAACTCACCGGATCTGAAAATTATGGAGTGTGGAGTCGAGCCATGAGGATCTCCCTTCTAGCTAAGAAGAAGCTAGGGTTCGTGACTGGTACATGCACGAAGGAATCATTTGACGAATCGCTTCATGAACAGTGGGAGACGGTGAATGCGATTGTGCTTTCGTGGATTATGAACACAATATCAGAGAGCTTGTTGAGCGGGATCGTGTATGCGTCAAATGCACATCTAGTCTGGGAGGATTTGAAGGAAATCTTTGACAAGGTAAATCGAGTACGAATCTTTCAAGTACACACAGCTATTACAAACCTCAAACAGGGAACAAGTCTAGTGTTAGTGTATTTCTCCAAATTAAAGGAGTTGTGGAGTGAATCCGATTTGATAGCTCCTTCTCCGAACTGTGGTTGTCCAAAGTCTAGGGACTATATTGAGTATCTACAAGAGCAGAGGTTAATGCAATTTTTGAGCGGTTTGAATGAAGCATACGATCAAGCTAAGCGGCAAATTCTGATGAAGTCAAATGTACTATCTGTGAATCAAGCCTATGATCTAATAGTGCAAGATGAAAGTCAACAGGTAAATGTTGAAAGGTCCAATCCCATAGCAATGCAAGCCAAAAGAAATGTCAACTATAAGGAAAACAATTCAATGTATTGTGAGAATTATCACATGCGAAACCATACAAAGAAGGAGTGTTACAAACTTGTTGGCTATCCTTCAAAAAGGGATGGCAGAGCCAACAGAAAGGTGGAAGGTACTTATGATAGCTACAGGAAGGATAACAACCATCGTGATGAATGGAGGAAGGATAGATACAGAGAAAGGTACAAGAGGGATAACAGTGAAGGATGGAGAAAAGAAACACATGCTGCAGTGGCTAGTAATGCAGATTGCTTTCAAGGGAAATATGCAGGTAAGGATGATCAGTATGCTGATGACAACAACAAAAGAGGCGATGGCAAGACTAATCATCATGATTCAGAGAATCAGTACAAGCATCATGATAGTAACTCTAAGGAGTATCAAGCCCATATGACAGGTATTGTGACTTGTCTGATGTCCCAACTAGAAGGATGTGACTGGATAGTTGATTTCGGAGCCTCTCACCATGTTACTGCAAATGACAAAATGCTCAAGAATATTCATAGCCTGCAAAATAATAAAGGAGTAAGAATGCATCTGTCAAATGAAAGCACAGTGCCAATTACACAGACAAGAAGTGTAGAACTGTTTGGCCAGGAGAGAATCACAAATGTGTTATTTGTGCCTGATTTTAAATACAATCTATTATCAGTATCACAATTAACCAAGAGCTATGTTGCTCAGTCAATTTTTTTCTTGATCACTACATTTTTTTCTTGTACATTTTCCAAGGGACAGTGGAAGACTCTAATGAACAAAGAATAGAAGATATGAGGCAAGTCTACCTAGAAGATACTGATGAAAGGTGCAACTTATGGCATAGAAGACAAGGTCACCCCTATATATCCACTATGAAGAGTATGGCAGAATTCCAAAATAAGATTGGCAGAAATGTGCATAACAATTGTAGAATATGTCCATTAGCAAAGCAGACCAGATTACAATTTCCTATAAGCATTTCTAGAGCAAATCAGTATTTTGAACTATTGCACTTAGATTTGTGGGGTCCTTATAAAACTCCTACTTTTGATAAGAAGAATTATTTTTTCACTATTGTTGATGATCATACCAGATATACTTGGATTCATTTGTTGCAGCTGAAGACTGAAGTAATTGTAGTTTTGAAGCAATTTCTTGTCCTTGTGAATACTCAATTTAATTGCAAAGTCAAGACCATTAGGTCTGACAATGGCACTGAGTTCTTTAATTCTCAAAGTTGTGAGTTATTGCAGAGCCTAGGGATAAATCATCAAAGCAGTTGTCCTTATACACCTCAATAAAATGGGGTGGTTAAGAGGAAATACAGGCAGATCTTGGAGATGGCAAGAGCTATTAAGTTTCAAGCTACATTTCCAACAAAGTACTGGGGTTTTTGTGTTAAAACTGCAGTATACCTTGTGAACAGGTTGCCATCCAGTGTTCTGAAGGGATGTATTCCTTATGAATTGTTGCATCACAACAAGGCATCCCTTGATCATCTAAGGGTACCTGGCTGCTTATGTTTTGTTACTACATTGTCCAGGTCTGATAAATTTGCTCATAGAGCCAAAGAGGCTGTATTCATGGGGTTTTCAGAAACACAAAAGGGCTATATTATAATTGACTTATCTACTAATAATTTTTTTGTTAGCAGGGATGTGGTGTTCCATGAAACTGAATTTCCTTTTAGCAACCTTGCAGACTCAGAGGATAGCACATTTCTTCAACTGAGCCATGTTGATACTCTATATGATTCGCCTGCTCCTACTCACATTTGCCAGACTCCACCAGTAGAAGCAAGGGGGAATACTCTACTGCTGACAATGATGATGGTGATGCTACTACAGATACAGACATCATGGATGCTGAACCTAATGAGGCTGAACCTACTGAAGCTGAACCATTGCAAGCTAAACAAGTTCCATTGCAGCATGGTATTGCTACTCTTGTTGTCACTGGCAACAGACCAATCAGGTCAACCAAGTAACCTGGATGGTTGAATGACTATGTTGTCAACACCAGTCAGGATCATATCTACTCTATAAGCAAGTATCTGACATATGCAGGAACATCAGAAAAATATAAAAGCTATTTAGCAAAATTCTCTGCCTTAGCTGAACCAAAAAATTTCAAGAAGGCTTCAAGGGATGCAAGGTGGATAGAAGCTATGCAGCAGGAGATCAAAGCCCTTAAGGATAATCATACTTGGAAGGTTGTTGATCTTCCAAATGGTAAGAATGCGATTGGCTCTAAATAGGTATACAAAATCAAATATAAGGCAAATGGAGAAGTAGAAAGATTCAAGGCAAGGTTGGTGGCAAAAGGATACAGTCAAAAGGAAGGTCTTGATTATCATGAGACCTTCTTCCCAGTGGCAAAAATGGTCACTATGAGATCAGTGATTGCACTGGCAGCCTTAAAAGGATGGAAACTTCATCAAATGGATATATACAATGCATTCTTGCAAGGAGATCTTTATGAAAAAGTGTATATGGAGCTACCAGAAGCAGGGGCGGACCCAACATGTATCCAGAGGGTTCATCCAAACCCCCTTCGACGAAAAATTATACTATTTATACATGGTAAAAATATTTTTTATGTATAAATAGTAGATATCGAACCCTCTTCGACTAGTTCGTGTGTCTACCTTTTTAGATTTTAAACCCCCTTATTAAAAATTTTGGTTCTGCCACTGAACAGAAGGGTTCAAGAGACAAGGAAGACCAAAGTATGCAGGTTATTGAAGTCCCTATATGGCCTAAAACGGGCATCAAGACAATGGAACATCAAGTTGACTGATGCACTGATATCTGCAGGGTTCACACAAAGCCTTCATGACTACTCTCTCTTCACAAGAAGGTCAGGTAACAACATTGTCATAATACTTGTGTATGTAGATGATCTTCTCATCACTAGAGATAGCAATAGTCTTATAGAAGCAGCAAAACAGATTCTGCAACATGACTTCAGAGTGAAAGACTTGGGGGAACTCAAATATTTTCTTGGCATAGAAATTTTGAGATCACAATATGGCATCATCCTTAATCAAAGGAAATACACACTGGAGCTAATATCAGAAATGGGCTTAGGAGGTGCAAAGCCAGCTGCTACACCACTGGAAGCTGGAAGCAAGTTAACCACTGTGGAATATGACAAGGTTGTTAGAGCTGAAGGAGATAAAGCCTTGGAAGAAGTCTCAAAATATCAAAGGCTGATAGGAGGACTGTTGTATGTCACCATCACTAGGCCAGACATCACCTTTGTAGTCCAAACACTAAGTCAATTCATGCAAGAGCCTAAAATATCACACTGGGAAGCAGCTGTTAGAGTAGTTAGATACCTGAAAAATGCACCAGGCCAGGGCCTTATTTTCAGAGCAAAACCTACACAGGAGCTAACATGTTGGTGTGATTCAAATTGGACAACATGCCCCAACACAAAAAGATCCATCACAGGCTATGCTGTGAAGTTTGGAGAGTCACTCATCTCTTGAAAATCAAAAAAGCAGCAAACAGTGTCCAAGAGCTCAGCTGAAGCTGAATATAGAAGCATGACAGCTGTTGTTGCAGAAGTTACTTGGCTGCTGGGCTTGTTCAATGAGCTTGGAGTGGAAGTTCATCAGCCAGTAGTTGTTTGGAGTGATAGCAAGGCAGCGATTCAACTAGCAGCAAATCCAGTTTACCATGAGAGAACCAAACATATTGAAATTGATTGTCACTTCATAAGGGAAAAGATAAAGGAAGAAATCATCAAAGCTGCATTTGTGAAGACAAATGATCAACAAGCAGACCTGATGACAAAGGGACTGAGCAGACAACAACATGTGTATTTGATGGACAAGTTAGGAGTGTTGGATATCATGCACCCTTCAACTTGAGGGGGAGTATTGACACATGGTGTTATGATATAATCAGTTAGTAGTTAGTAGTGTATTGTGTGTATTGTGTAGTTGGTAGTTAGTAATGCTATGCACATTGTATGAGTGTGTAATTAGTTGTTAGTGTGGGCCCTACTGATTAGTCTGTTAGTGGTTGTTAGTAAAGAGTTAACAGTTGGTTAACTATGTGTATATATATATATTAACAGTGTGAGTAGGTGAAAGAAGTTGACTTCACTTTACTCTTTCTTCCTCTCAGATGGAATAAAATCCCCAAAAAAAATTCTCTGAATCTCTTAGGTCATCTTCTCAATCGTCCATCTCCTTTAGCCTCTATTTCAACAATTATGCTTTTAAACTTTTGTGTAGTTATCCTCGAAAAACTCCGCCTATGTCAACACGGATAAAGGAGGAGGGTTGACAGTTAAAAGGATATATACTAAACGGAAGAGTAAGAATACATAATCAAATATGACTACTGATCTGTAGTAATTACTTATAGGACATTTCACCCGGTACATGAAAAGAAAAACTTGAAAAAGTCTTGATTATGTATTTTGATTTTGCATCTTAGTTCTCATAATGCTACATGAACTTGGATGGGCACTAGTACTACTGCAACACATATTGGTTACACATGCATCATTGCAAATGAAGGGTTCATATCACAATTTCTAAGCAAGCTTATCAGTTGGGCAAAACAACTGCGAAGTAAAAAAATTCAATCTCATTCACATGAAAGTATAGTTTTTTCGTTAAGTTTAAGCTATATATATCATTAGTGTAACGATAAGTTTCTATTACATATTCATGGAAAAATAGGTCATTTTTACCCTTCCGTTCAATTTTGGTAGCAATTTTAACCCTGTTGTCTAATTTTGGGACCACATCTACCTTTACTATTAACAGCCTTCCACACCTGTTATGATACTCATTCCGTCCATTTTTATTTGTCCAATATTGACTTTGCACACCTCTTAACTAGCAACAAATAGAATGTCAAAATATATATTTTTTGGACAGTGTTGTAAGACTAGTGGAAATTGATGCCAAAATATATAAGTTTTTGCATTGATTTCCAACAACTTAATCTGGTCTGATTTTGCATTAATTGGTTGTTGGAAATTCCCTTTTTGTGTAATTGGTAAGTGAAGTCAAGAATTCAGTTATGTATTTGACCTTATTAGCTATAAGCATTCAAAGGCAGCTTCTTGTTATTAAAGTGCAGTTTGGTGATCAATTGTCATTTACTTGTTCCTGCAGCTTTTTGTCCAGTTTTGCTGCATTTTTTTGGGTCTATGTTTGCTGCTGTTTTTGGTCCATAAAACAATTAGTCTACAAGAGCATATTTGGGTTAATTTCACAAATGATTGAAACTTAACAATTTTAAAAAAAAATTAACCTTCGCCTCAGAAAATTCGCTAGACAAAAGTTTTTATGTGCTAAAACTTACGGGTTTTCTAAATTTACAAAAAATACATACATGACAATTTACATGGAATATATAAAAATAAATTAATTAAGTTTACTAACAAACGTCGGATCATTGACCTCTTGGATATATTGTGGGCATGCCAATTTTTCTGGCTCGTCTTGTGGAAATACGTACACTGTACACATAGTATTTGGAAAGAAAAATCTTTCATGACTTTTGTTTTTCCACGAAAATAGTAATTCTGCATATATCTCCAGCAATTAATTATAATTATCTCCTACCTATTAAATACTGCTTGGTTGATCAAAGGTCGAAATATCTATGCAAACTTGGCCAATATAACTGCCCTATCATTTAATTTGTATAGTAACAAAATGTGACAAAGAAAAACGCTACAAGTATAAATTTTGAGCTAACGCAAATTAATAAACAAGTCCATATCATGCACAGCCTATCGACTTTGACTAGTTGAAGAGCAGAATTATGACAATATATAAATACTTATACTCCCTACGTTTCAATTTACTTATCAAATATTTTCTAATTTTATTTTATTTTTTACTTGTCAATTTTGACAAATCAAGAACCCTAAATTTATTAACATTGAGTTAATGTCTTTAAAAATATAGTGGGTAAATACGTATAAAACTCTATCAATTAATAGGGATAAAATGATAAACTCACTATATCAATAATTGTTTTCTTAATAGAGAGTATATAAGAGTGTGGCCTAACACAATTAATGAAGTAATTAAGTGAAAATTATCGGAAATTAAAGGTTAAATCTCCACAAAGATAATGTATTAAGTAATTTCATTTTATCTGTCTAAACTTTAACGACAAAGTTATCTAATATAATTATTTAAAACAATCATACTGTGCACGAGCTATCAAAATTAATGGCATGACCATAATTAATTCCCATCACCCTCTCAAGTACCTATTCATACTCATATATAGTTGACTTAACCTTCAAAATATTAACATTAGCCTCCCATAATGCTGAAAAGGATGCCTCTTAACTTATTCTGAATTTCTATGCCATTACCAATACGTCATGAGTTATTATCCTATTACACTACTAAACAGTGAGGATACAGTGGCGTAGCCACATACGTTGATGGAGAGTCAATTGAATATCCTTCGTTAAAAAATTGAATAATATATATAAAAACTTATACAAAATACATAAGTCATACATTACTTTTTATATATATATATTAATTTTTGAATTCACCACTGAATTCAGGACATATATATATATATATATATATATATATATATATATAATATTAGTATATTAGGTGGTTATAAATTGGATATACCGGATCTTTTTCTTGGTAAAAACAATGCATAAGAGACAAACTAAACATTATAAAGCCAAACATTATGTCTATGTCAAATAGAATCTACTGCATTTATGACTAATTCAAAGTTGAGATCTCAAAATAAGGTGGATAATATAGGTTGGCAGAATTAATGGCTTTCTTTTTTACCTAATTATGGCACAAAAAGAGGTTGGTTGTTGACTGTTTAGATAGAGATGAGTTGTGAATCTTACTTAATAGGTAACGATTAACAAGTTGGGAAAAAACTAAGGTCAAAACTCAAAAACAGGACTTTTTCCTTCTATCCATTTTATTTGTCATGGACATTAAAAATAATTAACTTATTTAAAATACTTGTAATTTTTAAAATATAAGATAAAATTAAAAAAAAATCCCAACATTTATCTCTTGTTTTAATAAATGTGGAGAGAGATTATTATAATTAAAAAAATAGTACTAAATAAAGATTTAAGTAATAAATAAGGAGTATTATACTCAAATTATTTTCTTAGTTAATGTTTTCTTAAAAGATGTGTATAACCTGTTTGGCCAAGTTTCTGAAAAATGAAAAAAAAAATCCTTATAAAAGTGCTTATTTTCTAATATCGACCACAAGTGTTTTTTCAAATTAATTAGTTAAACACACATTTTTATTCTCCAAATATTTTTGTTTTAACAAAAACACTTCTAATAAAAATGATTTTTCAATATAGGCTGACAAATATGACAAGTAAAATGGATCAAAAGGAGTATATATTAGGCTCACTTTAATCGAAAACTAGTTAAGCGGTTAATTAGTTTTTAACATAAAATTTGATTTCTGAAACTCAAACCAAAATAATAATAATAATAATAATAATAATAATAATATATTATTATTAATATTAATATTAATATTATTGTTATTTTGAAAAAAGGTAAATATTCATAAACATCAAGACTAATGTTTTCTAATAAATCTCCTTTGCAAGATGTAAAGACAGACACAATGTTTTTACTAATTTTCCAAATAAATACTAAATCAAAACCTAATCTAAATCCAACACCTTTTAGGATTAACCCACATTTAATTCTCCTAACGTGAATTGTGTAAGGATAATTGGATACGTCTTGAGATCGGCAGCATCAATTAGAAATACATCATATGATTCATACCAAAACAATTTATCTTTAAGAATCATAAATACAATTAGAAATACATAACGCTTAATCATATCTAAGCGATATAAATTACTCCCTCTATTCCATATTAACTGTATTTCTAGAGTTTTTTCATTGTTCAAAATAGTTGAATTCTTCAATGTTCAAGAGAAATGTTTGAAACATTTTTCATGTTTACCCTTTCCATTAATGAAGTTTTGTAATTTCCTAGGAATAAACTACACTACTTAAAAAGTTATATTCCAATAAAGGACTACTTGTATTTATGATTTCACATTTAATCATCTTTATGATGTTGATTAACAAAAGGGTAATTGAGAAAAATATGGTTCAAATTTTGTCCTTAAATTCTTTTTTAAATATATGTGCATTACCTTAAAAATTCAACTAATATGGAATAAAGAGAATATTATGCAAGATACATATCATATATATTTGTAGAAATTTGACATTAATAGGACATGACATGATTTCAGATTAATTTGAAATTGAAATTTTATTTTAATGTATAATTTAAATTCTTTTAATTTTTGAGGTCCAAATCCATTGGCCAAACGTTCGTCAGTGCGAGCAAATTTTATTCCTATGCAAATGACTATCTAATTAAAGTCAAATTTCACTAAAAATAGATTTTAGCGACAATAAATATATGTATTAACAAATAGTGTTAAAGTTTTTATCGGCATTAATTAATTGTTATTAGATACAATATTGCTATCGTCTTTAGACACATATACAAAAAGTGTTAATTGCCCCTAAAAATATATATTTACCAATAATTAAATTATTATCATTAATTAATTACCGTTAACATCTAAGAAATGATGTGAAGTTTATGCTCCATCTAAAATCGGCGTTGGGTACGGTGTGGTCATTAGTCAGTTCTATAAATCAGTGAGACTTTGAATTTTCACACTCCTTGCTCCATTTTTAATTTTTATAGTGTTGACTCGGTACATTTTTTTAAATATAATAAAATTTACTATTATTTTGGTTATTTTTAAAATTAAATAAGTAAAAATAAGCATTTATTTTTAGTAAAGTGAAAATTGATGCTAAACAGTAAAGATCAAAAGCGAGGTAACTTTGTTCCCGATGCAAATGGATCACTGGTCAAATGCTTCATCCGAAATTGTATTTCTTATCCACATATATTCTATTAATTAATTAGTTAAGACACAGTCATTACGTTTTAGAAAACTGAAAACCCAAATAAATAGGAAGGATGATTAGAATATGATTATTGTTTTTCTATATATAGACCCAAAATTAGTGAAGCTGTACACATCTGTTTTTGTTTTATCCGTAGCTCTAATGCATACACTATCACATACACTATCACAAGTGAATCAATAGGCTTTTACTTTACTACTATTTAAAGATATATTGTTCATAAAAACAAAAGATTTTCCTATCGAACGTATTATTGCATTGAAAAATTATGGAGAAGGGTAAAGGACAAAGTTCTTCAAAGATTAACAAATATGCTTGTGCTTGTTCCATTGTTGCTTCCATGATATCTATCATCTTTGGCTATGGTCAGTTTTCTATGTATATATATATATATATATTTTATTTTATCTTCTTTAATCATGTCTTTCGAACAATTTCTTTGTTTTTGTTAAATAGTCTAATGAGAATTTTATGTTTGAATTCAGATACGGGTGTGATGAGTGGAGCAATGATTTTTGTGAAAAAAGAATTCCATATCAGTGATGTAAAAACAGAAGTTCTAGCAGGGATACTAAATTTATGTGCTTTAATTGGGTCACTCAGTGCTGGAAGAACCTCTGATTATATTGGCCGACGTTACACTATAGTTATAGCTTCCATAATTTTCTTATTAGGATCCGTTGTAATGGGATACGGTCCAAATTACACCATTTTATTAATAGGCCGATGTATTGCTGGAGTTGGTGTTGGTTTTGCACTTATGATTGCACCAGTTTATTCAGCTGAAGTTTCATCTCCATCGACGCGTGGATTTCTCTCATCTCTTCCAGAAATTGGAATTAGCACTGGGATTTTACTTGGCTATTTGTCCAATTATGTTTTTGCCGGATTGCCTTTGAGGGTTGGCTGGAGAATTATGTTAGGAATTGCAGCAATCCCTTCACTCTTTTTGGCGATTGGCATTCTGAAAATGCCAGAGTCTCCTAGATGGCTAATCATGAAAGGCCGTCTAAGAGAAGGCAAAGAAATAATGTACAAAGTTTCAAATGACCCTGAAGAAGCTGAACTCCGATTGAGGGAGATTAAAACAAATTTAGGCATTGACGTAAATTGTGATGATGAAATTGTGAAGATTTCAAATTCAGTAAAGTCACAAGGGGAAGGTGTTTGGAAAGAATTGTTGTTAAGACCAACAAAATCACTTAGAAGGATTTTAATTGCTGGTGTGGGAATTCATTTCTTTGAACATGCAACTGGAATTGAAGCAGTGATATTATATAGTCACAAAATATTTGCTAAAGCAGGGGTACATGACCATAAGCACCAAATTCTTGCCACATGTGGTGTTGGAATAACTAAATTCTCATTCATAGTGTTGTCCACTATCTTGATTGACAGAGTTGGTAGGAGAAAGCTAGTGTTAACAAGTGTAAGTGGTATGATTGTGGCATTAACTGCACTTGGTACTTTCTTGACTTTGGCAGAGCAATCTGGTGGTAAACTTATATGGGCTTTGGTTCTTAGCATAATTACAACTTATGGATATGTGGCATTTTTCAATGTTGGGCTTGCACCTGTTACTTGGGTATATACTGCTGAGATTTTTCCTCTTAGGTATAGGGGTTTAGGAGTTGGAATTGGTGTTGCAGTTAATAGGTTGATGAATGCAACAGTTTCTATGACTTTTTTGTCAATGATTTCAGCAATGACAATTGCAGGTACTTTCTTCATGTTTGCTGGGATATCAGTGGTTGCTTTGATCTTTTTTTACTTTTTCTTGCCTGAGACTAAAGGAAAGTCTTTGGAAGAAATGGAAGCTCTTTTCACTAAATCTAAAGATTCTAAGAATGTCGTTAGCAAAGAGGTGGAGATTGGAAAACGTTGATGCCTGGCTTCATCAATTAGTATGCAATAAATTGGGCGCCTATGCACAACCTTAATAAAGGAGGAGAGTTGACTAGTATAAAAATAGTTGCTTCTATTTTTCTTTACTAGTTTAGCTTATTTTTAAGGGAAGAATTTTCCGGTTTTGCTTCTCTTTATATATGTCAGGAAATAAACTTATCTTTTTTTTCACTACAATAATAACGTGTTCACTGTAATTTCATAAATTGGTGATCTTGTGAGCATAAAGAGGTTATTTTCGATAAAATTTAGATCGACTCAAGTACAACATATATAATAATATCAAATATAAAAAGAAAATACAATAGTGGAAAAGTCAACCTGACAATAATGGAGATGAGAATAGTAGCAATAACAAATAATACGATAATTTAAATAAAAATAACAACATATAATAATAAAATTGAAGACTAAGATAATATAAAAATAATTAGACAAGACTCAACTATCTAATAATTTTCTATACATGAATTTCAAATATATTACTAAAATAAACCAAAAGTGTTAACGAAGATCCACATGCTAACTGTTATTAAAAAAGAGTAAAATAATACATTTTTTTTTGTCTTCCTGTATGGTTTAAGAGTCGATACTCATTATCCTTTTCAAACGGAATGTTTTAGCAACTTCCTACTGTATTTCTCTAATATTTTTCTATATATTAAACTAGTAAATGTAATCGAGCTTCACGCTGTCATTAAAAAGTAAAGAAAATAGGACTCTGTAATTTCTGACATATAAAAAAATATCCATCAATCAAAAACCTATGCAAAATTTTACGATGAAATATATTGATTATAAGTTATAACATGTGAAATTAATGTATATTTACCCATCAATTTCCATGTATACTCTCTTTAAACTGAAAGTTAAAATTCTATATATAGTACAATGTATATTATAGTTTCGTCTAACTGAAGAGACTGCTTCATAAACATTTTTTAAAAGTAAAAGAACTTTTCTGCCTAGGATATAATTTGGTTTCAAAATCAACATAAATTGTAGTGCAGTGGCAGAACTGTTTCATTCTTTATCAAAGATCATGGATTCGAATTTGATAAGGAAAAAATTTCATTGGAAGTGCCACCCCAATGGGCTTGTAGCGCGTAATTCAAATTTTGTCAGAGAGCTCTAATGCGGATATCGAACACCAGGAGAAGCCAAAATAAAATTAAATGTGGCTTCAAAATTATCATTCGTTATTTCAATATGAGTTGGCTTAGCAATAAACGTCTAATATAACTATGAACTGATGGATCATGTCCCATTTTTATATCAATCCTACAACAATGTGAAATAGGGATAACAACCACAAAAATTACCAGATCTTTCCATTACTGTATGTATGATTTCCTCTGTCACTTCGTTTCGTGAAGTAATGGCGGTCGACAAAGATGACTTCTAGCGGCTGCTACTGCCATTTGTCTTTAATTTTCAAAAAAACATCAATGCATCTGTTGTTTCATTTTGTCCAACGTCAGGAATACAAAGTTCTCCTTTCCTTCACTATTGTTACAGTGCATCAAACATCCGATAATCCACTATGTAATTCCCTTATTTGGGAACCAATCTATAGCACTTAAAAGAATAAAGTGAAAAAAAATCCAGAAAGCCCATAAACAGTACTTATATTTCAAGACAATTTACATGTTATTGATTTCTGTTCCGTTAAAAGGACATTATATCTATTTTCTAAAAGAAAATTGTTTTCTATAATGTTTAATGTTTTTCTTAGGAATCAGAATATGAAAAGTAATAAAACTTTGTTCATAAAAAAAAGTGCCCTTTCGGGACCACCAAAGAAGTCCATTGACCTTTCAGGAATGGGAAGCGGCTTCAACAACCCAGCTTCCTTCTTGCGTTCAATCTTGTCCAATTGGCAGACTAGACAAGTCTTGACATACGCCTCAATATCATCTTCCATATTTGGCCAGTAATAGACACGAGACAGTAGTGCTAGCATCCTTGCAATACCTGGATGGCCAGCCCACGTAGTGTCATGCGCCTCCTTCATGAGCTCTTTTCGCAGATCACTACGTTGAGGCACCACGATCCTCCCCCCTTAAAATGGAGCAGATCGTCCTCGATCCAATACCGTCTCACTGTGCCTTCCTTCACTTGATTCATTAACTTTACATATAACGAATCATTTGCAGCACATAGTCTAATTTTGTCAATAAAATCAGACTCAAGTCTAGAAATCGAATACATAGCAGCAAGTACCTTCTTTCGACTCAACGCATCGGCAACTTGATTGCTTCTTCTTGGATTGTGCTCCCATGCAAAGTCATATTCAGCTAGGAACTCCTGCCAATGAGCTTGCTTAGGACTTAGTTTGCGTTGCGTTTTGAAGTAAGTGTTCACAACATTGTCTGTCCTGACAACAAACTTAGTCCCCAGCAAGTACACCCGCCATGTTTGTAAGCAATGCACCACGACCACCATTTCCTTTTCATGAGTAGAGTACCACTGCTCAGCATCATTCAATTTTCGACTTTCAAAAGCCACAGAGTGCCCTTCCTGCACCAAGACACCACCCACAGCTTTATCTGAAGCATCCGTGTGAACTTCAAATGGCAACTCAAAGTCAGGCAACCTTAGTATAGGTTTCTGACGTAATGGCTCAGACCATGCCTATACCACCTCCTTCTTCAGCAAATCAGTCAAGGGAGCTGCCTTCTTCGAGTACCCTGCTATGAATTTGCGATAGTAATTCGCCAACCCAAGGAAAGACCTCAAGTCCTTCACGCCTTTAGGAGCCTTCCAATCCACGATTGCTTGCACCTTTTTGGAATCCATCCGCACTTGATTCTGGCTCACCAAGTGCCCAAGAAATTTTATTTTTTGTTGGGTAAATTCGCACTTCTCCATGTTGACATATAATTGGTACTCTCGCAAACGAGACAGCACCAATTTCAAATGGCCAATATGCTCATCCAGTGAATGACTATAAATGACAATGTCGTCTAAGTATACTACTACGAAATAATAAAGATACTCAAACAAAACATTGTTCATTAAATTGCAGAAAGTTGTTGGGGCATTGGTTAGCCCAAACGGCATTACAAGGAATTCATACGACCCATACCTAGTTACACATGTAGTCTTAGGCTCATCCCCTTCGGCTATCCTAACCTGCCAATAGCCTGAACTAAGATCTAACTTAGTGAACCAACTAGCCTTTCTTAGCCTGTCCATAAGATCTTGAACTAAAGGAACAGGATACTTGTTTTTCACTATTACCTTGTTCAAAGCCCGGTAGTCCACGCACATCCGCAGTGTTTCATCCTGCTTCTTCTGGAAAAGAAGAGGGGAACCATAAGAAGCCTTTGATGGTTGAATTAGTCAGCATCCAGCAGCTCATTCAACTGCTTCCTCAATTCCGTCAATTTCTTTGGAGCCATTCGATAAGGAGCCTGCGCTGGAGCTATAGAACCTGGCAGCAACTCGATCTTGTGATCAATGTCTCTCCTAGGTGGCAAAGTCTTGGGGATTTCTGGGGGCATCACGTCTTTGAACTCCTCCAAAATGAAAACCACACACTTAGGCACATCGACCTTCACATCAGGCTTCACATCCACTAAGGCAGCAAGGTAAGTATTCTCGCCTTTCTTCAGTCCTTTCTCAACCGTCATGGCAGATATGATAGGGCTCTTGTATTTTTGCACTTTCTCCGCTTCACCAAATAGATGGACAGCTTTTATAAAGCCAGTCATGCATTCCTGCATCACCATCACACCATCCAAGTGAGGCATAGGCACAAAACAGTACCTGCGCAAGAAGTCAATCCCAAAGATCATGTCAAAATCCCCGAGCGATATCACCATCAGGCTGTGCTTGCCTGCCCAAGGCCCTGCGCTTATCTTCACATCATAAGCCATGCCTTCAATGAGCTGAGCAACCTGATTCACAGTCTTCATATAATTTGGGCTCTTTGTCAGCCTTAGCCCAAATTTCGCCACAATTTTGACATCCATAAAGGTGTGCGTGGCCCTTGTATCAACCATGGCCATAATACCTTATCGTTTACTTTTATGTCAATGTGTAATAGCAAAGAGTGCGGGTTCTTGGAGGACTCCCCCACTGCATTTACTAATAAAATATGGTTGTTCAAGAGTAAACCCAATGGGTTAGCCAAGGCAGCCACCACACCACCTTCCTCATTCGTATTAGTTCCACCCGCAATCATAGTATTTACATATTCACGATTTGGACAATTTTTGGCCATGTGATTCCCTCCACACGTCAAGCAACCTTTGTCACTTGCTGACTTGTTCCTCGAACCGCCGGAATCTGCCACAGCCTTGCCCTTATCAGCGCCTCCTTTCCTCTCGTCCTTCTTCCACTCTTTCTTCTTTTCAGCCTTCTTCTTTGACTTAGAAGAAGTAGGAGTTTCAGAAGGTACCCGTAATGAGCGAAAGTCCACCAAGGAATCGGCCGCTATAATCGCGCTTGGGAGGTCCTTTACGTTCTGCCTCCTAAGCTCGTTCTGGGCCCAAGCTTGCATACCAGAGATGAAATTATGGAGTTTGTCCTCATCGGACATATTCTGGATATCTAACATCAAAGAAGTGAATTCCTTGATGTAGTCTCTAATCGAACCCGTCTGCTTCAAGCGTTTCAAACGATCTCTAGCAACCCACGACGCGTTGCTAGGAAGAAACTGGTCCCTCAATTCTTTCTTTAGTTTTTCCCAAGAATCGATTCTAGGCCTGCCAGCACATTCATCATTTGCATCTCTAGTCCGCCACCAGAGTTTCGCATCGCCCGACAAGTACATTGTGGCAATGTTCAGCTTGTCCGTCTCAGCGATACGAGCAGTCGTGAAATATTGCTCCATGTCCCAAAGAAAGTTTTCCAACTCCTTTGCAGTTCGCGAATCCATAAAAGCTTTTGGTTCATGCACACGAACTTTGGTATGACTTAAGATCAAAATTGAAGTATATTAGATGGACCATTTCCATCATGTTTATACATTAAGGATCAAATGAAATCAAATTAAGTGACAATTTTGATCATTTTCTCTCACGCAAACTTTACACCTTTAAAGAGGGATTTCCTTCATCAAATGAAAGCCGAAATCTTGTCATTATCGCACACTCGATGAAAATGCTTTATAATCGGTATTTCTTTTCTTTACTCACACAATATTGCTGAATTGGGTTTTCATTCATTCTCCAATCCTGATATGGCCCAATACATTTTTACCAAAATTTAGTTTTTTTTTCTTCGAGTTCCAGGATAAAAATACATTTTTTTGAAGAATGGAATAACAACAAAAGTTTATATCGAAATTTCAGAAAATAAATAATATTTTTTAATTTTATGATCATAAATTAAAGTCATGTCAAATGTACCAAAATGTCTTTTAATCTTGTCGCCTTAAACATGTCAGAAATTGGACGGGAGTTCAATGGTCAGTACCATGAGGACTGGTAAGACTTGTAATTCTTATCCAAAAATATTCTACTAACTAATTAATTAAGACATATTATTACGTTTTAGAAAACTGAAAACCCAAATAAATAGGAAGTATATAATTAGAATAGGATTGTCTTATCTAGTTTTTTTCTATATATAGACCCAAAATTAGTAAAGTTCATAAAAGGGCAGAGATCTCATTTTCCTTAATCCGTAGCTGTAATGCATGCACTAAATTAAAACTTGTCACAAATTGTGAGTCTGTTCCTCGAGTGAATCAAGTGTCAATAGGATTTTACTTTACTACTATATATATACACATGTATTATTGAATTGGAGGATATGTTTTCCTATCAAAGCTGTTGTTGCATTGAAAAATTATGGAGAAGGGTGGAGGAGAAAATCCCACAAGGATTAACAAATATGCTTGTGCTTGTGCTATTGTTGATTCTAGGGTTGTACAGGGCAAACCGATAAACCGCACCAAATCGACAAACCGAATCAAACCGAAAAAAAAAACCGACTAGTGGTTTGGTTTGATTTGATTTGGTGTTTGGAAAAAAAAACCCACCATTATAGGGTTGGTTTGGTTTTAACTAAAGAAAGTCAAACCGGACTCAAACCAACTCAATTATAGATATACTACTTTTAAATTATGTTATACATAAAAAATATTTATTAAAATGTAATTTATAAATATTTTTTAAAATTTTTTCATAATTTTTGTTTTCTTTCTTACATTTAGATTTGGATTTGAGAAGCCCATCTAAATAATATACAAAAAAAGTTCATCTTATAAAATTATATTATAAAGTTAAAACTTCAAACAGTGTTCTGTCTCTATCTTATATGTTGATATTTTGTACTAGAACTCTTTTTAAGAAGTACTGATCTGTGTTTTTTATTAAATACTATGAAAAACCCGAGAAACCCAAAAAAACCCGAAAAAACCGAAAAACTCGAAAAAAACCCGAAAAACCCGAGAAAAATTGATATCGAAAAATCCGATTTTTATTGGTTTGGTTTGGTTTATAGATTTAATAACCCGACACAAATAATTTGGTTTGATTTGTAAAAAATCCGAACCAACCCGGTCCATGTACACTCCTAGTTGCTTCCATGATATCTATTATTTTTGGCTATGGTCAATTTTCTCTACTTCTTCATTCTTCTTTTTCTTATTCCATCATGTATATATTTTTTTTTCTTTAGGCATGTCTGTATTTGAAACTCATTTGCCCCACTAATCTATAATCGCATTGAATCAGATAAAGTCAGAATTTTTATTAGGGGATCGGATTCAACTTCTATTACAATCAACCTCCTTAATTACACGAATAATTAAGTTACTACGTATTACAAGAAATTTCTTTTTCATAAATAGCCTAACGAGAATTTATGTTTGAATTCAGATACCGAAGTGATGAGTGGAGCAATGATTTTTGTGAAAAAAGAATTCAAAATAAGTTATGCAAAAACAGAAGTTCTAGCAGGGATACTAAATTTATGTGATTTAATTGGTTGACTTACTGCTGGAAAAACCTCTGATTATATTGGCCGACGTTACACTATAGTTATAGCTTTCCTTAATTTTCTTAGGTGGATCTGTTGTAATGGGATACGGTCCAAGTTACGCAGTTTTATTAATAGGCCCACGTATTGCAGCAATTCCTTCACTTTTCTTGGCAATTGGCATTCTCAGAATGCCAGACTCCTAGATGGCTGATCATGAAAGGCCGTCTAGGAGAAGCCAAGGAAATAATGTACAAAGTTTCAAACGATCCTGAAGAAGCTAAATTTCGATTGAGGGAGATTAAAAAAGCTATAGGCATCGACGAAAATTGTGATGATGATATTGTCAAGATTCCGGATTCAGTGAAATCACAAGGCGAAGGAATTTGGAAAGAATTGTTGCTAAAACCAACAAAATCACTTAGATGGATTTTAATTGCTGGTGTGGGAATTCATTTCTTTGAACATGCAACTGGAATTGAAGCAGTGATATTATATAGTCACAAAATATTTGCTAAAGCAGGGGTACATGACCATAAGCACAAATTCTTGCCACAGTTGGTGTTGGAATAACTAAACTCACATTCATAGTGTTGTCCACTATCTTAATTGACAGAGTTGGTAGGAGAAAACTATTGTTGACAAGTTTAAGTGGTATGGTTGTGACATTAACTGGACTTGGGATTTTCTTGACTTTGGCAGAGCATTTTGGTGGGAAACTTATATGGGCGTTGGTCCTTAGCATAATTACAACTTATGGATTTGTGATGTTTTTCAACATTGGGCTTGGTCCTGTTACTTGGGTATATACTGCTGACATTTTTCCTCTTAGGTATAGGGGTTTAGGAGTTGGAATTGGTGTTGCAGTTAATAGGTTGATGAATGCAACAGTTTCTATGACTTTTTTGTCAATTTCATCAGCAATTACAACTGGTGGTGCTTTCTTCATGTTTGCTGGGATATCAGTGGTGGCTTTGATCTTTTTTTACTTTTTCTTGCCTGAGACTAAAGGAAAATCTTTGGAAGAAATGGAAGCACTTTTCACTAAAGGCAGATCTTCTAAGAATGTTGAGGCTTGATCAATTATTATCATGCTTTAAATTTTTGTGTAGCTATCCTTGAAAAATTGCGCCTAGTATAGAAGTAGTTATGTTTTTCTGTACCAGTGTAACTTATTTCAAGGAAAGAATTTTCCGATTTTGTTCCTAATATATAAGTCATAATATTGGAAATAAACTTCTCTTTTCAGTCTATAAAAGTTACATGTTCCGTGTAATTAATTCATAAGTGAAGTGACCATGTGAAGATAGGGAGGTTGTTTTTAGTAGACCCTCGATTGACTCTAGTAAAGCATAATCAAATTAAATATAAAAAAGAAATATAGTAGTGAAAATGTCAACCTGAATTTTGGCTATACAAAAATAAACCAGAAGTGTTGAGAAGTTAATTTGATCAGTTTTTAACCTAATCCAAACACTCTAGCAATGTGATTTAGCACTTGGGTTATGAGAATCCAAACACACTGTATTCAAAGATCCACACGCTCACTTTGATTAAAAAGAGTAAAATAATGTGTTTTTCTCTTCCTTTATGTTTATGGTTTGAGAGTCGATACTCTTATCCTTTCTAAACAGAATGTTTTAGCAACTTACTACTATTTTTCCTATCAAAATTTCTTATTAAAAAATGTTATTTCCATAAATATTTTAATTAAATCAGCGAGAAAAAAATAGTAGTGATTTTACACAAAAAAAAAAGGAAGCTTTTCAACGTTTAAGTGAGATTTTGTTTTCCATCATAGTACTTACAAATTTCTTATTGATTTGATAGAAATCTCTATTTCTAGTAATGAGTTTTGCCCGAAAAAGAAAAAGGAAAAAGAGGGAATGAAATTAAAGAGGAAACTCTATATTCTATCTATTTTTATAACTGAATTTTTGTATTTGGTTGTTTTACCTTTTATAACCATCATTAGTTCTCTATGCATGATTCCTTGACTTTTAGCATTATAATAGAGTAATAATAATATAATTTTTAAGTACTATACATGTTTGAATGGTAACATGATTACCTACATTTTGATACTTTTTTTGGTATATATAACCAAATTTTAATTTTCCACCTCAGTCATCAGTGCATGCATAATTACATATATGTGGAATAGCACAACTCACACAAGATAGATTCCAATGTAGTAGTAAAATAAAGCTATTGAACTAAAGCTATTGAGTTCAGTCGAATCTCTAACCAACACATTGACAACGCCCCTACTTATGACTTATGAGGATGACTCCCAAACGTTAAGAAGAAACGACTTTAATTAAATGTAATATTAAGCGTGCGTTCAATAATATTTTCTAATGGGAAACACATTTATTAAGTAGAATATTGAACTATCACATTTGGGAATGAGATTACTATATTTATTTAAGCGAACTTACATAAATATATTATATTAAGAAAATAGTATCTACCATTTATAGCAATAATAATTTTTCCACTAGACATTTATAATACATTTATTATACGATTTTAATACAATTTTAATACATATATTAGCGAGAATAATTTATAAAACTTATATAATACAAGTTTTATTCATGGATAATATATTTATCACACACTTTAATACACTTATAATATATTGTGTCAATTTCGTACCAAACAAGTATAATATATTTTAAAACACTTAAAATACATTTATATTGCCTGCATAATTCACTTTTAATACATGGCAGATATATCATAATATTGCTATAGATAATAATAAATAAAAAATATCGCTAAAATCAGTAATTATTTATTAAAAAAAATCTCCCTAAAATAATTTTTTCTTTATTTAATTTGCTGACGGAATTTATGAAAAAATATTCTTATATAGTACTTGATAATGAACTCAAAATAAACATCAAAATTTTATTGGATCACGGATTTGGGCTAAAAATGAAAGCATGTTAGTCCTAGAATTTCGCATCTCTATAATTTTTGGAAAAAATCCGATCAAGTAGTAATAAATTCTTAAGAGTAAACAGATTAAAATCTCTCAAAATTATCATTATTTGTGAGATTCATATTTAAATTATTGAATGTTTCAGATAACCCCCCACTTAGGGGGTGTCAGTGATTTTTAAAAAATTGACTTAATCGATTGAAATCAAATCGTACCGAATCAATTTTTAGGGTTTTTTAATAAACGTCGACGATTTTTATATAAATTTATGATCCAAGATTGCCAAATAACTAGGTACGTTTTTTTATTTTATAAATAATAATCAAAAAATATCGAGCTATACCGAATAATATATGTGTAAAATATTTTTACTTATTAAGTTTTACAATAATAAAATATTGTTTTTTTTATTTAGACCCAGGATAATGGAAGCGACAACATGCATAATTAACACTCAAAGTCCTAACATTGAAACTTCTTATATTACTCCGCTCGAAAGTAAATTAATTCTAACATCTCGACTCTCGAATAATAATTAGTAAACTACAACGTATTTCCAAAGATTTGGGTAACAAACTACAAGTTATTAGATACTTTTTCTTTTATTGAACACTTAAATTAAGTAGACTCGATTTTTGAGTTTCATTTTGATTGATTTCTTTCCTCACGTGTGATGTGAATTATATTTTTTTGTTTTTGCTTAATATTGTTTTACACTATCATGATATAATGAGATGAATCTTTAGTCTTGTTTTCTTGATCCATCACATTTTAAACAATAAATATGTCTAGAGAGATTTTGCCAAAATCATACACAAATATAAATGGTAGTTTGTTCTAATCTTTATAATTTTTTTTATTTAAAAGAATACGAAAAATTAACCGAACAATACAAATATCAGGAAAAAAAAGCGAGATAATAGAACAATTTTAAAGTCTAATTTTGATTATACGAAAATAACCCTAAAAAAATAATATAATATAAATTTTAAAAAATAACCATCCGAATCATACCATTAACACCCCTAAGGCCCCACGTACCATGAACTCAGATTAAAAATTAAATGATGATATGAGTTTATCCAAGATTTGCGGTCAAGTAGTGATTTGAGGTAATTATAGTCTTGCAAGATTTGATTGATCACGTAAAAGGAAATCTGAACATTTGATTAAGCAATTAATTGAAGATCCAGATATTTCCTACTAATCATTTTGGCAAAAATAATAGTAATATTGGTGAAGGATCTTATTGGTTGAGAAAGAAATATTGAGGATTAAGGAAAAAATCTTGAATCCAGGAATATTTATCAATTTGAAACATGTTTTTTTTTGTGAACTGGTCATTGTTCTTTTCTCTGCATTATTTGGATTAAATCGAAAAATCAAATCAAATTAAATTGAATTTTAATTTGGATTGATTTTTTGGTTTGGTTTCTAATTAAAATTTTACTTTTTTTTGATTTTATGATTTGGTTTCGGATTTAGAAAAATAAAATCTGAAAAACCAAAAAAATCGAATTATTTTCTATATATATATACACATACAAAAAAAACTAATTACATATATAATATTAGGTTAAAAATTAAAGTTATAACTAACCACTTTGACTCAATTACGTATCCCTTATAATTTACAATATTACACTTACTTGTTTTGTATCATTGATATTAAAATGATTAGTATTAATGCAAAAGATGTAAACTTTGACCAATTTGCCCTAATTTTATGTTTTAAAATTGCAATTCTCATTTAATAAATTTTATTCTACATAAAAAAAAACACAAAAAAGAAACACACCTCTTAGCATACAGTGAATTACAGTAATGTCATATTTTCGATTGGCAAATGATTTTTGACAATTCTTGAAGTTTTTGACTAAAGTACATGATTAATATTTGTGCTTCCTTCCACTGTCAAACTTGGATAGTTGATCACCACGGCAAGGTCTTCTCTTTTATCATGTCATGTTTCCTGATGAAACTAGGAAAAAGGTTCTTGTCATTGTTATACTTTTGGACGAGGGAGTAATCAAGGACAGAGTCAGGTAGGGTCAAAGGATCCATCCAAATTTTGTTCGACAGAATATTACATTATTTATATATGATTAAAAAATATTTATGTATATTTTAATTGATGATGTACCGTTTTTGAACTTCTTTGTCTGTTTACTTTTTATATTTTGAACCCCTTAGTAATTTTGTCATGTGATACTTTTGAACGAGGAATAATGTAGTATCCTCTAGAGCAAGGACATAAATTCACCCCTGAACTTGTTTCGAAAAATCAGTTACACGTTTAAATTATTGTGTCGATCTATCACACACCTATGCTACTAAAAAAAATGAATTTATTACTCCCTGTAACTGACTTTTCAGGACAAGCTCAGAAGTGAATTTATGTCTTTTCCCTATTCTCAAACACATTTCAAACGTTTTAATTTGATTCTAGGGTATACATGTAGATTTAGTTTTCTTTTTAAAGCAGGAACAATCCGCTTTTATTTATCACACTTGTTACCAAGTTTTTTGTTGGTTGGAAAAAAGAAGTATCTTTTTCAATAAAGTAAACTTCATGAGCCCCTCTCTCAGTAAAGTTGATGTGTGTCCGAAGACAAAACGTCAAGATTTTGTTGTAAAAATACCAAAAGGATAAACAAATTAAGAAAGAAATCCAAGGGGCAAAGGCACATGTAGGAAAAAGAGCTTGATAAAAGAAGAAATGTGAATAATAATATATCAATGACTGGCAAAAATGAGGAGGAAAAAAAAGTTAAGAAATATATCTTATTATGAGAGGACTATATTAATTATCCAGTGGACAAATGGATACTCATATTTTATTCTCAGGAAAAAGAATTTGATTGTTTCAGATTATTTATGATAAGTGTGTGCAGTAGTACGAACCTGATGAGGAAAAATAGGATAGATCAATTAATTGGAAAGAGAATTAAAAGGAAAATGATGAGGAACTAACGAACTTGTTAAATGGTGACTACTAATTAATTAATTGAATCCTTAAAACAAAATTATTCACAAGAAACTCCAGTCCTAATACACAGATCTAGTCCCATAGAGTATATGAAGTTAAATACTTAGCTTGTGTCTAGTCAAACTAATTAGAGTAACATAAGTTTATTTTTTGCCTAGATACTTGTTGGATAGGGTTTGGAACAAATTAACTGGATCTCATCACAATTCATATTTTCTTCCATCAACCTTCAAAAAATCAAGCAAGGAAAAGGGGAAAACAATGAAACACTACTGGAGTGGTTTCTTTCTCAATTTGTTTACCTTTTTGCCATTTTTGCACTAAATTTTGCCCTTTTAGCTCTGGACTCGAGCTGATGTAACCAAAATCAATCTAGAGACTGTTTAGTTCTACTCTCAGATGGCACATACCCATAACAAAACATAGATTTAACACACACACACACCCTTTAAAGGGCAAATTTAAAGTGCGTACATAACATGGACCAATGTGATGCAACTTGGGAGAACAATGCACTTCAAATATATATATATATATATATGTTCCGTCTGTTCAAGCAAGCCATTTGAATTTTGATGCAACCAAATGAAGGCCCTCTTAATGATTCTTTTGAAATCTGTTCCAAAATTAGAATTTCAGAAAAAACACAGTGCATATAGAATGAAATTTTCTGACTTCTCAGGTGTAGAAAAAATTTCTAAAGGCATGTTGAAGAATTTCGCAGCTTAAAATTTGACAAAATTGTCTCAACTAGATGGTGCAACTGAAAAATCAATGACCAATTAAAAAAGAAGCTCAGCCCCAAAACCTACTAATGAAACCTTTCTTATCTTTCTTCATACGAGAGTCCAGTGATGGGAACTCAATAAGGTTATAAGCCAGGTCCAATACAATGGGATTACGAGGAACTGGTTGGAAGGCAGGTGGAAAAGTTTCAATTCGAGGAACAACCTTCATGTTGGCTTCACCAACAGCTGATTCGTATGTATCCAATTTTTCCAAGAGAAGTTTCTCCATCTGAAAGAAGTATAAAACATGGAGTACACATGACGGGAGATCAGAAGAACACAAAGGGAAATGGAAGCAGAAACTAGACAAACTAGAAAAGGAAGAATGCAAAATTAAATGCCTAAAAGCAACCCCGAACAAATAAGGAAATGATAAAGGACCCAGTTCTTGGAATACAAAACAGATAGGCAATCAACAGTCATGGAATTAATGAAAGAGAAGTATCATGAAAACTTTAAGCTTCTAGCACACATCGACTATCAAAAATTATCAAGGCTGAATTATTTGTCATACTTTGGTGCTTCAAACAATCAGGTTACCCTAATGTGTACCAAACTTTTTTTTGATAAAGGTAAAATTATGTGTACCAAACTAAAACTAGAAGGTAATAAATGGATAAAACCTGAAATGAACTGTAAAACTGAAACTTCTACTGTGGGGGGTGGGGGAGAAGAGGGGGAATTTGTGTCAAACACAATGCTGAAGGGCTCCTTATCAATGAAGAAACACCATTCTTACGCGTTTATGTTTAACTCTTGGGGGGACACAAGTAGAATTATAACACCAGAAGAAATTCCCCAACTTTTTTTAATTTTGAAATTGGTAACATGTAATTCCTAAGGGGTCGCTGGTTAGGGTGTATAAGGATAATGACAAATAGAGTGTATTACTAATCATTAGTTATACTTGCATTAATTATGCAGAGATTATTCCTTATGCATTGTTTGGTTTGGCATATTAATAATAGCATGCATTGCATAATTTTTTTTAAGACATTTATTTACAAAAATACCCTCCACAAATATGGTGAAAAATATGTATAAAAAGAGGTTTTGAGGGGCAATTGGATCTTTAACAATGCTAATGCATACATTAAAATCCCTTGCATTACTAATACCATGGATTTCCCCGTATTAGTAATACACACCTCAATACACAATAGTGTATAACAAATGCAAGTATTAGTTATAATTAGGTTGAGAAAGTACACGAAACAAGGTACTACTAATACACAATGCATTGCTTTGATGCATTATTTCTTCTAATACATTCTACCAAAATCATTTCATTGAGTTGAAACCCTTTTTAGCACAAACACTTGAAAACAATGGAATTTACAGTTTCATTTCACAATATGCCTATCAATTTGAGGAATCATGCACACAAAATGCAGTATCCTCTGTAGGACACGAGATGGAGAAAACTATTAATGCTTCTACTAAGATAAGCGAGAGGCTCATCTAATGGTAATAGATTTTGAATTACCAAGAATTCAATTTTTAACTCTCACAAGTCACATACTTCAGCAGACAATAATTATTCTTCAGAAGAAATCCAAACTTTCTTTTTTCAATGTCGTCAAACCCAATCAGGAAAAGTCAAAGAAGAAGTTGGCTGGAAGTAGTTCAACACCACAGAAAATCTCCATAGGTTTCTTCCCTGGTTTCGTACAGGAATATGTGGTTCCATATGCACCAAGAACATCAAAGAAAAGGTGAATACTAAGAGAAATTAACTAATGGGAATGACTGCAAAAGTAATTAACAGACATGGAAGGCCAAATCATACCTTCTTATCAGTTCCATTCAATGAGATATTAGATATCTTTTTCGAGAGATTTTCTGGAGCCTTTTCCTCCTCCATAATTCCTTTGGCATGCTCAACACAGCTGTTAGATCTGCTCTCGTTATACAGTGTTGTCAGTTCCTTGATCATGACCTGATACAGATGGAGAGAAAACAATGACAAAAGGAGAGAAAACAATGACAAAAGGAGAGACGGAGAAGAAGAATCATTCACACCCATATCATTCACTCATTTTACTGATTGAAGTGACATAAGTAGAAAATATAAGAATGCAATAATTATGCATCAGAATTTAGTACTGATATACAAAAGAAAGTTAGCAGCTGAAGGTCAACATGGCTGCTTAAAGTAGTAAAATCCATTTTTATGGCATTGTGGTCATTTTTGTCTTACTTTCTTTTAGTACTGGTACTATAAAATGAAATGGTCATTGTCTTACTTTGTGCATTGTTTACTTGTTATAAAGGCTTCAGTGCTTTGTTCATGCTGTGCCATTATCATTCTTTTAGAGACGAACAGAATAACAATATTATAGCTTTAACGTTGGATCTTAGTCACATTTTGTTATGTACCCAATTTCCTCAAGCACATTCTTAACTCATTAATAATAATATCAACTATTTAAAAAATATAAAATCAAGCATGTATTTTTTATTTATAAAATGTATAATAGAGCAACATTTCACTATTTTATCATCACTTTTAAATTTCAGTATTAAGAAAATAAAAGGCATTATTTGGATTGCTATTTTTTGGGATTAGACTGGGTACGTTGTTGTTGTATTTGGATTGCTATATTATATATTGAGTACTTTCTCAAGACCAAATATTAATACCTAAATAATGATTCACAAAATCTAAAGAAAATTTGAATTATCCATTATATTTAATTTTTAGTAACATATAAAAAAGATTTGTAAATATTAAAGAGTATAAAAATACATTACTAGATTTAAAACCGCAAAAGTTTCTATCAAATTTTATCCTTAAGGAAAAATTTAGGCACCTTAAGTTTAATATTGTAGAAACTGTAGTATTACTATAAGTTAAAAGAAAGATCTTAAGATGAGATTAAAAGCTCTGAGAAAGTCAGGAAAAATCATGAAAACATAAAGATACAAATTTGAACATTTTGGAGTTGGGCAGGCATTTAGCACGGGCATCTTCATACTACATCCTATAAGAAACAGCTAGGAAGCTCTATCAATGAACAATTATAAAAGCAGGTAGTATGACAGATTAAGTGCTTACCTGATCAGCAGCAGTCGCGGACTGCAGTTTCATAAGAGCTGCATCAGCTAAAGAACGAGCTCGAGAGTACAAGGCATAAGCTTCTGTCCTCTTTCCCACCGAACTGTAGGACTTTGCTAAGTAGAAGCACCTGGAGGGAAATTGAAATGAAAGCTTTTAATAGATTTCAAACAAGAAAATATTCATTCCAGGACAAGTAAAAGATACACGAAGCTGCAACCCCATAAACCCAGTAAGATCCTGAAGCTAAAATAATGAACATTTTATTATGGTTCAAATAGATACTGACACTGGAACCACGATTTCAAAAATTACTCCAAACAGGCAAAGTACAATCTTACACTGTATCACTGACCCATAATTTCATTGATCATCGGTTAAGCATTTTGTACATGAAAATTGTACAACTTCCTTATCTGGGACACTAAAAGTTCCGGATCTCCTTTTCATAAATTCACCAATAATATTAGTTTTAGACGGGTAGAAGAAATGCTAAAACCATATGAAGATAGTCTTTCACTCTTCTCTTCTCACCAGAAACTTTATTTCAACTATAACATAATGAAAGAAACAGCACAACAACAACAACAACATACCCAGGTATAGTCCCACAAGTGGGGTGGGGAGGATAGTGTATACACAGGCGTTACCCCTACCTTGGGAGGTAGAGAGATTGTTTCCGATAGACCATTGGCTCAAAGAAAACATTTCATCAAATGAAGTAATAAAAGTCAAACCTTTCTGCTCGGAAAACCATACTTTCCAACTCGCACTCTTCAGCTAAGGCAACTTCTTCCATTTTTCTATCTCTACCAGAACTAACTAGATCAGAAAGATCAGCAGTATTCTGCACAAGTGAAACCAGTTAACAGTCCAGTCTAATAGCCATATAAGTGAGCCTTGTCAGATTGTCAATTCTGATCTAAATTGATTAAGAATGTAATTAAAAAATAACACTCGATAACCTGTAACAGTAGATCATACAGCCGAACAAGCTCCTCCGGCTTTGTGACCTTTTCATTTTTATCATCACGGACCTTGTTGAGCTTGCTTTTAGCTATTTTAACTAGCAACTTATTCCGTTCAATAGTTCGCTGCCCTAAAATTGCACCAACGGCTTTATCCAATCCACTTAACTCATCCTTCACATTTTCTGAATTAGCAGCTGTAACCTAGAAGAAAAACCATGAGTAAGATGAACCAATTCAGGACTTCAATTTGATGTATGCATTATCAAGATCGACCTGAAATTTCCAAAAGTCAGCTACTATAATGTAACATTAGGAGTAGTCACTCACCAGGTCATTCCGGATGCAACTCCTGGCTTCATGATATGCTGCAAATATTTTGTCATATAACACAAGTTTCTTCTCTGCTGGAAGAGAATCAGCGGCTGAGCCATGGATATCTTTCTCCAGTTCCTGGGCTGATGAATGATAGTGTGTGATATAAGCTTGAAATAAAGTTAAAACCAACATGATGTTTTAAAGGCAGATATGCAAATATGCAATTAGTTGACCAAAATCCAAAGTGATTAAAAGTTACACTGTCCATTTCAATTTATCTGTTAGTGTTGACTGAAAACGAAGTTTAAGAAAGAATTTATTTCAGATCTTGTGGTCTTATATATGCCATGATATTTTTGTGGTTATAAATGTATGTCATTAAGGGTAAAATGAGAAGTTTAAAGTCAAATTGTTTCGAAGTATAGAAAGGTGTCATTTTTTGTGGAACAAACTAATGAGGAAAGAACGCCACATAAAATGGAACAAATGGAGTATTTCACTAGAGATGCAAAAATGAGGAGAAATTTAAAACTAAATTACGAACTTCTTAAGTTAAAGCCAGTGAAAATTCTCATTTCCCACTCAAGTTAGCAAAAGCAACAACGTTGATGCAATTCTTTTAGGTATAATTTATGCATCTGTATACTTCATTCTTAGTAAGATAACAGGCCTGTTGCATTGTATAACATAGCATTCCTAGTGGACAACTCCTTACAATTTTTGGTTTGCCTCATCTTGTTACATATTTTACACTATGTTATATTTATCATCACTGTCGCTGAGACTGGGCATGCAAATCTGCAACTGTTAACATCCTTAACATTAAAGGCAACTTACAAGGGTCATAGAGAGTGCTCTGCAGCCTACAAGGACTTCGAGTACAGATATACAAAAGCTAAGTGAAAAATATCAAGGAATTCCCTAGAAATGCTTTGTTGCATAAAGAACACAAGTATGTAGACCAAAATCTGAAACAAGATTATAAGAAAAAAATTTGGTTCAAAAATTGTAGACTGGAACAATTCCAAACTCAAGACAAAAAAATTACTAATGTTAGAACCTCCAGTAGGTTGGCTATTGATGCATTTTTCGAAGTGCTACCTTTTGCATCAGAGTAACTACACACCTTTCAGAATGGACACCCGTGTCTTTGCATTTGAAATTGGAAATCTATTTCCAAGCCAATGGAATTCTGTCATAGATGCAGCCTGCTGAGATCTTGCCTCTGCCATAGCAGCCTGCAAACAAAGAAAAAAGAGTGCTAAATCAATTAGGAGTAAATAATCCTCAAAACTCATTTTTCAATAAAATCTTGAGAAAGACAGCACCCAGACTACAATGGACGCATTATCTTACAAAAAAACAGTGCCTATAAACTGTACACACTTTTATTTTATCGAAGTAAATCGTAGATAACACTTAGAAATGGCAGCTCACCTCCAACTTTGCTTTGAAAAGGTCCAGTGCAGGCCCCTCCATTTCACCGATGGAAACAAGTTCAGAAGTTTGTAAGTTAGACTCACCAATCTTGTGTAAGCAATATCTGATGCTAGGTTCTAGTTCCTCAACCCGCTCATGGCACAATACTTGGCTCTCCAGATCTCCATATTTTCCAAGTTCCTCATACACAGCCCTATCCAAATTAGAGACAGTGAGCATTCAGGACCTTGTTGAAGCAATAGTATAATTCAAATAAGAGAAGCGGATATTGTGAGCAGTATGAAAACTTCCTCTATGGAATATCATTTGAAAACAAACTAGACACTCTGGCCATTATACTGTCAGCAATAGATAAGTCTACATCTCCATAAAGGCTACGGTACCTTGCGCTTTTGAAACACTTTAGAGCAACGTCCCAATTTTGATCTTTTTCAAACAATAAACTCCCTTCCATGTATGCAGCATAAGCCTGCAGATTAGGAAACAAGATTGCTGAATCACACTAAATTATAAAACTCTTGAAGAATTGTTCAATAATTAAAAATTATATTGAATCGCTATAAGCATTGAAACACAAAATGAAACACCACGCCTACACAAGAACAATGAAAAAAAGAATGACAATGCTTAAAGGATGTGATTAGAAAGGAATGGAGTGATTGGGGTGTTCAGTAAATTAGATTAACTATTGTCTATGCAAAATCTCCAAAAAGAAGAAAAATCCTATGTCGAAAATTTGCAGATCTGCAAAGTTTGATTCTCTGTTTTTTTCACAAGGTAAATAATTTTACTAATCATACAAAAATCTCCCACATAAAAGCAGTACATTAAAAAGTAGAGAATTAACAACATCATATGATTCTTTACGTTTGGTTCTCTGTTCTACCACCAACATATAAAGGCAAGCTGAAAGGCACTACCAATTATATAAACTTAAAAAAACAGATTTTACATTGTACTAAGCTCTCATTAAGCAAACAAAATTGATCAACCGGGTCAGGTAAGTGATTAGCCACACAAAAGGGCAGATAGATTAGTGGAAACGCCAGCTTTGAAACCATTTTTTAGAACCAGATTGATAGGAAAGGAGCTACATGTTTTCAATTTCTGAGAGTGTAACTGAAAATCACATCCTTGACCATAGCCAACATTAACGACTGTAGTCGAACAGATTCACTACTGTCCCGTGCACCACAACTGAGTAACGACCTCTCAATGTAGGTACAAGTGAACCAAGTTTTCTCTAGAGCATTTACACATAACACCAGCTAATATATGTATATTTCTTTTCCTCAGAATTTCAACAGCAAGTTTGGCCCCCTAATTGTCATCCAAATGAATCTCCTCTTCGCTTTTATCCTTTCTATTCAAGTAAGTCACTTGGATTAGTTTGTTTTATGCTGCCAAGAGTATAAGCTACTACCTAAACAAGGACGCTAACACTTAGGAACTTAATTTATGAAGTCATTAGCAAGTACAAGACAACTTCACAGTGTAAGCTTCAAAGCCAGTTCCATTAACAAATTAAAGATAATTGTGGTAAGTGCAATCAGCATAAAAAAAATAGTTATACTGTGATGAATCTTCATAGTAATATTAGTTTGAGTCATATCCGCTTATAGGTGCACCATAAGGTAAAACTAAAACCACAAGGAGAGAAATTGTCTCAAAAAGTCTACAATTTTTAGAAAACACTGACGACTTAACTAAGAATAAAACAGAATAGAAGCAAAAGATCCATTCATTGATCAAGTAGAAGCAAAACATCCATATAGGCAATAACAACAGGAAAGGTAAACCGCAATAGGCAAATCCGGTGCGACGAGCTAGACCGAGAAAGCATGAAGGGGGGGGTCGAACCTGATAACCCCCCCCCCCCATTTGGGAGATCCCCTGCTCAACCAACTCGGCCACCCTTGCGAGTGAAACAAATCCAGTTTTAGCACTGACAAAAGCAAAGTTTGAAAGGTAAATAGAGAAATTAGTCACAGAAGCATCTGTTTCCTTTTAGTATAACTTTAAGGCATAAGATATTAATATGTGAATCAAGCTTATCCACCAAAATCTGTAACACAGTTATTCTAAAGGACCTAATGGCTTTCCTTCCACCACTACATGGAGTTTCATTTCCCTGACGTTATGTACTTCAGAAAGATTATCCACTTGTACCTAGATAAAATAAAATGAACAAAAAGACTTTGAATATAGCAAGGAAAAAGCATTTTGAGAAGATCAACAACTCAGGCAGCACCTCAGGGGTCGGATGACCAAAGGTTTGAACTAATGACTAAAATCAAATGTTCTCATGAACAAGCATAATTCCATGTATATGAGAATCATGACACAAGAAGAATACCTCTGCTTCTAAAGATGTTCTCGAATCTCCCTTGATGGAACATAATTCCTGGAAAAGACTAGCCCATTTAACCGCCTTTCTCAACCGACCAATGAGATAACTTCTTTGGCGTGCATTTGGTCCATCAGGCAATGTTTTCTTTTCCATAGCATGACTCCAAGCTCTCTCAGCTGTATAGAGAACCAAGTGAAGAAACCTACAAAAGTGTAAATCATTGACATTGTTAGTCAAGTTTGTACATTCAGGAGATAACAAAGAAAATATGACTCATATTAGGCAGAGTGTGATTGTTCATAACTCAATAGAATCCAATCTCCGCAAAAAGTATAGATCACACTACAAAAAGAAGTATAACACTTCTCTCTTTATACTTCTTCAAGGAACTAGATCATTAACATGTCAAATTTTTAGAAAGTAACTCAAGAAATTGCACCTAAACGCTCCAAAAAAGGCGCCATGATAGCTTCATCAACATCAAACAAAGACAGAAATTAGAACTTTAGACTTGCAAACATACAATTGTTGAATAAAATAACCCAATACAGCAGAAACTCTTCTACCCGCTCTCTTTTTCCCTTCTCTGACAAACCTTCAATAGGCAACGCCTGCGTGAATTTTCAACTGATCTTGTTTTTAGTATGGTTAGACATATATCATTGCAGTAACAAGTTCAGTCTAGAGGTCAATGAAGAGGGATGAAAATCATGTGAGACTGGGATTGGAATCTCAATAGAGAAACACTAGGTGATTACTTTTCAATTGCCTAAACTGGGGTGGATAAAGTTACCAAATAACTCTACTAGTGGGAGTTAGCAAGTATGGTGAAATAGTTGAGTGATGTGCAAGCTAACCTAGACATCACTGCTATCTAAAAAAGAAAAGAGTGAAATTTTGGACCGAACAAAATGCAGATGATTCATATAATTGACCCTAATTAGTTTGAGAATGATGGATAAATTTTGTTTTTGTAATAAGTAAATACAATCTTCAAAACATATTTCTATATGTTATGGCATTCTAGGGGTCCCTTACTTCGAAGAATCAAAAAGAGAACCCAAAATTTTCAACAAATCCATCACTTGAATAGTAAACCAAACTAACACTAGCATTACAAAACATGACAAACAAACTACAAATACACGCACCTCACTTCAGTAACCGTAGTTACTGAAATTTGACGCTTAGTGTACTTCACACGTCCGTGAGTGAACTTGAGGGATTTATATAATCTCCTTAATCGAGCAGTACAATATCTCCTGCAAATTCCAATTGTCTTAAACCTTTTACACCAAAATCACTCAAAACCTAAATCACTTATTCATTGTTTTGAGGAACATGGGTGTGACAGAATAGCACCTGTAACGAGCATAATCACCGAATCGCAATCCATGCTGCATTTGAGCAGATTTTAAAAGCTGTAACACTACAAAATGCACCTAAATTCAGTGAAATCTCCACAATTTTCAATGCAATTGGAGAAAGGAACCAGCAGATAATCCTTTGGGGAGGGAGAGAGAGAGAGAGAGTACCATTGACGGAGAACTTAGAGTTGTTGATCTGATCAGAAGGAATAGAACTCTGATCCTCAATTTCCATGGCGGAAGTTTCCTTCTGCTTTCCCATTGTTGAGCTTAAAGCAGAGCGTTTTCTGATATAATTTTTGGGGGCGACTAACGAGATGCTTACTTTTAACTATTTAATCATCATTGTATCCCTTAATACAACTAGTTTCACTCTCTCATTCGACTTATTCTTCCATGCTCTCCTTGGGACACAACCTAAAAACAACAAATCCGTGCGAAATGAAACTAACAATAACAATAAGCATTGTTTGTAAAATGGCTCAAATACATTCAGATATGAAGCAATCAGGTAGTCAAAGTTTTCAGATCTGTATTTATGAATCAAATTGAAAGATTTAAGAAAACCCTAACTATAATCTCTGCAATGGCAGAATGAATTTGTGAAAATAGATTCGACAAAGTACCTGCGTAATGTTTGAGTATAAAGGCATTAGCTTTATAAGCAGCTTGTAATCTGTTTTCCGCTTCTTCTTTTTTTTGCAATCAAAAGTTAAAGTTATTTTGTGCTTATAAGCCCAATAAATAATTGGGTTTATTTGGATCTTTGATTCTCGCCCTTTTTGTGCACAGACGGAAGAACAAAGAAGACGACCATAGACAATGGCGTTAAATAAAACTAGCTACACTCTCACACTTTGTTTGGATGGTTGTTATTTATTGTTTCCTAATATATTGTATTATGTTATATTGTATTGTATTATAATGTATTATTTTAATAAATATAATATGTAAATAAATTGTATCCTTCTCTAATATTACATAATGTTACATATCCATAATTTGAATGATAAATTTATGAAAAATTATAAAGTATGGGTAGAACTACTATGAAAAAAATAGAGTAATTGATAATATATAATTATTAAATAATAAATAAAGACAAAATGAGAAGAAAATATCTAGGTAATGAAGCGATCACACCAAATTGATTGTTATACAAAATGGATCGGTTCGTCGTTACCTAATGATAGATTTAAACGATACCATACAACATAATTTAAGTAACAATAAAAAAACATTATATTTAAACTTACAATACAAATATACAATGTTATACACGGGTAACAACCATCCAAACAAAGGGTGAGGGTTGTTTGGTTTGAATACAAGTTATAATAAAATTAGTAATGATGAGATAACTTATGTTGAGCTTATTTCTTATTGACTATTTGATTTGTAGTATTCAAAATAATATGCATTGCATAAATTTTAAAAATAAATAATTTGTTTACAAAAATACCCTTCACTATATTTAGTTTTTTTCTATTTTTTTGCAAGTTTTAGTTATTCGTTCTTAAAAATAAAACTTCCATCTTTCTTAACTTAAAAAATAGAACTTCCATCTTAAATTTGTTAAAGTAAAAGAGAAGATTTATTATTTATATCACTTCATTTAAGCACATATCACTCTTAAATATTAAAGTTTTCATTTTAATTGATATATAAAATAAAAGCTTATAAAATGACTAAAAATATATATAATTAAATATATGTAATTAGTAGTAGAGAAATCAAAATATAAATAAATATAAGAATTCGTCAAATATATCAATAAATAAAAATTATATTTATATAGTGCAATTTTTTAATATGAAGAATTGTCATAAAAATAAGAAGTAGTGAAGGTTGTGAATGTTATTATACATGGTATTAAAAATAAAATGAATATACATGAATGTGAAAAGTGATATATACAAAGGGTTTAAATGGATATATTTGTCATTTTTTCTATTTTATCTCGGGATAAGTTATCATGAAATTACTATACCACCCAGGGGGATGTATAATTTATCCTGATGCTAATTGTTAATTTCGGGATAAGTTATATCGGATTTACCAATCAAACAACAAAATAAGTAGCACCATAATTTAATCCTAGAACTATTTAGTGTTCTCTTTTACACCAAACGACCCCTGAAAAAAATTATTACTATCTTTTTTGACGAACTTCTAAAAAACATTTTTTTAAAAAATGTTTTCCATTAATGGTCTAATTTTTTTTAACAATAATTACTTTTTTATCAAATTTATATATATATATTAAGTGTTATAAATGTACTAATAAACTTGTTCGCATTTCGCGCAATTATTAAAAAAAAAAACTTCTAAAAATCTTTAGATAGAAAAGATCATTTGCAATTACAAAAGACAAACTAAATCTTCCATATATCTATATAAAATTTAGAGAAACTTACATAAATAGCTATAATTATAGGGTTATTAAATGTTAATAGGTATAAATATGTTATTTACTAAAAATAACTACATTTTCTATCTATAATAGATGTATGTATGTATGTATAAATTTTATTTTATTTTAATTTTTACATTAATACAATTATAATTATAATGCACTAAATAAGGTAAATTTGTTAGTGTAACGGACAGCCCTATATTTACGTCCCTAAAACTCTAAACTTCCCATTAGCGGTGCATAAATTATGCAGCAATATAATAAGGACATTTAGCATAATAGCTCAATTTTCCATAATCAATGGAACTATAAAATCTCACAATATTTTTTCCAGAATAAATAAAGAAATAGCACTACAAAATATTTTCTTCTTCATTAATTTTGTTGCATCACCAACTCTTACTTGTACGACATTGATGCATAATTTTTTTTATTGTTAGATTTTTCTTAATTTGAATATATTGGTACAACATTGATATAAATATATTTTGTTGATGAATACACTATAGAAATACTCAAATACATTGATACAAATATATAATAGTGAAGAAAAATACATTCAAATACATGATATAGATGTAAAACAAGGACCTAATAGTCTTGAATACATTGATACAAATGTATAACAAGTTGCATTATACACAAGACATTGCTACAAAATGAATAACAAGGAATATATACATTTTGATACATTAATACAAATGTGTAATCAATATCAGATACAAACAAATACATTTGATACAACAACAGTGAAATAAATACACTCAAACACATGAATACACTACAAATACAAATACATTGATACGTGAATAGAATGCATATATGCGTATATTTGATTCCTTGTAAAGACTTCAAATTGGCACCTCAAATTTGAGATATGAACTCCTAGTAATATATCCAATCTTTCAAAACATCACCCATTAATTTTAGTAACAATTTCATCAATCCGTAATTTGAACTTAAGCTTCAAAACTTTCTCTCATTACTGACAATAAAGTTTCGTACATCATCTCGAGCCAATAATAACGACACTTTATTGAAGAAAAAAAGAGTAAGCAGAGCGTCATCAAGTTTGAATTTTTTTTAAAAAAAATATTTGAAAGAATCATTCATAGAAGAAAAGAAGAAGAAAAATAATCATTCATGAAAGAGGGTGGAAGGTGCTAATTTGGGGTTATACACTAATTTGGAGAGAGAAGAAAAAAGATAGATTTATGGACAATTAGGAGTCCATTAACTTTCTTGAATTAAATAATTATTTAATTACGTATATAAATAAATAAATTATTATTTATGTATAATTAAATTTGCTATTTAATAATTAATTATATCCATATAATATAAAAAAGATAAATTATAGTTATTTATGTTAAACATATTAATGTTTGATATATTCTGTAGTTTTCCCTAAAATTTAACAACTTAATATCTCTATAATTATTGCAATTCTGAATATCACATTTGTTTTTGTGCAATAGAATTATTGGCAAACACCTCATTGTTGTAAAGGACAGGTTATATATTTAGCCGATCGGTCAAAATAATTATATCCGCTATTCAAATCTCAGTATTATAGGAGCTCATTACTTAGATTTACGTTAGCTTACAATATTACGTTCTTATCATATTTTGGGTCTATAATACATGTATCATAGATACACATATCAATTAGTGTGTCTAATTAAGGGATATAATTGAAAGTCATTAATTGAGTGTCTTAGTTAAGGGATAACTAAAAGTCATTAATTAAGCAGAAAATCTCGCTTGCAACAACTTTAAAAGATATGCCATATCACAACTCCTAAAAAAATTAAAACAATCAAAATCTTTTTTTGGGCGATTTAGCAAAGTTCAGACTTCTTAACTCGGATTCATGAACTATTATTAAGATACATCCATATATTTTATCAGATGCGCATACACTTAATCAGATACATTTATAAAAAAATTAGATACATATAATCCTAACTCAATAATATGTCAGATACATCAATAATATACCAGATACATCAACAATGTGGTAGATACATGCGTAAATCTTCAATAATGTGCAAATCTCCAATACATGTGTATAATTATTCGGATACATAAACATTTTAATCAGATATAATGATAAAAATTAGATACATATAATTTTAACTCAATAATGTGTCAGATATATCAATAATATGCTAGATACATAAATAATTCTAACATGATCCAAAAAGTCCCTTCCTCATCTTCTTCCTCATTAACGTTTATCACAATTACTGCATAAACCCTTCTTCCATTTCGTAAAACCCCGAAAGTTGGAAAGTCAAAAAATAGAGTTCAAAGTTTTTTTTTTTATAGAAATCTCAGCTTTGGCACCAGGTGGTCCTTCACGGAGCTCTTCACGGGCTTTGGTGCACTCCACGCGCCATGGAAAGCAACCATGAAGGTGCACTGGTATCATGGAATCCTGGAGGAAGAACCACGAATGGCTCCACGGTTCGTGGTATGAACCATGATCTGTGATGACCTCCATGAACCCACCCCCAGACTTCAAGTTTAGGGTGAGTACCAGAGGAGGGACCACGATCCGTGGTGGACACTACGAGCCGTGGCAGCCTCCGTGGAGGTGGCCTCTCCAGACTAGAGTCCAATTGACTCACTACGAGCCGTGGTGAGCTTCACGGACTGTGGTGGGTCCTCTGTCCAGGTACAGTCTCACTTAAAGTTCAGGGACATTTTGGTCTTTTTCTATATTTTCATTAATGAATGTGGACAGTTTTGGGGGGTTTGTCCTAACCTATTAACTATCCTAAACCCTTCTAACCCTCTCATTCTCACCCAAACACCTAAAACACAAAATATTCTCTCTAAAGTGTTCTCTCGAGAGTCTTCTTCTTCCTCAAGCAATTCAAAGGATTTCCTCAAGGTTAAAGCTTCAATTCTTTGCGAATTAGGGCTCCTAAGATCAAAGGATGTGAGAATTCATCCATGGTCCCTTTCACCCATGAAATTCCAAGTTTTCTCTCAAAATCTCTTTCAATTCTTCTTTTAAAAGCCCCAATTTCATGATTTTGCATTAGATCTTCTTACTCATGATATATCTTATTATTATTGATTAAATTATACATAATTCACATCACATTGCATGATTTCAAGATGAATTTCAATGACCCATATGCTATATGCTAGTTTCAAGTATGTTCTTAATGAATCATGACCATGAATTTCAAGAGATTTCAATGAAAGTTTTATGAATGATATGTAAATTTTTTTATTGGCCACAATTTTTCTTAAATCTTTTTCTTTCTTTATTCGTCCCCACTATACCTTCTTCTTCATAGAAGCATAATTTTTTCCTCCAACTTCATCTTCAACTCTACTATACCCATTCGGCATACTGATCATTGAAATACCAATTACATATTTACTTTGAAATTTCAATTTTCTCAAATTCGCCATTGATGAACATCTTGGTGAGAAATTAAGATATATTAATGGTGATTTATTTTTAGAGGAAGAAAGTCTCCATTCTTATTTGTTTATCTCATTTCGAGGGAAAAGAAAGAAAGGAAAAAGATAAGGAAAAAAAGAGTCAAAAATCTGAAGAGAAAAAAAAAACAGTAAAGAAAGGACAAAAATGGTGAAGAAGGAAGAAGAAAGAAGCGAGGAGTAGGTGGGGCTAGGGTTTGGGGGGAAATAAAAATGGGTCATATTTTATATTTTGATTTAAAAAAATATATATTTTTAATTAATCAATTAGGAAAAATTAATATAAGAAGTGTTAAAGAATAAATAAAACTAAATAAATAAAATTAATGACGTGGTGCTGACATAGCAGTGATGTGGTGCTTATATGGTGATGATGTAGCAGTTGAGAGTGGTATTATGATCCCAGGGTGATATTTAAATCATTTCAAAGTTGTTAAGGGGGATATTTAAACGCCCGTGTACTTAAAATGCTAAAGTAAGTTTTGCTGTCAAGATTAGGAGGGTTTTGATGTATTTCCTCATAATAGATAGGTATGTTATTTAATGATGTTGGTTGGCCACGTTAATGGAGTAAGTTAGTAAATAAATATTAGTTGAAATTAATAAACGATGAGTATTTTTATAAAATATAAGAGTTTGGGTATTTTTTAAAATTTTCAAATATTAAACTTGGCCCAAATACTAGGTGTCGTTTGGCCCCAAATAATTTTTGAAAAAAAACTTGAGAACTAGTGTTTGACCATATAATTTGCCATTATTTGACAAATATATTTGGCAACATCCCAAGTTCTCAAGTTCTAGAAAAAACTAAGCTAGAACTTGAGCCAAGTTCTAATATTTGGGAAGTTTTAAAAATTAAAAAATTACCCCAAATTTTTATATTTTATAAAAACAACCTTCATTTATTAAAATCAAACTAATATTTATCTATCAACTTACTCCATTAACATGGCCGACCAACACCATTAAATAACATCTCTATCTATTAATAAATAACTAGACTATTTCGGAAATAATAGTTTGAGTGATAAGACTGAGAAAAAAGAATAATTTGTTTTTATTTCGATTAATGTATTGTTCTTACCCATATTGTTATTTTGTTTTGTTGATTATTATCAATTATGTCATAATATTTTTTTTAATGGAACATGTTAATTATAAAATGATAACACAAACGTATGAGTATTTTTAATAATTTTAAAATTTATGGGTATAAAATAATATTTTTGAAACAACCAAATATATTTGAAAAAATTTGTGCCCAAACACATGGTGAAACTTCACCCAAAAATAAATTGCCAAGAATATTTGAAAATTTGGGGGCCAACGCTAGCCTAGTTTTTTTTGTAGAACTTGAGAACTTGGGATGTTCGCCAACTCTATATTTGCCAAGTAATGACAAATTATATGGCCAAATACTTGGGTGCCATTTGGCCCCAAGTTCCCAAATATTTTTAAGAGAAATTTTGGTGAAGTTTCATCATGCGTTTGACCCTAAATTTTCTCAAGTTTTGGTGAAATTTCAAAAAATATTATTTTGTATCTGTACGTTCTAAAAATTATTTAAAATATCATAAGTTTGTGTTATCATTTTATAACGAACATGTTCCGTTTAAAAAAAACTTATAACATAATTTATAACAATCAACAACAACAAAATAACATTATAGGCAAAAGCAATACATTAATCGAATTAAAAATAATTATTCTTTTTTTCAATTTTTTTCATTCAAACTGTTCTTTTTCGGAGGAGGTAATACCAAAATATTCTTTTATAATTTTTTTTTATATTCTACGAACAATCTCTTCCCGACAAGCTTTCATTTCTAGATCAGGTGACCGAGAAGACAAAGCGAAATTATTACTTTGAGTCTATTGTTCATTATTTTGATCAAAGATCATATTACCTGGGGCCAAACGCTCACTAATTCTCAAGTTTTTTTCAAGTTCTTTCCAAAAACATTTGAAACCAAACGACACCTTGGGATCAAATTTGGGGTTAATATAAGGTAACCGAATAAGAAACTTTAGGGACCAATCAAAGATGAAGTTTCTCATATTATTTTTCTTACATCTTGTTAGGAAAACATTTGGGGCCAATCAATGGTGATATTTTTCCCCTTTTTATGCCGTATGTTGACCAAGAAAAAGTTGAGGTAGTATTGAGGAAGAAATTTGTTGAGATAGTATTGAGGAAGAAATTTGTTTCCTTACTTTTTCCCTCCTTCACTCCGTTATTTTCCCTTTGACTTTTTCTATAAAAAAATGGGCATTTTTTATTTTCGGAGTGTTCGCCCCGATTAGCAAAGGGCCGGAAAAACTTTCACTTATGCGTCGGGTATAGAACCAATGGGCTAGTGTGAAACTGGAATTAAGACTTGTTCTTAAATAAACCTATATTCCAAGTAAGGAAATTTTGTTTCCCTTTCATTGTCGTATTGATTGGCTCGATAAATATTTAAATAAATCCAGTACTCTATCATAGGCATCCCTCTACTGCTCTCTTCAACAAAAATTACTTGCACTTGTTATTTACAATAAACTTGATTAAGAGTTATATCAATGGAAAGTTCTGGCGTAATTGATAAATTAAAATTGTTGATCAGGAGATCAAGCGTTCAAGTCGTGAAAATAATCTTGTACATAAATGTATGATAAAATTATCTACAATAGATCTTTTTTATCTGGTTCTTTCCAAACTTCATGCATAGCGAGAACTTTAAGTGTATCGGACTAGCCTTTTAGTTATACCAATGGATTATATTAAGCTTGCATTTGAACATGTGATATGAGCTCATGATTTCAAATCAACATATTTGGTATTATGATTTCAAATCTCAATTTCTCCCAAAAAACATAACTTAGGATTCCAAATCATAATTTTAATTTTTAAAATGTAAAACTTAACCCATAAATTTATATTTCAAAATATATTGCGATTAACTAATAAATTTGCGTACATACATCATATATTCTTTAATTTAGTGTAAATTTAAATAAGGTATTTTTTTCCACCATAACCCTTCCTTTTATCTCTAGGGTAAAAGGTGTCTATTTCTCAGCTACGAGATTTCCATTTCATTTCATATTTAGGGCCCGTTTGGTCAAGTGAGATTAAATCATGATTTGAAATCATGATATAAAATCATATAACATGAAGTTGAAATTTTGTTTGGATGTACAATTTGAACTTTTAAGTTGTATTTTTTGGTTATAAACATAAAATTCTATAAGTTGTGAAAATTATCAAAATTCTTTATACAATCTAACCAAATAATCAAAATTTAAAAACAAGAGTATAATACAATCTCACAATACTATTCTAAAAAATATACAATATTTATTGATCGAACTTTAGTTCAGTAAAAAAATTAAATTGTACATGAGTTGTAATGTACTATTAACTATTTAATATAATCCTCCCACATAACACACACAATCTCCTCATGTTGAGTATGCATTTCTTGAGCAAATGACCGAGAAGACAAATCAATATTATTACTTTTAAGTTGTTTGTTGGTCAATATCCTTAATAATTGTATCATCATGCGATATGATTTTTGGTGAGAAATAATAAATTTGGTTAGTACTAATAAATAAAGTAGACATTAGTTTGAATTGTTAATAAATGTGATTAGTGAGAGTAATTATTATATCTGTAATAGTAGCAACTAAATTTTATTTACGTATTGGAAAAAGCTAAACGGAGACTTGACTTAAAATGAAGACGGGGTAGAGCCAATAAAAATTCGCCACGTACCCCGACCCACCCCCCAACGAGAATTTCCTCTCTTATTGCCGAAGATTGCCTTTCCTCGCCAGTCTACTAAACAGAACCAATTCTTCACACACCATTTTTGAACTCATCACTCTCAAACCCCCCAAAAAAAAAATCTTAAAAAAAGTTGCTCTCAACCAAAAATCTCAGCAAAACTGTTAAGCTTCATCATCAATTTCTGAACTTTCTTTCTCAGGAGTTAATTTTTTTTGTTGATCAGAAAACGACTACACTTCGCTATCTCTGTGAGTTTTTGCTTTTTTTTCATCTAAAGTTATATTTTTTACTTACCGATCATGTTTTTATTGTGATTTCCACTTTGATTCTGTTTTCTGTTTTGAGATTTCGTTATTGTCTTCGCAATCAGAATTCTTTTTTCGTTTTTTGTCTTTCTCTGTTTCGATTATATGGCATCTCTTTTGATGCACTCGATAACTTCTTTGAATTCAGTGTCAGATCCAAAAAATTTAGCAAAAGGATGAAAATATAAGAAGTAAACACAAGATCAAAGGAGTTCAACCTCTCTCTACGTGTGTAAAAAAATTATCATATATAAAATATATAATTTTTGACCCGATCTTTGTTAGCTCCACCCCTGTTTGAGTCCTTCATTTTCTCCGTCTTTTATTATTTCACTCTATTACTCAAAAATGTCTTTTTTTTTCTTTAGTATGTTTATATTAACATATCAAAAAATAATAATATTTTCTTGAAAATATTTTGACACCATTTTTTATTGTTCAATTTGAAAGGTATATCAAAACAATTTCTTTTAACGACTTAAGAATCAATAATCCTTTCAAACTTGAAGGAATTGTATTTATTATATTTTATGAACTAATTTTGCCAATTCTATATGTCCCTGTTATTGCATGAAATTATATGGAAATTTAACACAGGTATCTAATAGATTCTATGTTCACCATCTGCTTTTTGATTTTCTTACAGGCTTTTTCTTTTTCGTTTTATTTATATTGCGTTTGCGTGTATAAAATCTTAATAGAAGAATATATTGGTGGTTTTCTAATATATTAGAACTCAGTCAAGTTGGTTAGGTAATGACGTGCAGTTTATATGTGATGATGATATACTTCCGTTTTAATTTGCTTTTGCTTATTTTAATTTGATACGAAATTTTAAAAAGTAGATAAATTTTTTAAATTTTATGATTTTAAATTTTCTCATGTGCATCGATCAGTTCGATTCGATTTTATGTATTATCAGTTCGGTTTATCGATTTTCGATTTTTAAATACGTTAAACCAAATAAGATATTTTTATATCAATTTTCGATTTATCGATTTGGGTCATTAACGGTTTGATTTTCGATTTGCCCAATAAAAAAATGGTCATAAAATAAATATATGACTTCTCACTTCTCTAAGAAAATCGTCATCGCTGTTTTTAGTTCTTGCGAACCCTCCTTGCAAATTCTCACTGACACCGTCGCTTAATCTTTAGGTTTTGAGAAAAAAATAAAGACTAAAGTGGTGTGAATTAGTATTGTAAAATAGGTAGATTGTGTAGGGTAGTGATATAGACATATTTTGTCTAGTTAAGTTAATTATTAATATTTAATATTTATGAAGAGTAAAGTAGTAAAATACTACCGTCTTAATGACTTATCGGTTCACCCAATAATTCAATATTAAAAACCGAAATCGAAACGTTAACCCAATAATTATTTTTTTATAAAATCATTAAAAATTCGTTAACCCAATAACTTAATAATATTTTTTCGATTCAATCAAATTTTGCACACCCTTACGTCTAATGCAAAACTTGATCCCCAAGTAATTTGGTACATTCCTATAATCCTATTAGCTACATCCAAGTGGGAATAAACTTCACAATAATGATGTAATTTTAATTCTTTGTTACATAGTCTCTGTCAAATTTGCATGCGTTGACAAAACTAGTCGTCTTTGAAAATCTTCCTATTCGTTTTGTTTCACTAATTTTCGACTTTAAATTTAGTATGTGTAATAATTTAGTTATCATTTTACTTCTCATCATAAGTAATGCTTGTATGACTTACAGTAAGCTAAAGTTTTTGAATAAGAATGATGATGCTAGTAATAATTGGATAGCACTCTAGAATGTAACTGAGGGATTAATAAAGTGGATTAAGAATTGTGATCTCAAATTAAATATTTATTAGATATTTCAAATTCAAATATAGATTTTTCAAACCTTTTATAATATGACGAAATAAAAAAAAATAGTTATTTTTTGGATATCAAATGTTGTCATAGGCGTTTGGATATGTTATGTGAAGTAGGGTTTTAAAAAATATTTTTGGGGCGAGTCTCGAGGAGGGCATATCGAAAATGTTCTGAGGCACAAAATTAAAGGCGTAGATTTATTAGGCGTAAATTCAAGCGTAAAAACATAAATTTTGGGCATAAAATGTACGTTCCGTGGATCCATGAGACTTAAGCCTTGTGTCTCGAGGCTTACACTCCGCCCTATACTGCATAAAATGTCTCACCTCATGCCCCATTTTTTAAAACACGAATATGAAGTCATGTTTTCAAATCAGCTTCTCCACATCCGATTTATGATGATGATCACAAATTCCAATTTCTCAAAAAAATTAAATAAATTAGGATTTCAAACCATGATTTTTAATTTTTTTAAAATGTAAAATTAACTCATTAGTTTATCTTTTATTTTTTTTAAGAAAATACACATCATTTATCTTACCAAAAAAAAGTACAAGTTTGTAAGTTTCAAAATATATGGCGATGAACTAATAAAATTATGTACATACATTATATATTCTTTAATTTAGTGTAAATATAAGTAAGGTAGAAAAAAATTCCGTAACCCCTCCTATTATTAGGGAAAAAGGTGCATAGTTCTCAAGCGCTGAGATTTCCATTTCATTTCATATTTAGAAAAAAAAAATGGAGTAGAAAACTACTAGGAAAAAAGCAAAGGGAGACTTGACTTAAAAAGGAGGACGGCGTAAAGCCAATAAAGATTCGCCACGTACCCCCACCCCACCCCGCAACGAGAATTTCCTCTTTTATTGCCCAACATTGCCTTTTCTCGTCAGTCTCCTAAACAGAACCTACTCTTCACACACCATTTCTGAACTCCATCACTCTCAAATCCACAAAAAATTCTTAAAAAAGGTTGATCTTAACCAAAAATCTCAGAAAAACTCTCAAACTTCATCATCAATTTCTCAAATTTCTTTCTCCGGATTTAATTTTTTTGTTGATCAGAAAACGACTACAGTTCGCTATCTCTGTGAGTTTTTTTTTTCTTTTTTCATCCAGAGGTGCCGATCATGTTTTAATTGTGATTTCATCTTTGATTGTGTTTACTTTTGCCGAGATTTTGTTGTCGTTTTCGCAATCAGAATTACCTTTTTGGTTGTCTTTCTCTATTTCGATATATGATACTGTATCTGTTTTGATGCATTCGATAACTTCTTTCCATTCCAAATATAAAAATTAAACACGCAAAGACGCCAGAAGGATTAAACCTTTAATGTTTACATATGTATGTGTGTAAAAAATATTATTTTAATTATATATAAATATAAATGACATAATTTTTTATTGATGAATCCCGTAGCTCTGCCCCTGTTTGAATCCCTTGTTTTCCTCCGTCTTTTATTAATTTCAATCTATTACTCAGAAACGTAAAAAAAAAAAATTGTTATAATTATATATAACATATAAAATTAAAAAAATGAAATTATTTTGACACAAATTTCTATTGATCAATTTGAACAGCATATCAAAACAATTTTCTTGATGGGCTGAATAAATAAATGGACTAATCATATACTTCCTGTTTTAATTTGTTTCTCTTATTTTAATCTGATACAAAATTTAGAATTTGAGAAAATAAAGAATTTTTTTGAATTTTATGATTTTAATTATTTTTTTGTAATTTTCCTCCATATAATGCAAAACTTGATCCCAAGTAATTTGGTACATTCCTATTAACTACAACCAAGTGGGAATAGACTCCCCAATAATGATAGAATTTCAATTCTTTGTTACAAAGTTTTTGTCAAATTTGCTTGCGTTGACAAAACTAGTTATCTTTGTTAATCTTCTTATTCGTTTTGTTTCACTAATTTTCTACTTTAAAATTTATAATATCAAATAATTTAGTTATCATTTTACTTCTCGTCATAAGTGATGCTTGTATGACTTATAGTAAGATAAAGTTTAGAGTAAGAATGATGATATTAGTAATAATTGGATAGCACTCAAGGATTTCACCTAGTGATTAATAAAGTGGATTAAGAATTATGAGGTCCTAGATTTAAATATCTATTAGAAATTTTAAATTTAAATAAATATTTTTTAAACTTTTTATAATATTAAGAGATGAAGAGTATATATTATTTTTTGGATATTTAATGTGGTTATAGGTGTACAATGGTGAACCTATAACAATCAAAATATGTCGGAACAAAGGATTTTGTTGCAAAAAAGTTTGACTGTATTTGGTAGTTGGCATGATGCAATTCTAGTTTTGATATTTGGTGGATGAGTGAAAAATATTTTTAGGAGAAAATATATATAAAAATTAATAATTAAATTGAATAATATTTTGATAAAAAAAAGAGTTGAGTATTAGAAATGAATAATAATGTAGAAAGTGTTAGATGTACATGAATTAATTGTAACGATAATCCTCTCTCTCTTTTTTTTGGTGAAATTTGTTTTGCAGAGAAAAGACTAGACATTGCTCTATGATTGTGATTGTGATTGTGATTGTGATTTCAGAGATCGTTTTCTCCATCAATAATTTCACTATTTTGTCTTTTCCTTTCTGTGTTTCCAATGTGTTAAATGTGTTTTTGATACCATTGTTTATTTGTTTTCTCCATCTTTTTTTTTGTTTGCTTTTCATGGGGTTCTTGTTGTAATTCTTTTGAAAAAGAAAAAAATATATTGGAATTTAATAGAAATTTCACGGAATCAGCCTCTTACATTGCCTGTAAATTTCTTAAACTGTTAATCTTTGATCTTTTTCTTGCTGATATACAAGTTTTGGAATGACTATTTTCTAATTGCAGAAAAATGGATTTCTCTCAAGCAGACTACATCAATGATGACTCTGACTATAGTTCTCTTAATATCTTCAAGGGATTTCCCTCAGCAACTTCAACTCAGAGGCACGGTATTCACCAGGTATGTTCAAGAAGTTTATGAAAGATTGATCTTCTTTCCATAAAAAGAGGCCCATAGGTAGTACAACTTATCTGCAAAGAGTAATGTAGCAACTGTTTTCGCTATTTATTGCTCGTTAAAGCCTTCTCTTTTTAATAATTGTGTTGTATGCACTAACTTTGTGACTTAATACAGCAGTTAAAATGGACATGTTCTGTTAGTTCTGAATCATGTTTGGCAAAAATATTGGATAAAAGTTCGAAGCGTTCTTCAGATGATTAGTGGTGTAGCCTAGCTCTCATGTATTACCATCTTCTTCGATCATTTTCTTTTCTTTTTGATGATGAATGCTCTTGACTAACAAGTCATGCAATGTACAGGCTTCAATTAATTGAATATCCCATTATGTTTCATGATGAGCCAATCTTTAGTCCCCTGTTTCCTTTATAGCGTCTTCTTCTAGACCATTCGGCTTTGTAGAAGTAATCTTTCTCCTTAGAATAAGCAAGGAAAAGAGTCTATGAGAGCAAAATCTCTTGATTTTGAGAAGACTCTTCTCTTGTACTGCAGCTTGCAGGTTATGGCTTTAAGGCTGACGCTTATCAGAAGGAAGATGAATTTCCTACACACATCATAAGGGAAGGGAATAAGAAGATAAAAGATGTGGTGAAGGAGCATGTACTCCCATTCCTTCCTGCTAAATCGCTTATGAAGTTTAAGGCTGTGTCCAAAGATTGGGACAAATGGATAGCTAGTCCCTTATTAACCCACCAACAAAGTTTCTCTTGCCAGATTTTTTCAGGCTACTTCTATCAAAATATGGAGATATGGGATATGAACACTATGTTCTTATCTCTAGACCATTCTACAAGTGGAGTTCCCAGCCCAGCCCTTGAATTCTTGCCTGAAGTTGTCAAAATTCTAAGCTCTTGCAGCGGGTTGCTCCTTTGTCAGGGGTCGGAGAAGTATTATGTTTGCAATCCCGCAACCCAAGACTGGAAAATTCTCCCTCCTCCTCGGTATTATCATGGGGATGAACCGGCAGTAGTTCTAGCATTTGAGCCTTCTCTGCGTAACATTGAAGCGTATTATCATGTTGTCTGTGCATTTCCTATGCTTGATCAGCCAATAATCGGCTTTGAGATTTACTCTTCAGAATCAAATTCTTGGAGCTGCTCTTCTGCATACTGTTCTGATCTAGAAAATCCGTCTCTTGTTGGTGGAGGTTTGTTTATGAAGGGGGTTGCTTACTATGAGACGAAATCAAATGAAGTATTGGCCTTTGATGTAAAAGAAGAGATCCCTGCAGTTATATCTTTACCTGTTCAATTTGGCAGGCATGGATCCTTAACACAGATGGAAGGTGAGCTGAGCTACATTACTGCTTATAACGAATGTGAAAATGTTTTCTTAATAGATATCTACCAAGGCATGGAAATGAGCCTGAAGCAGAGTGTTAGCATCAATCTTGGACCCAAAAGGAGGCTTACTCGAGCGTGCAAGGTACTACCCTGTGTTAACAGTGATGCTGTAGCGATTCAGGTTGGCAGATTCATATACTTTTATCACATCAGGGAGCAGAAAGTTGAGTGTATAGCAAGGTCAAGCGCTATGGGTTCGGGGAAAAAGTTCTTTCCCTACATAAACAGCCTTGCTATGCTACATTGAGCGGAAGGAGCCTGCCTTAATTTACTATGTCCATGGTTTTTCCGTAGAGTAGAAAATGACTTAATTTACAGCTCTTTTGAATCTTTGCTTACATTGTGACTTGGATGTATAAAATGAATATGCATGTTGACATTCTCTTTTTGGTAAATTAAGGATTTTGTGTAAGGAGCTGTTTCATGTGGGACATTCTCCGTTATCTTTTCATGTGGATATTGACATTCTTTGTTATCTTTTGCCCTGAATATTTATTTATTCATTTTTGTTATTTCATTTTTCAACTTTATCATTTGAGTGTTGTGCACACAATGCTTAATGCAAACAACAAATATATTCAACCATGTTGTTAGAGTTAAGAGAAATCAATCTTATAAGTTACGAGTACTATAGTGCACTTTGTATAGTACAAATTAAAAGGCTATTCAACATGTTCTCTTGGATAGGATATCAAATACTTCAGGTTGCTTTTTCTTTTGTGAAAAAATATATATATGACACGCATTGCTAAAACGCTCTTTCCTAAAACATAAAGTATTGCTATCTAGACTAGCTCCATGCAGTAATTTTCAGAGCATTGCCTCAAATGGTTTCAAGTAATTTTGCGTATGCACGTACATTAGTTCAAATAATAAAAAACTTAATCGAATCGAACCTACAAATTATATAAATATATATATATATATATATATATATATATATATATATATATATATATATATATATAATTTGGGCTATAAATTATCTGTAATTTCTTAAGTAGATTAAAATTATGATGAAAGTCACAAAGTTCATTTGCGTCTCTTTCCTCGTAGGGATTGGCCAATTTTTCTTGTGTCATATGGAATACAAAATTTAAAAAATCTTTAGCTTTTGAGTATTTTAATGTACACATAATTTATTACATCACATTAAAAGCCTTCAATTCTAAATACGACACTACATAGTTAAATATATTTGATCTATGCTGAGTATATTTAATGAAATGATATTATATTTACTTAATATTTTCTTTTTAATGTAAATAGTAGGGGGGGGGAGAGTGTGCATTTATGTATAGTTAATATAGCCAAATAATCAAACCAAATTGATAAAATATAATATATTTAATTTAAGTTTAATAATTTAAAACTTAAATAAAATAAAATAAATTTAATATTTATTTTGATCAAAAATCAATTCAAACCGAGACGTAAACACCTTTTGCCTATTACAATTAAATGGGATGGACCCAATAATAATATAACTAATACAATTTCAACTCTTTGTTACAAGTCTTTAGTCAAATATTAATGTGTTGAAATAATATAGGCAAATGAATATGCCTTTGATCAGTAAATTATTTAGAACTTCGGAAGATGGTCAAGATAGCTTGCTTCCAAGCCACTGCACTAGATGGGCATATGCGTCAGTACTATAGAATGTACTGAGTATGACGAATATGCATTGCATGACGTAAATCGTCTAATGCCGTGATCAAGCTAAACATATTGACAAAACCAGGTCATTGTTAATAGTTTTCCTTGGCAACACAGTGGCTGACTCCATGAATTATCTGCCAAATTTCCTATTCGTTTTGTTTGGTTGGGTGTAGAAACATCAATTTTTCTGCATTGATTTCAATATCATCTAATAACTTGGTTATCATTTTACCTTTTATTATAAATAAATAAATAATACATGTATAACTTATGAAAAAAATTGTGTGTATATGTAAATATGATGATTATCTTCAAATAAAGCATTCAAATCTTTGGATATAACATTTGCAACTAAAATGAACAATGCTTGAGACACAGGATTTTCCTTGTTTCACTCCTTTAGTGGAATTTAAAAAGTCAAGAGTTTGTCCATTTATTAAAACATTGAAAAATTTCATCTCCCTCAAAACTTTTATCAAGTAAAATCAAAATAATAAGTGTAGACATCAAATTTTTGTAGATGAATCGTATTTCAGTTAGGATTTTTTATAGGCTATTCCCCTAAACCTTAATTCATGTCTTATATAAAGGGTACTATATATTTTCTTGAAAATGCATCTCGAAAATTCCACAAACTCATGGAATATTCAATCAAAATATGTCAAACTCTTCTTAATAATCAAATACTTTAAGAAGATCCACAAATCATTTCATGATGATCAAGTTCAAATCATCTTAGCTAGTTCGAGAAATACGTCATTAACGACCTCGAGAAATACGCCACTAACGATCCTCGAATGATGATAGAGATCAAATCCAAATCATCCTAATTCGAGAAATATGTCACTAACAGCTTGCGAATCAAGGAGAAAATCCAGAGAAAAGAATCAATGGAGGAACATAATTGTACCCGCACTATTTATCAATAAAATATTTTTGTTTCTTCATATTTTTTGTAATTGCAATTTATTTTTCTGTCACTTTAAAATTTGTTGAAGAATAAGTTTTTGACATATCTAACTTTATATCACATTTGCTAGCTTGTCTCTCTTTCTAATATCCATGACAATTTCTTAGATAAGTAAAATATCTAATGATATAAGTTTGGACAATACTAATTCTAATTTATCAAGAATTTTGAACATTAGTTATTCAAGTTTATTGGACTCATGTTAAAAAAAGTATTAATATGATTAAATCTTAATCGAATTTGTCATAGTTTGTGCATGCTTACCGAAGAGTGCCTACTTGTGATGCAATGCAAGCGCTAGGAATACTCCAAGGGGGAAATGACTCGCCAAATCCAACAAAAATAAAGTACATAATATTTTTACCGGTCTACGCTGATCGGAGTGAATATTTTCATTGTGTCTCAAGAATAGGCATAGTATATAAGTACTACTTATAATAGAAGGTATAATTTTTCAACTCAACAAAGCCCGCTGCATTGCTTGTTTAAAATCAAGAATCCTCAGCTCGATTATTTTCTCTCATCATTAATCTCTCGTCTCCATATTTCTCTGGTGGTTCGTCTCCCTTCTCTCTGTTTTTTCCCAAGAATTTGATGTTTTTTTTATTTTCGAATTCCCAAGATCTTGGTGTTTTCGCTACTATTTCATTCCTTTGTCTTTTTTTCCTTTCTGTTCTTCTCTGTTTCCAATGTTCTTTTTTTTATGTGTGTGATGTTCTAAGAACGAACGTCTCTTTCATGGGTTCTTGCGAAATTGTTCATGGTTAGACGCTTTATCTTCGTGAAATTAATTTATATGTGTCTTGGAATTTAATTCTGCTATCTGATAACATGCTCTGTTCTGTATCATATTGAAATTCTGTATGCTATGTTCTGTATCCTATTGGAATAAGTATTTTTCTGCCCTGCTGAATAACTTCTTTTCTTGATCGATTTCATATTCTTAGTCGCGGAGGTTTGATGAGTAATACTAGTTTTCCAAGAATCAAGAAATATTATTGGAATGACTATTTTCTAATTGCAGAAAAATGGAATTCTCTCAAGCAGACTACATCAATGATGACTCTCACCATAATTCTCATAAGGTATGATTTACTCCGTTTTCTTTCTCTTTTTAGCTTAATTTGCTCTCTTTTTACATATCTGAAAAATCTTCCCTCTTGAACTGCAGCTTGATTACTTTAACAGCTTCATTTCTTATGAACTTCCTGCACACGTTGCAACAAAAAAGGAACTGAAGATAAAAGATGTGGTGAAGGAACATGTGCTCTCTTTCCTTCCTGCTAAATCGCTTATGAAGTTTAGGTCTGTGTCCAAAGAATGGGATAAATGGATAGCTAGCCCCTTATTAGCCCATCAACAAAGTTTCTCTTGCCAGAGTTTTTCAGGCTACTTCTATCAGGAATCAATATCCAACACTATGTTTTTATCTCTGGACCATTCTACAATTGGAGTTCCTAGCCCAGCTCTTGAGTTCTTGCCTGAAGTTGTCAAAATTCTAAGCTCTTGCTGTGGGTTGCTCCTTTGTCAGGGGTTAGACAAGTATTATGTTTGCAATCCTGCAACACGAGGCTGGAAAATGCTCCCTCCTCCTCAGTATTATCATGGGGATGAACCGGCAATTGTTCTTGCATTTGAGCCTTCTCTTCATAACATTGAGGCATATTATCATGTTATCTGTGCATTTCCTATGATTGGTCAGCCAGTTATCTGCTTTGATATTTACTCTTCAGAATCAAATTCTTGGAGCTGCTCTTCTGCACACTGTACTGATTTAGGAAATCCGCGTCTTGTTGGTGGGGGTTTGTTTATGAAGGGGGTAGCTTACTATGAAATGAAATCAAATCAAGTATTGGCCTTTGATGTAAAAGAAGAGATTCCTGCAATTATATCTTTACCTGTTCAAGTTGGGAGGCATGGATCCTTAACACAGATGGAAAGTGAGGTGTGCTACGTTACTGCTAATAACGAGAGTGGAAATGTTTTCATAATAGATATCTACCAAGGCATGGAAATGAGCCTGAAGCGCAGTGTTATCATCAATCTTGGACCTGATAGGAGTTTTACTCAAGCGTGCGAGGTACTACCCTGTGTTAACAGTGATGCTGTGGCGATTCATGTTGACGGATTCATATACTTTTATCACATCAGGGAGCAGAAAGTTGAGTTTATAACAAGTCCAGGAGGTAGGGGTCTTGGCAAAAAGTTCCTGCCTTACATAAACAGCCTTGGTATGATACATTGAGCTGAAGGAGACTTGATTCACTATGTTCATTGTTTTTCCCTACAGTAGAAAATCACTGATTTTACACTTCTTTGAAGTCTCTGATTACATTGTGGCTTGGATGATGTATAAAAACGAATATGTACGTTCTCTCTTTTGGTACATAAACGATTTTGAGTAGTGAAATTTCTTGGAATGTAATGTCGGTTATTGTTTACCTATTTCACTTTATTGATTTTCATTTTTTGGTTCCTGTAGGCTTATTCATACACACCATTTCTATTAATCATGGATACGACTTATGAGTATGTCAATATAAATAAGACATTTGATATTTAAATGAAAGAACACTAGTTTTATTGTATTTTGTTTTCATCATGTACGGTTGGTCTCGTTAAAATGAGAAACTAATGTGGGAGGCAAAGATGGAGTGACAAGTAAACAACCTTAGCTTGTTTAAAATGGGAAGAGCTGGCCAATGACAATTGTAAGGTAATCAGACAAGAAAGGCACAAAGACAAGGAGGAACTATAATTCTGCAAAGAGGAATAACTAACTCATGATCTTAGCTCAAATTAGAGGTCTTAAATGCCAACCCCTCTAAAGATTTGGCAAGAGAGAGAGGCCCCCTTCTTTTCAGGACCAGTACTCCAAGTATTGTTTTTTGGGGGTTGGGGCTGGGGGGAAACGGGTAGACTAAGATGAAAATTTTGCAATGTTAACATTTCTCTCTCTGTTCCATTTGACAATCACTAGCCATTCTTGTTCTTCATTGAGGTAAATCTTTTTCTTTTCTTTTCTTTCTTTTTCTTTACAACCAATTCCCATAAATGCAACAAATAGTAACATTATTCATGGCAATATCTTAGGGACATTGAATCGTTGAGAAGAGCAGTTAACGGGAGATATTGAGTTTCCAGCAGGGAAATTTATTATTTGTTGATAAATATGGATTCATCTCCTGGTACTGCTTCCTCCAATGATACTGATTCTAACCAAAGCCCTCCTTCAAATGGAACTCCGCCTTCATCTTCATCACCATCAAAAAATGATTCTCCTCCATCTTCATCGTCGTCTCCACCTCCAAAAGATGAATCTCCACCTTCCTCATCACCACCACCACAATCTCCTCCTCCATCCCCTGATGCATCACCACCTCCGAAAAATGATTCTCCTCCGCCTGCTTCACCACCGCCATCACCTTCCGAATCTAATTCATCACCACCAAAAGATAATAGTAATGATAATAATAATAATAATAATAATAATAATAATAATAATCAATCCCCAAATCTTCCTTCTAATACACCTTCCCAATCACCACCACCATCATCTACGTTGCCCAATACTCCATCACCCCCAAATGGTCCAAAAAATCCTCCATCATTCCTATTATTTTCTCCACCACCTCCTGTTTCTTCACGTGAATCGCCTACATCTCCTCAAGCACATTTGTCTCCTCCTTCACACCCGGGATCTAATCAACCATCACCTGCAAACAACGACTCTGATTCCTCAAATACTGTTGGTATAGTAGCTGGAATTGCCACAGGAGGCATAGTCATCATTGCATTGATCATTCTCTGTGTATGGTGTAGTAGAAGAAAGAAGAAACAGAGATACTATATGGCTCCCGGGCCTAAAGGTCTGTTACAGAATTACTAATTATTATGTGTTGTTTAAAGCATATTCCTTTCTTTTTTTAATTAATAATTAGTCGATATATTTTTTGATTTAACTAGGTGGTGATCCATACTACAATAATAACAATCAATGGACTAGACGTCAGTCTATGGATCATGTTATGAAGGTACCACAAAGTGAAATGGGGACTCAGGGTGGTTGGGCTGCAGCTACTCCACATCAGCAGGGGGGAGCTAATTCAAGCGGCGAATTTGGCTCAGGTTGTTCAGGCCAAGCAGTGCCATTGCCTCCTCAATCAGCTAACGTGGGTGGACTTGGTGGGTTCTCCCAGAGCCAATTCAGTTATGAGGAGCTAGCTAAGGCAACAAATGGATTTTCTCAGGCTAATCTGTTAGGACAAGGTGGTTTCGGATACGTGCATAAAGGTGTGTTGAATGATGGAAGAGTGGTTGCCATAAAGAGTTTGAAAGCAGGAAGTGGGCAAGGCGAACGAGAATTTCAGGCTGAGGTTGAGATCATTAGCAGAGTTCATCATCGTCATCTTGTGTCCCTTGTTGGATATTGCATTGCTAATGGACAACGCATGTTGGTCTATGAATATGTTGACAACAAAACCTTGGAGTTCCACCTTCATGGTACATTCTTTCCTATTCAATACTCAGTACTACTTCTTCTAAGATTATGTTATATTGTGAAATCAGAGAATCCTTTTCCTATTTGATTCCCGAATTTCGATTCAATATATATCGTAATTCTAATCTTAATAAGGGTGAAATCAAATCCGTTATTTGCAGGAAAAGATCAACCTGTCATGGATTGGGAAACCAGACTTAAAATTGCTTTGGGATCAGCCAAAGGACTGGCTTATCTCCATGAAGATTGTATGAACATTCTAATCTACACTTTCACCTTTCTCTCTCTCACTCTTTGCCTCTCTCTCATTTCTTGCTATATACATGCAGGCCAACATAGAATTATCCACCGCGACATCAAGGCTGCAAACATTCTACTAGACCTCAATTATGAAGCCTTGGTAATTAAATGATCGGCCACATTTGATTTGTGGATAAACTTTCACTATCATGTATTTTAGTTTCATTAGATATGTCAATGAAAATATGAATAATAAGTTAAAACCTCACGTTTATGTTTAAGAAAGGTTTATTAACCGTCACATTAAGGAATAATTTTAGTTTATCAGGTGGCAGATTTTGGATTGGCTAAGCTTACTTCGGATAACAGCACTCATGTATCAACTCGTGTAATGGGAACATTCGGGTGAGTCAAGCATAACTACTTTTTAAAACTTTTTCTGTGAAAGTAGTCTTATAAACTTCTATTCAACAATCAGAAGCAATTATGTATCTTAACATACTTCAGATGTATACAACATGATAAGTCTCTAAGCAAGAAAATTACTTGCAGGTACTTAGCTCCTGAATATGCATCTAGTGGCAAGCTAACAGAGAAATCAGATGTGTTTTCATATGGAGTCATGCTGTTGGAGCTCATAACCGCAAAAAAACCTGTTGATCCTAGTAATATGATGGAGGACAGTTTAGTAGACTGGGTTTGTTCTAGATACTCAGTTCACATTTTAATTGCGCTAAGGTGTGCTTAGACTTTCAACTTTTGCTTCAGGTATTGATCTAATATATGAATTTATACAGGCTAGGCCCCTTCTTACAAGAGCACTGGAAGAGGGAAACTATGATGGATTGGTAGACGCGCGTCTTGAAGGGAACTATGATACAGATGAGCTACATCGCATGATAGGCTGTGCTGCTTCTAGCATTCGCCATTCTGCTAAAAGACGTCCCAAAATGAGTCAGGTATGATTGCCCTCTCTAGAATTAGAATAAACTTAAAACACACAGATAACAAATACTACATATATATTTACACTATAATTTAACATGTTGTAGCATATAGCATTCCTTGTTTTCTGTGAGAGAGTCCCACATTTTTGATCCCCTCATGAGCTAGTTTTGGGGTCGAGTAAGGCCTAGGTCCCATATTTTTACATGGTATCAGAGTCAGGTTCATTCTCGTTTGGACAAAGTGACTAGTTTCACTTATAAATATTATGTATTGTGAACAGATTGTACGTGCCTTGGAAGGGAATTCATCTTTGGAGGACTTGAACGATAATCCAAAACCTAGCAAAGTTCCTAGCTTTGCCACGTCAAATGAGGTACCCACTCAGAGCTATGATACTGGTATGTATAATGCTGACATGATGAAGTTCAGGAAAATGATTATGCCAACCCAAGAATTCAGCAGCAGTCCAAGTGAGTAATTGAATCAACCCTTGTTCCTCCTCCTCAAGCAGCGGTTCCACTCGGAGGCACGAGTAAAAAAAGAGAATGTACTTGAAGCTTGAGATATTTTTCAAAAACACTTAAAGATGATATTCTTGGCTGGAACTGGTAACAGAGATTTGGGATTACAACAATTAATGTTTATGATGTACATTCACTACTCATATCTTGATTTGAATAACAAAGATTATAAGAACAGAATACAATTATACTTTTTTGTTTCCAATTCACATACAATTTATTACTACAAAAATGTTGAACATCTTTATGTTTACCATATAGTGATCTGCTTGCTATTTGATGTTCTTAAACTTGTTTCATATGTAATTACAAAAATAATCAATGTACCAAAATCTTGTCTATTTTGAATAATTTATTTTTAACTTTATTAGAGGTTAGCTTTGAAAGATTTCATTGTACTCTCAAAGACACAGTCAACAATTCCTATTTGTTTTAAAAAAAAAAAAAAGATGCAATCAACAGTTTCTGTTATTACCGTATACATTTCTATGTTTCTAAATAATTTAACTTCATCATTTAATTTTACTCGAGATAAGTTATAGTCACATAAATATTTTTGATCTATTTTAGATCACAAAATTTAAAAAACTTTTTTTAAAAAAATCAAACCTAATCAAAATGAATCACATAAATTAGGAGAGACAAAATACCTTCTAAACAAATACAATCTTCATGAAAAATACGCACTAATAAATTCAAGTGAGAGATTATTTTATGAAAAGTTATCAAACCAAGGGCTTATCGCAATAATAAAGGCTCAAATACACCATCGAACTTTAAGAAAATCTTCATTTATGTCATCCATTAAAATTTTGACTCATCTATAACATTTCCGTTTAAGAAAAGACCCATCCATATCATTATAGGTTAACTGAAAATTCATCCAATTTTGCAAAATCATTTTGTCCGGTTGGTGAACAATGATTCAATCATATCATTAAAAAAAAGGCAAATTTCTAAATCCATTTCAATTTAAAAATGAAAAATAAAACCACCTAAAAAATAATAATATATTTTTAAAAAGTGTCATTTATTTTTAACGTTTAGAATTTTCTTATGTCTTATTTCACTTCATTCAGTTTTTTTTTGTATTCTTCCAAAATTAACTTATTTTAATTACAAGACATTTGAAATCAAATTTGAAATCATGACAATGGAAAGACAGAAAAAAATAAAGGAACAAATAAAATCAATAGAAAAAAGAAAAAATCACATACCTAATGCATTTAAGACCTTAAAATACAATATATAAATATACCCCCTGTCTTAGATGAGCATCTTATTAAAAATAGTTATCTTATATTACTTAATCACATACTAAATAAGAATAATATTAATTAATTTTTTTTCTATTTTACCCCTACAACTAATATTGTCTTTTGAATGTGAACAATTTTCAATACTATCTATTCATATATTCTATGTATATATTTTTTTTCTAACTTATTTTTATGTACATTGATAAAAATAAAGGGCAAAATAGTAAATTAATCAATATATTAATAATTTTTTAATTATCGTGTAAAATAGAAAGTGTTCATCTAATATGGGACGGAGGGAGTACGCTCTTTTATTTATTAAACATAGTTTTAATTTACCAAACATAACAATTTAGGTGAAAAGATCATTAATGTAAATTATCGCTACTACAATGTTCAATAATTTTCGAATTGAGAAAAGATCATTAACGTAAATTTTAAATCTCAAGTTGAAATTTTAGAGTTTCAGTCTAATAGATTTTCGGAAATTATAAATGGATTGGGGTGTGATTTTTCATTCCAATTTCGTTCAATTCTCCACTAAGTTGCATGTAATTTGTGTATAAGAAAATTGAGATGTGTGTATAATTTGCATATAAATTATGTAGACATTCGCAATGAAAGTTTTTTCAGTACTGATATGTGTATTTAATGTGTATGAAAATTGATTTAGTTTTACTATGTATTATATGAAATGGATATACAATATGATATACAAACGGTTTTACTTAATATGTATAGAAATGGTGTACATTGTGGTATATAGTTGGTGTACATCATCTATTCTACCATAATGATGATTTACATCAACAGTTGCTCTACAACATAACCACAAACTATTCTTAGCACCAATGTTATTAATGAAAATACAAATTTTATATAGAAAATACCAATTTATATTTCATATACGAAATATCAATCTTTATAAAATCACCAATTTATATGTATCAAAAATGGTGTACATTCTGATATATAATTTGTTTCGCCATGAAGATAACTGACATCAACAATTGTTCTATTGTATACCATAAATTAGATAATTATTCATACAACATGGTTTACATATAAAATTTTATACCACGTTATAATAAAAATGTATTAATGTATGATTTGGGTATAAAATATGACATATAAACTGATTTACTTAAATTTTTTATATCAAATTTTATACAAACATGTTTTAATTTATAATTTGCGTATGAAATATGATAAATACAAAGTTATCTACTTAATGGAGTGATTCAATTAAGTAATGGAGTTTTGAAAAAATAAGAAAAAGAATGTATAATAGGAATTCTTGATTTTCAAAGGAGAGAATATGGGAAAGCAAAAATGTAGGAGAAATTTATGTAATGAAAAACACACTAAATATTGACTAGCATGATAATTTTTATCATGAATTTTATTTTTATTGAAAAAATATTGTTTATTTTATTTTCTATTCAAAGAAGAAAATATGAGAATACAAAAATCTAGGAGAGATTTATGAAATGAATATCATGGAAAAATATTACTTCATGTTTGAAGGAATAAAATTATTTTGCTTTTCTAAAAAAATAAATCAAATTGAGGAAGACAAAAATTTATGAAATGAATGTCAAGGAAAAATATTAATTTTGTTTTGAAGGAAAAATTATTTACCTTGTATTTTATTTTTTGCCTTCTTTTTGGATGCTGATAAAATTCTATTGTTATATTTTGAAAGTAAAAACTTAGTTAGGTGTTTGTAATAACAACTCTTATTTAGTATAGGTATGTTTTTTTTCCTAGAAAAAATAAAATAAAATACGCCTATTTGAGAAAATTTTAAATACAATGCAAGGAAAATTTTAAAAATTATGCGTATTTGAGACATTTCTTTGAATGAATTTACAATTTATTTTTTTTAAAAATCAATAAAATGGGTTTTAGAATTTTGGCTGCTTTTTTATGAAAGAATATTAATGGCATGGCTGAATCGTCATTCGCCACATGCACAAAATGATTTTACAAAATCAATGAATTTTTAAGTGACCCATAATGGTATGGATGAGTCTTTTCTCAAACGAAACTGACATAGATGAATCAAACTTTTAATGGATGACATAAATGATTTTTCCCCCTCAAATTTGATAACATTTGAGCGTTTTCCCTATGTAATATAGCAAAATAATATAAAGTACGACGGTGTGGGGAATGGGGATTTGGGGTTGGCGAAGAGTGGGATGGTCAAGGGAAGGGTGGGATGATCAAGAGGTGGGATCGGAGGTGTTGGGTGGGTGGGAAAAAATAATTAACTTGAAATATATTTTCCTAGAGAAAATATTATTATTTTTTTCAAAAATATATATATTTCAAACATTTTGACCAACCAAATATGAAAAAATTAAAAAATATTTTTCTCCGTACCAAACACACTCCACGTGGAAGAGCATATCAACCATGTTCATTCATTAGAATGTAATTAAAAGCTTAACCTTTGAGATATTTTTGCTTGATGTTTGATTTATCAAAATAAATTTATTATATTTTTCTTTAAAATTTGGGGGTGCTAATATATATTATTTTATATTTTAAATCTATATCAGCAAATTTCATAAATGAGGTTTTGTACAATATTTTATTTGCTAAATCTACATTAACATATCCAACAAATGAGGGTTTGTATATTTTTTTTATGATTTCCAATGCTTGATATCTCTCTATAAATATATAATTTTTTTATTTTTGCGTCAAGCATTAGAAACAGTGGCGGATCCAGGAATTTTATGAAGGGGGTTCAAAAAAAATTAAACATGCTAATTATATTCATAAAAAACGGGTCGGGTCAAATATACCTGTTTTGCAAGAAGTTTGGGGTCTTTCTACAAGTTGTTCAGTTTCTTTTGAATTCTCTTTAGCTCCTGAAAGTGCAAATGAAGAGCAAACATAAACTTTTACATTTAAAAAGACTTAAAATAAACACCAACTCAAAGTAAAAGCACTCTTCCTCCGGAAAAATAATTTGACATAAAATGGCTTCAAAACAATACAAAAACATCCTGAACAATAGAGTTATAGGCATTTTCTATTGAATTAGAAAGCATGTAATAATAAGCCTATCAAAACATTGTTTTACAATTGAAATTCAACTACATACACTACTACAAATCTACAATTGTACTCTACGAGGTTTCATATCTTGAAATGTCTTAATAATAGCATCATTAGAAATACTATCAAATACATCTTTTTCTAAATAAGGCACCAAACAACCACTAAAAAAATCATCACTCATTTTGCTCCGCAAGTCATTCTTGATATACTTCATTGCCGAAAAAGCTCTTTCAACGGAGGCAGTGGCAACTGGTAGAAGTAGAGCAAGTTTCACTAAGCGGAATACCAAAGGATAAGTAGAATGTTTCTTTGTCTGAATTAATATTTTGGAAAGATCACAAAGCCCATTTAGATCGGAGAACCTTTCATCAACATCACGAACATCTACAACATAACTTGCAAGTTGATTCTCAAGAGCACTCATATTAGATTCATCAAAGTCATCCGGATATAATTTTGTCATTCTCATTACTTTTTTAATGTCAAAACTTGAAAATGAGTTAATTGGATTTAAGCAAGCAATTCCATGGAGCAAATCGGTAGTCACCTCATCAAAACGACCATTAAGTTCTTGAAGTTGCCAATCAATAATATTGCAAAAAACTTCAACACGATAATGATGTAAGATTGTATAGTTAGCAAGATTTCGTCGTGATCTTAAAGAGCTAACATATGGCTCCTCAAAGTTAGGTATCAAAACATCATGTTTGATACAAAATGTAGATACCTTAGCAATAAGAGAGTCCCATTCATCATCCCTTAAAACTTGCAACCTTCTCTTTGCTACTTCAACAAGTAGCATGGCATTTGCAATATCTTGCTCCTTTTTTTGTAAGCATTTATTAAGCTCATTTGTAATTGCTAAGACATCTCTCATCAAATGCAACATGAACGCAACCTCATATGTTCGGCAAGCTTCGAGATGTCCCATTGCCTTAGCTCTTTCATCCATATTTCGTGCATCAAGAGCAAGTGATTCAAGAACATCAAGAATAGAGCCAAACATAATAATAAAATTATTAAAGGATTTATAATGAGATCCCCAACGAGTGTCACAAGCTCTTGAAAGACCAAGTTGTTGATTCAAGCCCCTACCGGTTGTAAGTTCACCCATATCTAATGCCTCTTTAATCGTTTCTTTTTGAGAATCACGTAATTCATCCATACGTTTGAAAGAAGATCCCAATACATTTAAAATATTTGAGACCAATACTACAAGTTTTCCCACTTCAACACACTTTTTAGAGACCCCAACAAGAGTTAGTTGAAGTTGATGAGCAAAACAATGGATGGAATGAGCCGATCTACTTTCTTGCCTAATCAACATTTTAAGGCCATTGATCTCACCTTGCATATTGCTTGCACCATCATAACATTGTCCACGCACACTTGATGGACTCAAAGAATGTTTAGCAAGTAAATTAACAATTGCCTCCTTTAGAGATGAAGCACTAGTATCTTGAACATGAACAATGTCAATAAGTCGTTCCATCACAAATCCCTTTCTATCAATATATCGAAATACAATAGCCATTTGCTCTTTGCGTGACACATCAAAGGATTCATCAACTAGCAAGGCAAAGTAATCACCATTTAATTCCTCAAGAATAGCTTTAACGGTCTCTATTTTACATGCACTCACAATATCTTTTTGAATTATTGGAGAAATCATTTGATCATTTTTAGGAGCATGTTCTAGTGCATAATCACATATTTTATCACATTTTTTTGCATACCATGAGAGAATTTCAAGAAAGTTACCCCTACTAAGTGATGATTTAGATTCATCATGACCTCGAAATGCAAATCCCTGAGTTATGAGAAGTCTTACTACATCAACCGAAGCACTTAAGCGAATCCAATATCCATACTTGAGTTGATTAGATTGCCTCTCAAATGCAAATTGAATAGACTGCCGTTGTCGTAATAAATCTTGACATTTCTTTTTTGATTGATTATGAATGCTATTTGGTAGACCAATATGTTTGTCAAGACTACTCTTTTTATTCCAACTCTTAAACCCAACACTTGAAAATACTTCACATCCTCCTTGATGAATGTTATGGTCTTTAAATAGATAACAATACAAACAATAGACTGCATCTTTGCTAACACTATACTCCAACCAATCATGATATACATCATCAAACCATTCATGATTAAAACGACGTATTGATCCAGAAATATTTGTTTGAGGATACTCATGCACCGCTAGACGAGGTTGGCAAGGACCATTCAAAAGGTATGTTCTTCTAATAACATCACGATGATTTGGATGATAGTTCAATATTGAGATTCTTTCACCAGGATCAAACTTTAAAGAATCCAAATCAAATTCTTGAGAAGAGTGTAATGATATTTCCGAATGATTAGCATTTTCTTCTTGGTTAGATTGACTATGACTATGAGAGGCTAAACTTGATTTCGAAACTTTGGTGAAATACTTCTTCATTGAAGCTTGATAGTTGAGACTAAACAGTAAAGAGCATATAAATAAGACAATAAATACCATTATACCAAAGCCAAAGGCATATATAAAATCTGAAAATTTTTAGAACACACAAAAAAGGAAGAAGAGCTAAGAACTTACAGCAAGTCAGCAATGAGCAGGCGCAGCGGCAACGGACAGCAACTGGCAGCAACTGGCAGTGACGAATGGACAGCAGCAGCAAAGACTAAAGAGCAGCTAGGAGAAGAGAAGAGTTGAGGAGAAAAAGAAGGCTTTTTTATCCCTAGAAATCCCTAGAAATTAGAAGAAGAGGGCTTTTTTATTTGTTAAGTTTTCAATTAAAGATTTAAAATTTAAAAAATTAAAATGTTAAGAAGTCATTTTTTAATTTAAAAAACGCCAAAAAAATAAATCTAAAAACGCACCTAAAAGCAGAAATAAAAAAAAGTGTGGCTATTTTTGGATTCGAACCCGCGACGCAAGGGCATGCAAGCAAAATATTGAACCCTCTTTGCCACTGAGCTAGTCCTTTGGCTTATGCTCAGGGTGTTCAACATTAAATATATACACATATATTAAAAAAAATATTTTATATATACAGTATAATTTTTTAACGAAGGGGGTTCGGATGAACCCCCTGGACTCAACGTAGATCCGCCCATGATTAGAAATCATAAAAAGATGTGCATACCCCTATTTGTTGTTGGATGCGTCGATGTAGATTTAATAAACAAAATATCGTCGCTAAGCAGTTTGGTAAACTTTGTTTGGTAGTGGTTTCCTATAAACAATACTTAAAACTCATATCCAATATTAGTAGATAAATGAAGTAGGTGTTGGAATTTGATCTACTTCATGAAGTCGGTATAATTGCCAAGTATTAATATGGTAAAAAAATTAGTCATAACTAATTATCGTCTTAATAAATTAGTATGCTAAAGCTAACTTCTAATATGAGGCCTCAATTTTTTTTATTTGTACTTCTAATATTTTTAAAGTTATAATAGTTTTAAGTTCACAACAAAAATCTGATAGTAATAATGTTATTATGGCTATTTCAAATTAATAGATTAGCCATGTGTATGCAATACATTGCCTTAGATGCTGTTGCATATTTTTTTTTTAATCTAATAATATGAAGATTTGAGTAGTTTAATTTAAGGTCTAAAATATTCTTACCATTGTAAAAATAATAATCTTTGCTTCCCAGAATTCAACAACATTTCGAGCAATGCCACATTGAAATAATAAAAAATTCTATCATGTTTGAAATTAGATATTGTCAAGCCTAACTTTAAAATGAAATATTTGAAACATAAATTTATGTCAATTTCAAAGAAAGAATTTATCAAACCTAACCTTAAACATATAAATTTGAAACCAATTTTAAAGCAACTAATTTTTTTAAAAAATTATGTACCTCAGCTAGGGGTGTGCATGCCATTTTTTAGTTTCGTTTTGTATTATTCGATTTTTGATTTTGATAAAGTGCGAGTCAATGCACACAAAAAAAATTGCTTTGATTTGATTTTTCTCTTTTCAATTTGATTTTTTTTTATCGACTATTCCGTTATGTATATAGTTAATAACATAATTAAAGTTATATTTACATGATAAAAAAAATAAAAATTATATACAAGAAGAAATAATAATATTGAATCTCTTAAATATACTTTCTGATATAAGTTACGATTAGAACTTTAAAACACAATAATTAAAAATATATTAATAAATGTCCAAAATTAAAATATAAACTAAATCATAATAATGGTTTCAATGAAAATAACTCTAATTTACAAAATATACCTAATAAAAGACACATAACTAAAAAAGGACGGAAGGATACTCACACTTTAATTCTAAACCTATATATTATATATGTAATTAGTCTCTCGGTCTGAATTTGAAACAATTTTTTTTTTTTTTTTTTAATCCGAAATCAAATCAAAAAATCAATTCAAATTAAATTTTAATTCGATTTGATTTTTCTATTTAATCTACACATCGTGAAGAGCTATCCATGTCCCACCAATCCTAGTTTCGTTATTACATCCAACTCCAGAGGGCAATTTCACAACATGGATTTCCCGCCCTTTTTGGTCTCTCATACACTGGCAAGGAAATAAAATATTAAGCCCATACGTTCACACCCACGCGCGCAGACGTCCCGGGTATTGTGCTACAAAATCCCTACTCCCCATTTTCATTGCCGCCCATTTTCTTTGAATCTCTTCCATTGATTCCGATTTCTCATTGCTGGAGTTGAGTAGGTATGTTCGTTTGTTACAATCTCATTTTCGCCTAAATCCTTCATGATTTTGCCCTATTTTCTGACTACTTGTTGGATTCCGGTGTTCGGACATTGTTTTTTTTTGAACTTATTTTTCGTAGAGATAGAAAAATAGGTTCGTTTTCGAGTTGATGAGGCTTTTGCGTTATGCATTTTGTGAAAAATCTTTTGTTTTTTGGAGGTTAGGGTTTGGACACACAGAGATGGTTGCTAACGCTGATAACGGAGTGAAGGATGTTGTTACTAAAGCGAATTCTCCTGTTTCCGTCCTTGCAGAGGAGGTATTGCTTTTGTATTTTAGCTGCTTTGTTATCTCATTGAGCGTAGGAATGAAATGAACCAAAATAGAGTGGAATGGTGGATATAGAAGGTTCAGTTTAACTGGAGCCTGATTAGTTTGGGATTGAGGCTTTTGTAGTAATTGTTGCTTCTTGCTGATGTTGTTTGTCATCGGTCTTTCCCCCTTTAGGTACTGTGACTAGTATTTGCGTTCTTTTAGTCTTTTAAAACCTTTTACTCATTATTGTTGTGTCTTCGTCGTGCGTATTTGTCCCTTTTGACGGAAAAAGTAGAAGCAAGTACCGGAATGGAAAAACTTGCCTTGTGTTGTTACTGCTGATTATTGATAAAAGCCTATGACATTTCCTTGGGGGTGGTGGGTGGGGACTTTAAGTTTATTTTGAAGGAATCTGCCATTTTTGTCTGGGTGGGTTGGGGGAATAGAGTTATATGGCTGCAATATGTACTAGAATGTGTATGGTGTGACATTTCACTTAATTGTCATTAGTACCTCTGTCTTGTGGTTTTGTTAACATACTTTTTAAAAATCTAGGTAATTGGATAAGATAAGAGTGACACCTTATTGTTTCTTGAAATGTGTTCAAACCAAGACAATGAAGTTATCTTGATTTGAGTTTATGTGTTTGAGCCACATGCCAACTGCCTGGATTATTTACCAATTATTTTTCTGTTGATGTACTTGATCAGTAATATACCTTATTGATAGGGTTTTAAAGCTTGTTCAGCTTTTCCTTGAATACAGTTCTTGTACGCGTTACCGTTTGAAGGTAAAAGTAAATATGATCTGTATGGGTTGGCAGTGTTGTCAAAGGCGCACTTTAATAGCGCTTAAGCCCTGAAGCAAGGCTCAAAACCTGTTGAGCACTTCATTTCGCCTTATGTGCGCTTCAGTGTGGTCGTCAAGGTTCTAAGGCAAACTTTCAATTGCCAATGAGCCTCTTTTGAAGAAGTGACACTAAACAATTAATATTTCACTTTATCATACTTTTTTTTTTCAATTTCTTTGGTCATATATTTGTCATTCATGTTTATAATTATTGTTCTTGGACTAAACATATATAATTGTATCTTTTTATCCATTTGCGACTTTTTTCATTAAAGCTCGCACTTTATATGCGCTTTGCACTTAAAGCCCCAATGGACCTTTGAGCTTTTTTTCGCTTTTCGCCTTTGATACACTGTGGGTTGGAATTAGTTTGAATGAGAAATATAATTGTTCTTTAATTTTGTTGGTTTTCAAGTTAGATGCCCTCTTCTAAGTTTCAAACTGATAATTTCTTTGTTTCCTTGTCCGAATGCCAGTTGCTGGCTCGGAGGGATGTTTAGCAAAATATTTGCTTATGCATTACACTTGTGTATTCTCAACTTGAAGGATACATGCAAAGAGGAGCTTGCTGTTAAATTGGAGGATGAAGTATTTCTTGATGCAAAAAATGGGGATGTCTCTCTTTTATCTGAATCCATGGCGAAGGAAGAGGAGAACTTGATAAAAGTGCGTGTAAAGGAGGAAGAAGTAAATGATCCCAAAGAGGCCCCAAACTTGAATGACCTTCAATTTAGTAAGTTGGACGAGCTTCTTACACAAACCCAGCTTTACTCAGAGTTCCTGCTGGAGAAGATGGATAACATTACAGTGGTATATCCTTGATTTTGTGAAGAATCTTGCCTGTTGAGTGCGAAACACTGTCACTTGTTGCTAATCCAGTTCATTTCTGCATTTTTCATTTGCAGACTGGAGTGGAAGATGAAGAGAAAGGCAGTGAAGAGAAGAAGAGGGGTCGTGGCAGAAAAAGAAAGGCGGCTACAAGTTATAATAATGTATTTCTTCTCTTGTCCTCCTTAAGAAATAGCTGTACATTGAGTTTTTCTTCATCTTGTGAAACATTATGCACAACAATTTAGTTAATTATTAGAGCATTTTTGCACGTTCCATATGTGGCATTTGATTAGGTGAGTTCTATTACCATCCAGCAACCATTTAAGTTTTCCCTTTTGTCTCGCATGAATTTTAACATAACATTTGGTATTGCTTTGAGTAGCACTTGCCTGATTCTGGAGGTCTTTAGTTTTTGATATTTCAAGCCTCAAAGTTAATTTGAGAGCTTTATTGGAGCTAGTTTTTCTTTTTTGTTGGACGGGTCAGATCATTTAGTTTCTATGCATCTTGTCAGATGTTGCCCTTCTTCCATTCTGTGAAATAGTTTTGATGTCTTTGCAGAAAAAGGCCAAGAGAGCTGTTGCTGCCATGCTTTCAAGATCTAAAGAAGGTGGTTCTGTTGAGGATTCAGCCCTCACGGAGGAGGAGAGAGCTGAGAAGGAGCAGGCTGAGCTTGTGCCCTTGCTGACTGGTGGAAAGTTGAAATCTTATCAACTGAAAGGTGTTAAGTGGTTGATTTCATTATGGCAAAATGGGTTGAATGGGATTCTAGCAGATCAAATGGGACTTGGAAAGACCATTCAAACTATTTCTTTTCTTGCACATTTAAAGGGAAATGGGTTGGATGGGCCTTATTTGGTCATTGCTCCCCTGTCAACTCTTTCAAATTGGGTGAATGAGATAGAAAGGTACATTAATGTCCTTTTTTGAAATTAGTAGAAGTGCTATCCGTGTCTAGTTGATGCAGGTGCTTATTATTTTGCTTGATAGGTTTGTCCCATCCATTAATGCAATCATCTACCACGGTGACAAGAAACAAAGAGACGAAATAAGGAGGAAGCATATGCCGAGGACCATAGGTCCCAAATTTCCGATTGTAGTTACTTCTTATGAGATTGCAATGATTGATGCAAAGAAATTCTTGAGGCATTATACTTGGAAGTATCTTGTGGTCGATGAGGTACCGCTGGTTTATAGTTTACCTTAAACCTGTCACATTTATACTGTGTTTTAATCCAGAAGTTTGTGCTTTAATTTAGAAGGCAGTTTGTTCTGCATTTCATGCTGATATTTTGTTTCTTGGTTCGCTCTAAGGGGCACAGGTTAAAAAACTCAAAGTGCAAACTGTTCAAGGAACTCAAGCTGTTGCCAATTGAAAACAAACTTCTATTAACTGGAACACCTCTGCAGAACAACTTAGCTGAGTTGTGGTCATTGTTAAATTTCATCTTACCAGATATATTTTCATCCCTAGAAGAATTTGAGTCATGGTAAACAGCTGATTAAACCATTCTACCATTTTTCCTTGAAGTGCTTGTTTTGATGGCCAAGTATTTCTTAATTGTAAATGATGCTTGTCTTATTATTTTCTCTAATGAGCCTACCTTGCTAGCAATTTTTTCTATCTTTATCCTGCATATAATTTGGTTATCTCCCGTACCGGTTATTTACTGCCCTGAATTGCAAAATTTTGGTTAACATATTGACATAGTTTTCAGAAGTAATGCTGTGCGTATCTGATGAAACCAAATTGTAAATATGGCAGATCAAGTGCTTTAGTTTGTGATATCAGACAGTTCTACCTTAGAGCACTGATGTGTAACACACAGGGTAGACTAGTCACAAATATCTGGGTAATTGTCCCGGTTCCTTTTAGAGCTCATAGAAGATGTTATGTTGCACTTCCCTTATTGGAGTACAGTGTATCATTTGAAACACGTGACTCACTCTTCTCCTCAAATGGTCATGTAAAGAATTTAGTGTAGGTCAAATGACATCATGAGAAGTCAAAGTGTTAATTCATGACCTTGTTCTTATTTGCATATCAGGTTTGACCTATCTGGGAGGTGTGGCAATGAAGCCCAAAAGGAAGAAATGGAAGAGAAAAGGAGGACACAAGTATGATTGTTGTTCAGTAGTATATCCATTTTTTCCATTTTATAGAAGATGATATTTGATTATGAGTGTCATAATTGCAGGTTGTTGCGAAACTCCATGCAATTTTACGTCCTTTTCTCCTTCGGAGATTGAAAGTAGATGTTGAGCAAATGCTTCCCCGAAAGAAAGAGATAATTTTATATGCTACCATGACTGAGCACCAGAGGAAGTTCCAGGACCATCTAATTAACAGGACGTTGGAGGGTTATTTGACTGAGAACGTGTCCATTGGTAATTATCTCACTTGTATAAATGTCTAATTCTGAGAGAAAATAAGTGTCTTTTGTTTTTCCTCATTTGAGAGTTAACATTACAGTCCGTATCCTCTATCCCACAGTTGCACTGTCTTCACTATTCTTTTTCTATAACTTGCTGCTGAAGTATTGCCGGATCCAAGGTTCTATTCTCCAACAAATAAGTTCTTAAAGGGAAATTAGACTGTCAATGGAAATTTTTTAAGTATTTGTTTGTATAAAAACTTCAATATTTTCTCAATTGGCAAGCAGATGTAGATTGTACTCGAATTTAGATATGATTATACATACAATAATCTATCCAGATTAGCTTTATTATGGTATCTGTAATTTATCTTGGAATGCATTGTGGGTTTCTCTGGTGAAGCAAACAAATTTTTTTATCGAAGTGCACGATATCCCTCATGACACTTCAGGGTTTGCTGTATTAAAGTTCATTTTCTGAATGTGCAGGGAATCATTTTAAAGGAAAGCTCACTAATTTGATGATTCAACTCCGCAAAAATTGCAATCATCCTGACCTCTTGGAGTCAGCATTTGATGGTTCTTGTAAGTGACTTATGGTTTATTGAACTGATTATTTGTGTTGAGGTATGTTGACAATGGCCTTACATATTTTTCATCTTATTGGCAGATCGCTATCCACCTATAGAACAAATAGTTGGGCAATGTGGCAAGTTCCGCTTACTGGAAAGGCTTTTGTCAGAATTGTTTGCTCGCAAGCATAAAGTATGTGCTGACAGTGCTTATTGCGCTTTTCTGTGTGCCCACCTTGCTAAAACTTTTCTATTATTTTTACTTGTTGTCCATACAGGTCCTGATATTCTCTCAGTGGACTAAAATACTGGACATAATGGATTACTATTTTAGTGAAAGGGGTTTTGATGTTTGTAAAATTGATGGCCGTGTGAAATTGGATGAAAGAAAAAGACAGGTAATTGGTACTTCAATTGTGATGCAGATTGAGTATGTTGTTTATTAGCTTCTGATAACACTTTACACCATGATTGCTGCTCATTGATGATGCCAATTGTGAAATGAATCTTAGGCTATATAACTTTTCTTGCTCAAGAAAAATGTAAGCAACTCACGGAACGTGATCAACATAGGCTACAAACATATCCTTGAACACATCTGTCTTTTATCTTCTGGTACTCCAGAACTCTACTTGTGTGTAGAACTTCATTGCGTAAGGAAGAAATCTGATGATACAGCACTATTACTGGTCAGATTTATCATGTAGATTTCTGCCAACGTCTTTGTTATTGGATGTTGAATTGCCATTTTGTATTAATCAAGTATGCACATTGTCAGTATCAGAGGGGTTCATAGTTGCGTTGCTTATGTATTCTGTTTAGACTCAAAGTTGCTTCTTTCTTCTTTATTGCTTTTAGATCTCTCCCCCTTCCCCTCCTTGCAGTTTACTTGCTCTCGCTTTTAATCCTTTATTCTGAAGTTGCAAGGTTTAATCTTAGGATTTCACATGATAATACCTATTAAAAGGAGATAAAAAAAGGTATTCTTCTTGATAACAAATAATAAGATTTGAACAGATGGAGTTAATTGGCCCAGCAGGAGCATGAAATCATTGGGTTATCTGCAAGCTTTTGATTAAGTTGATCTAATTATACTCCTTTTTTTTTTTAATGAAGTAAAAGATTTGATTATATTCACTTGTTGCTCTGAACAGATCAAGGAGTTCAATGATGTTAACAGTGAGTGCAGGATATTTCTGCTGAGCACTAGGGCTGGTGGCCTTGGCATTAATCTTACTGCTGCAGACACCTGCATTTTATATGACAGTGACTGGGTATCTTCTTGCACCCCTCTGTTTTTCTTTGTTGTCTGTCTTTTTTATGTGGCTAAATGAAGCTCTCACACTTACTCAATACTTCAATAAAGGTTGATGTAACATGCAATTTTGTACAAGCATTGCACAATCAATGTATTTTAGGATAAAGAATAACATTATACCAATGATGGTCTAGAGAGTAAGGGGTCGTTTGGTGCGAAGGATATCACCAAATAATCCCGGGATTAAATTATAGTGCACTTAAGTTGGTGTTTGGTTGGAAAGTCCGGGATAACTTATCCCGGGATTAATAAATAGTACCGGGATAAGTTATTCCTCCTCTTGGGTGGTATACTAATTACGGGATAACTTATCTCGGGATAAAATAGGTAAATGACAAATATATCCCTTTAAATATTTTTTATACCTCACTTTTCATATTCATATATATTTACATTATTTTTAATATCATATATAACAACATTCACTCATTTTTATGATAATTCTTCATATTTTTTCTATTAAAAAATTACACTATATAATATAATTTTTATTTATAAATTTATTTGACTAATTCTTATGTTTATTTATATTTTGATTTCTCATAAATCCTTTTTTACTTTAACAAACTTAAAATGAAAATTCTATTTTTAAATTAAATAAGAAAGTTTTATTTTTAAATACATACGGACATCATGGAAATACACACATAAAAATATTTAAGGTAAAGAAGATGAAAGTTTTATTTTAAGAATGAATATTGAATAACTAAAGATTGCAAAGAAAATATAAAAAACTAAATAAAGTTAAGGCTTATCTTTGTAAACAAACAACCTATTCTTAAAATTTATGCAATGCATATTATTTTGAATACTTCAAACCAAACACTCAATAAGAAATAATCTCAACACAACTTATCCCATCATAACTAATTCCAACATAACTTATCCTATCATAACTAATCCCATCATAACTTGTATTCAAACCAAACGACCCTTAAAGGTTTTAGGATTAAGTAGAAGTAAGAACGTATGCGTTGTAAGTTCTGCTAGCATAAGAAAGAAATTGAGTTGATATTAGATGAGATTGTGATGCCTTATGCAGACAATCCAGATTTTTGGCTAAACTTTTCAAGAGAATAACATGATGGACTTAGATGTAACATATCAGTAAATAAGATTAACTGAAAGAGAGGCTTGCGACATGACTATTATGTGATAGCTTACAGGCGGTCAGGGAATACCTGTTGAGTGAAAGATAACTTCGATAGAATGATTTAAGACTAGTAATGCTAAGTGGAAGTGAATATTGGGCCTTAAAAGACCCAATATATCAACAAGATAGTCGTAGAAAATAGAAATACATATGCTCAGATCAATACGTAATTGTACAAGATTAGATGGGCATTCTACAGAAGTTGCAAGGGGTACAAAATGAGGGAAAATTGAGAGTAGTTCACCTTAGATGGTTTTGTCACATTCTATGTTGACCTCCAAATGCTCTGGGTGACACCATTTTTTTGAAGATGTCAAAGGGAATGAGATAGCCGTAAAATATCATGGAGGGAAGCTCTTGAAATTCATTTGAACTTGGTGAAAATCAGAAGTTCAGAACACAGTGGAGGTATCATTATAGGCAGTACCAATAAGTCACGATTAATGCTTAGTCATTTTTGGTACCTTCCATGAGGTCTCGTGTTTGACAGGAATCTTTAGTTAGGTAGAGAGTGTTCAGTGAAGAGGCAAGTGTGAGATTTAGAAAATTTGTAATTATTGAGTGTTTATGATCCCAAATAGAGTGGAACCAATATTGAAAATTTACATGGCGAACCCTACTAGCTTGTGGGATTGAAACGTAATTGTTATCATGATTTTGTGATATTAATAAACTGAAAATACATGCATTATTTAGGGCTGAAGGACAGCTTCCAGAAAATGGTAAGATTTTAGCATATGATGAACCAATTATTTAGGTTTCAAGCATGTATAAGCGCTTGGCTTATGTTTGTGGGTGGGGTGGTTAGGGAACTACTGTATTTATGACCCATTCCATCCTTTTATTGATATGATAGACTGTGGTGATATGCCACTTAAATAGATTCCATTTGGAACAAAGTAATCAAAAGTTTTTACTGCATGTTGCCTTGTCTCTTCATGCAGCCATCACTTTATTGATATCCTGTGCTTGAATTCTCATTTCCTATGGTTTTTACTAACTATATTTGGTACTACATAGTACATACTACGGTCAGTTAGATCAATCAGTAACTTGCATTTCTTCTTTCAGAATCCGCAAATGGATCTACAGGCTATGGATAGGTGTCATAGAATAGGTCAGACAAAACCTGTTCATGTTTACAGGCTTGCAACTGCTCTTTCTGTGGAGGTACTACACAGCTTTTCTAAAGATATGTTTTAGCTGTTGTTGAGTTGTACTCTTTTCTAATGAGGTAAATGTGTGCTTCAGGGTCGAATGCTCAAAAGAGCTTTTAGTAAGTTGAAGCTTGAGCATGTGGTGATTGGAAAAGGACAGTTTAAGCAAGAAAGAAGTACTACAGATGCTATGGAGGTTTGTGTTTTTAACCCCTGCAAGATGCTTATTCCTTTTATGCTGTAGCAGCGAGTTGTTTTTGTCATTGTACGTTGTATGGCTTTTTAGCTGCTATAGTTTTAAGATGCTTTTGTGTTTCAACTGATTGTAATTGAATTTGACATCCTTTAAATAGTATATCATGTTGAAACCTCTGCCAGTTTTTCTAGCAGTGCCTACATTGGATGACTGATCTTCCATGCTTTGATTTGGCAGATAAAACAGTCTGGGGCTTGATGTCCTGGTTACTTATACTGTATAGCCTTTCCGTAGTTGTAATGAAAAATATTTGTTAATATAATCTGTTACACCTGTTGTTAGTGGCGTAATAATGAAATGATGGGTGGGATAATCTTTGGTAGTGTTGAATGAAGTAGGTGGTGATTTTTGCTAATAGTGTTTTGGTGTATCAGGAAGAGGACTTGTTAGCTCTTTTGAGAGACGATGATAGCGAAGAGGACAAGTTGACGCAGACGGATATTAGTGATGAGGATCTACAGAGTCTTTTAGACCGAAGTGATTTGGTTGTTGGTCCTCCAAGTGAAGATGAATCAAGTGTAAATGTGGTTCCACTTAAAGGACCCGGTTGGGATGTTGTTATTCCAACTGCAAGCGGAGGCATGCTTTCTACTCTCAATAGCTGATAATGAAGGGACGCGGCAGTATGGTACATTTGCAGAAATTAGATGTTTTTGGGAGCTAAGCAACGTTGATTATTTTGTAATCTATTTTTTGCAAATTTATGGTCTTGGAGCACCTAATTGCCCATTGACGTATCACTGCAATGTCTTTTTGGTAACATTAGCAGAATTTTGTAAACCTTTATGATTTTTGCAGATTATTTATCATAAAATGACCAGAGCTAAGTTTAATTTTATTATTCAAGTTCCGTAGTATTTTTTGTGCAAGTCCCCACCTTTCCTGCAGTAGGATGTTCCCACTTCCCTGTCTTGTTACGTCAAAAACAATTGAAGAAAAAACGATTTTCCGTTACCGGGAATCGAACCCGGGTCTCCTGGGTGAAAGCCAGATATCCTAACCGCTGGACGATAACGGATTATTTCTATTTTCTTGACAACGAACATTCTAAATCAAAAGTTGATTTCAGCTGACACGCAAACAATGTCAAACGTCGATCTTACAAATAAATTTGTGATTGAAAAAAGTTCTAACTAGTAAACTTATAAGGCAAACAGATTAATAATTGTGCTAGAAAAAAACAATAAAGTATCTACGAGCTAAAATTTTACCTAACCAAGCTAAATTAGGAGCTTGATCTCTCCTGTACAGGGACATTAAATTGAATTGAGTGAAGTGTCAAAAATATTTTTAAATTATAATTTCATATCTAAATTATTGAGGACGTAAGTTTGATATCTAAACTATCACTCATTAATTTAAAAAACACATGTTAGTAATGTGTGTAATACATTTTTTCTTTTATTGTAAAAAAATCTTGTCACATAACATTCTACATGGATAAAACATCCTCCTTGACAAAAATTAAATTAACTATTAGTATTAGTTAAAAATTAAAGATGAAACTATCACTGTCCCCCCAAAATTGAAGATTAAATTAAATGAACTATTAATATTAATTAAAAATTAAAGGTTAAAGTATCACCACTAAAAATAAAATTTTAATTTTTTTTCTTACTCCACTCCACGATCTCCTCACTCCGTACCCTCGACAACCCCCCACCCCACCCCACCCCACATTGATTTTTTCATAATCTTTTTTTATTTAATGTTTTTTTAAAAATCTTACTTCAACCGCCCCTTCCCCCTCCCCCCACCCCCAAACCACCCACTCATTCTCAAATAAAATTTAGGTATTATTTTAAATTTTTTTTTAAAAAAACTTCTACCCTACTCCATCTAATCCTTCTGTCACGACCCAAAATGGGCCATGAGTGGCACCCACACTTAACCTCCTAGGTGGGAGAACTAACGATACAAACCCCAACTAATAAATATAACAATAACGCGGAAGCTCAAATAAATACGTTTTCCCCAAAACCTGAAAGTCATCACATTAAGGACATCTAACTTTTAAAATACTAAGGTTAGAATGTCAAACACTAAAATAAAATAAGTGACATAGTTCGTGTCCGAACACTAAGGACATCATGTCGTGACTAAGAGAATTCATCGTGAGCTAGAAGGATAGCTCACCCTGAAATCCGATGATCTTGAGACTGACTAGAGCTGAGGTCGAATCGAAGTCTGTGGAACACTCGCTGCAATCCACAAAATAAAACAAGAAAGATACAAGTAGGGGTCAGTACAGGACAACATGTACTGAGTAGATATCATCGGCCGACTCAAAATAGGAATTAATATGCATAAAATAATAGTGAAAAATCAACCATAACACTTAATAGGAGGCAACCAATGAACAATTACATAACCAGTCAACAATATAAAGATCACACATGAGGACTCAAGCCTCCACATCACACTCTTTTGGAAAATGAGTTATGGAGATTGGGTAGTATTAAGTCATTTTAATTTATTTTTCTTTAATATTACCGTGTCGGAACGTGACACCCGATCCAAATATACCGTGTCGGAACGTGACACCCGATCCAAATATATTGTGTCGGAACGTGACACCCGATCCAAATATATTGTGTCGGAATGTGACATCCGATCCAAATATACCGTGTCGGAACGTGACACCCGATCCAAATATAATTAATTTATCATTCTTCATGATTAAATTCCACTTCATTAACGATATTTCACCAAGCCTTCTTTATTCAAAGCACCATTTTTGATAGGATAAGATCAAGATTATGAATTTGATGGCCTCGGGATTTTAGGCCAATCACAACAACATATCAATTATCCGAACCACAATAATTAAATGCGTAGTAAACTTCACACATATCACTCAATGAATATCAACCACTATTAAGAGTCTATCTATGATATAGAATAAAAACCATAACCTACCTCAACCGAAGAACCGAATCCAAGCAAGCTAATTCACGAATGTCTTTCCTTTCTTCAAAGCCTCACGTTTCCAATCTATCAATTATACAATATTCGTAAGTAAACTAGTATGTAGACATCCATATTACTATACATCTAGGCTAGACCCAAAAGCTCACCTAAATTTATAAATAATTTCCTAAAATTCAAGCCTAGGGTTAAACCTCAATTCCTCCAATATCATAAATCTAATGATATTTATATAATATAATACACCTAAAATTAATTACCTATCCCAATATTTTAAAACTTGAATTATAATATGATGACCATAAGAACAATTTCAAATCAAAAACAAAATTACGTAAATTAACACTAAACCACATAATAAAAATAATTTTTTTTAAAAAACATCTAACAATAACATTGTACACGAGAAATCCGGTTGAATGCAGAAAGTGTGCTTCACATTACAATATCCCTAATATGTATAACTTGTAATCATTACTCATGACCCCACACCCCAATTAGAGAATGCTATTAGCTATGCACAACTTTAAAATTGACATTTTGACTCCTTTCTTTCTTAACTTCACTAATTAAATAATATCATCTATTCAACTTTTGGTTATATACATATATATATTCATTTACCTGCAGCCTTCAATGGTTTTGTTTCGTGCTCGCCGCGCATGTGAGATTTTCTCTTCCGTTTTCTTTTCTTGTCTTCTCTAATTTATTAAGTACTAAAAGTGGGTAACCCTACTAACTTTAATTTAATAAATATGGATAAGTGGTATAGGGTATTAATTAAATTACCACTTTAACCCATTAATTTAATTAGTTATTTAAATTTATCCCTCAACTAAATAATCATACTTATGGAAAAGTCCAAAATACCCAATTAAAAATTTATGGGATGAGTCTTTTATGAACTAAAAATTTCTAATACTCAAAACGACCTAATGGGTCGTTACAACAGATACCAATTTACCCACCGTTCGTCCCAGAACGGTCAAAAGAAGAGTGAGGATAGAAAATGGTACCTGACTCGACGAACAACTGGGATATTTTCCACGCATATCAGCCTCAATCTCCCAGGTGGACTCCTCAACCGGACGATTCTTCCATTGAACCTTCACAGACGCAATCTCCCTTGACCTCAACTTACGGACCTCCCTATCAAGAATTGCTATAGGCTCCTCCTCATAAGACAAATTCTCATCAAGCAAGACCGAATTCCAATGAATAATATAGTTTCCATCACCATGATATTTCTTTAGCATAGACACATGAAACACTGGGTGCACCCCAGACAAACCTGGAGGTAAAGCCAATTCATAGGCCACCTCTCCAACACGCTTAAGAACTTCAAACAGCCCAATATACCTCGGACTGAGCTTACCTCGCTTACCGAATCTCACCACACCCTTCATGGGTGAAACCTTCAACAATACTTGCTCTCCCTTCATAAAATCCATGTCCCTGACCTTCCGATCTGCATACTCCTTCTGTCTGCTCTGAGCTGCTAGAAGCTTCTCCTGAATAAATTTCACCCTTTCTAGTGATTCCCTCAAAAGATCAGTTCCCCAAGGTCTCACCTCAAATGCATCAAACCAACCAATAGGAGACCTACATCTCCTCCCATACAATGCCTCAAATGGAGCCATATCAATACTCGAGTGATAGCTATTATTATACGAAAACTCTGCCAAGGGTAGGAATTGATCCCAATGACCGCCAAAATCTATTACGCACGCACGAAGCATATCCTCCAGCACTTGAATTGTCCTTTCGGACTGCCCATCGGTCTGAGGGTGAAATGCAGTACTAAGATCCAATCTAGTACCTAACTCAGCATGCAAGGTCCTCCAAAAGTTAGAAGTAAATTGCGTGCCTCTATCTGATATGATAGAAACCGAAACTCCATGTAATCGAACAACCTCGCGGATATAGAGTTTGGCTAACTTCTCAGCGTCATAAGTCACCTTGACTGGAATGAAGTGAGCAGACTTAGTTAACCTGTCAACAATCACCCATATAGAATCAAACTTACCCAATGTCTTTGGAAGTCCAACCACAAAATCCATTGCAATCCTTTCCCACTTCCATTCAGGAATAGGCATTCTTTGAAGTGTCCCTCCAGGACTTTGGTGTTCATATTTTACCTGCTGACAATTTGGACAATGGGCAACAAAATCAGCAATGTCACGCTTCATTCTGCTCCACCAATAATGCTGTCTCAGATCGCGATACATCTTGGTTGCACCAGGATGTATAGAGTACCACGAACTATGAGCCTCTGCAAGAACAGTCTAAATTAAATTATCAATACGGGGCACACATACCCTCCCTTAATCCTCAAGACGCCTTCCTCATCGATCACGGCTTCCTTGGCCTCTCCCTGCAAGACTATATCACGAATTCGACTCAGCTTCTCATCCTCAAATTGCTTTTCTTTAATCTTGTCAAGGAAAGAAGATTTTGCCTCCACATAGGCCAAAAATCCTCCCTTCTCAGTTACTTCCAGCCTCATAAAGTCATTAGCCAGAGTTTGAACCTCTCTAGCCAATGGACGTCTTGAAACCTGCAAATGAGCTAAACACCCCATGCTCCCTGCTTTTCTGCTCAAGGCATCAGCCACTACATTAGCTTTTCCTGGATGATAAAGAATAGTGATATCATAGTCCTTTAGCAATTCCATCCACCTCCTCTGCCTCAAGTTCAAGTCTTTCTGAGTGAATACATGTTGTAAATTGCAATGATCTGTATACACTTCACATTTTACCCCATATAGATAATGTCTCCACTGCTTCAATGCAAATACAACTGCAGCCAACTCTAAATCGTGAGTGGGATAATTACGTTCATGCACCTTCAATTGCCTTGAAGCATAGGCGATTACCTTCTTCTCCTGCATTAGCACTGCACCTAAACCAGAGTATGATGCATCACAATAAACAATGAAATTCTTACCTTTTACTGGTAGGGCAAGAATCGGTGCAGTAGTCAATAAGGTCTTGAGTCTCAGAAAAATCTCTTCACACTCATCCGACCACACAAATGGAACTTTCTGCTTGGTCAGATTAGTCAACTGGGAAGCAATAGAAGCAAATCCCTTGATGAACCGGCGATAGTAGCTAGCCAAATCAATAAAACTTCTTACCTCTGAGACATTAGTGGGCCTTGCCCAACTCTTCACTGCTTCAATCTTCTGGGGATCCACCATCACTCCATCTTTAGAAACCACGTGCCCTAAGAAAGACACTGAATCAAGCCAGAACTTACACTTGGAGAATTTGACATATAATCCCTTCTCCCTTAACAATCCCAGAACAGTCCTCAGATGCTCTTCATGTTCTTTTCGGCTCTTTGAGTAGATCAATATATCATCAATAAAAACAATAATAAAGAGGTTCAAAAATGGCTTAAAGATTCCATTCATCAGACTCATGAAAGCAGCAGGCGCATTTGTAAGCCCAAAAGACATTACCAAGAATTCATAGTGACCAAACCTGGTTCGGAAAGCCGTCTTCGGTACATCTATTGCCCATATTTTCAGCTGATGGTAACCAGACCTCAAATCAATTTTTGAGAAAACACAAGCACCCTCCAACTGATCGAAGAAGTCATCAATGCGAGGAAGGGGATACTTATTTTTAATAGTCACCTTGTTCAGCTACTTGTAGTCTATGCACATACGAAGGCTACCATCCTTCTTCTTTACAAATAAGACTGGAGCACCCCAAGGAGAGTCACTCGATCTAATAAAACCTTTACCCAATAACTCCTGAAGTTTGGCCTTCAACTCTCTCAACTCAGCCGGGGCCATTCTATAAGGTGGAATGGAAATTGGGCGAGTGCCGGGCTCTAGGTCGATACAAAAATCTATATCCCTATCAGGTGGCATACCAGGTAAGTCTGCGGAGAAAACATCCATAAACTCACGCACTATCGAAATAGACTCAATCGATGGCACTTCAGAACTATCATCCCTGAGATGTGCTAGGAAGGCTAAATAACCTTTACTCACCAACCTCTTAGCACGAAGAAAAGAGATAATCCGAACTGGGGCGGGAAGATAGTCACCCTTCCACACCAACTGATCCATCCCAGGCTTGGCTAATGTCACAGTCTTAGTATTGCAATCTAAGATAGCAAAATTTGGAGAGAGCCAAGTCATACCCAGGATTATATCAAAGTCAACCATCTCCAAAATTATCAAATCTACATAAGTTCTGCTCCCCACAAAAGTCACAAGGATACACTTTCTCAACTAGCACAGACTCACCAATAGGTGTAGAAACACGAATAGACATGTCAAGTAAGTCACAATATAAATCAAGTCCATCAGCAAATGTGGAAAATACATAAGAAAATGTGGATCCAGGATCAAACAATACGAAAGCCAAGCTATCGCAGACCAGAAGAGTACCTGTGATAACAATATCGGATGTCTCTACCTTTGACCTCTCGGGGAAAGTATAATAATGGGCTCTGTAGCGAAGCTATCTAGCTTCACCCCCTCCACCTCTATCACAGAATAAACCACTTTTAAAGGTCTAACCCAATTTTATATGCACGTTCTTACTAAAATCTTCAATTGCCTTTACCCAAGTTTACTTGTTGGGTCTTCCTGTACCTATAATCTTGTCGTTCCTATATCGATCCACTCTCTCAGAGCTTACGATAAAGTCACCAATCCTTATTTAAAATGTTTGAAATATACTCAACAACCTAAACGCATTAATCGTATCTAAGATATACCTCTAGAACACATTACACCTATCGAGAAGACCGTACCTCAAATGATCTGCACATTCTTACTCATTGAATAACTACAAAACATTATCAAATTCGACCCATTCTATCTCTATCCCAAGTGATATACATTCTATCATAGGTCAGGTCGCTAGTAGAAGTAACACAATCCATAATCTAACCAAGTAAGCATCGATATCATTATAGTAGTCATATCCTGACCCTTTTTGATATACACTCAATCTATGAAACTGCAATAGAGATTCTAACCACAATCCTTTCACAAAGTGGCAAAATCCGCTCTTCTGGACTGAAGCAAAGTTGCATATTTGGATAAGGCACGAAACCTGATCTCACAGGCTACAACGAATATCTTTCCTTGCTCTATATTTTGGAACTCATCTCTCTTCTTATCCCTCTAGGTCCGGGGATATACTTCTCTATGAAAAAGTCAGAAGACGTTTCCTAGCTGCCTGATCTCTGCCCCTGGTGGGCTTTCTCCTGCAACCTCTACCACGATCTCTCGTCACTAACCACCTCTAGCTACAGCCCTAATGGCTGGCTCAAGCGATGCTATTGTTTTAGTTCTGAACATTTGCAAAATTAGAGTGAAGAAGGTTAGATATCAATTTGTATCACCTAGATACTAATTGGATTCAAGTAATAGCACGAAAGAAAGAAAGAATGGAGTTTTACTAAAGTCCCGTAGCCTCTCGAAGAAAAGTAAAGGCGTCCCCGTACCATTCCGCAAGACTCTACTAGACTTGTCCTTATGTGATGAGATCACCGAACCTAAAGCTCTGATACCAAGTTTGTCACGACCCAAAATGGGCCATGAGTGACACCCACACTTAACCTCCTAGGTGGGAGAACTAACGATACAAACCCCAACTAATAAATATAACAATAACGCGGAAGCTCAAATAAATACGTTTTCCCCACAACCTGAAAGTCATCACATTAAGGACATCTAACTTTTAAAATACTAAGGTTAGAATATCAAACACTAAAATAAAATAAGTGACATAGTTCGTGTCCGAACACTAAGGACATCATGTCGTGACTAAGAGAATTCATCGTGAGCTAGAAGGATAGCTCACCCTGAAATCCGATGATCTTGAGACTGACTAGAGCTGAGGTCGAATCGAAGTCTGTGGAACACTCGCTGCACTCCACAAAATAAAACAAGAAAGATACAAGTAGGGGTCAGTACAGGACAACATGTACTGAGTAGATATCATCGGCCGACTCAAAATAGGAATTAATATGCATAAAATAATAGTGAAAAATCAACCATAACACTTAATAGGAGGCAACCAATGAACAATTACATAACCAGTCAACAATATAAAGATCACACATGAGGACTCAAGCCTCCACATCACACTCTTTTGGAAAATGAGTTATGGAGATTGGGTAGTATTAAGTCATTTTAATTTATTTTTCTTTAATATTACCGTGTCGGAACGTGACACCCGATCCAAATATACCATGTCGGAACGTGACACCCGATCCAAATATATTGTGTCGGAATGTGACACCCGATCCAAATATATTGTGTCGGAATGTGACATCCGATCTAAATATACCGTGTCGGAACGTGACACCCGATCCAAATATAATTAATTTATCATTCTTCATGATTAAATTCCACTTCATTAACGATATTTCACCAAGCCTTCTTTATTCAAAGCATCATTTTTGATAGGATAAGATCAAGATTATGAATTTGATGGCCTCGGGATTTTAGGCCAATCACAACAACATATCAATTATCCGAACCACAATAATTAAATGCGTAGTAAACTTCACACATATCACTCAATGAATATCAACCACTATTAAGAGTCTATCTATGATATAGAATAAAAACCATAACCTACCTCAACCGAAGAACCGAATCCAAGCAAGCTAATTCACGAATGTCTTTCCTTTCTTCAAAGCCTCACGTTTCCAATCTATCAATTATACAATATTCGTAAGTAAACTAGTATGTAGACATCCATATTACTATACATCTAGCCTAGACCCAAAAGCTCACCTAAATTTATAAATAATTTTCTAAAATTCAAGCCTAGGGTTAAACCTCAATTCCTCCAATATCATAAATCTAATGATATTTATATAATATAATACACCTAAAATTAATTACCTATACCAATATTTTAAAACTTGAATTATAATATGATGACCATAAGAACAATTTCAAATCAAAAACAAAATTACGTAAATTAACACTAAACCACATAATAAAAATAATTTTTTTTAAAAAAACATCTAACAATAACATTGTACACGAGAAATCCGGTTGAATGCAGAAAGTGTGCTTCACATTACAATATCCCTAATATGTATAACTTGTAATCATTACTCATGACCCCACACCCCAATTAGAGAATGCTATTAGCTATGCACAACTTTAAAATTGACATTTTGACTCCTTTCTTTCTTAACTTCACTAATTAAATAATATCATCTATTCAACTTTTGGTTATATACATATATATATTCATTTACCTGCAGCCTTCAATGGTTTTGTTTCGTGCTCGCCGCGCATGTGAGATTTTCTCTTTCGTTTTCTTTTCTTGTCTTCTCTAATTTATTAAGTACTAAAAGTGGGTAACCCTACTAATTTTAATTTAATAAATATGGATAAGTGGTATAGGGTATTAATTAAATTACCACTTTAACCCATTAATTTAATTAGTTATTTAAGTGGGGAATAGCCCTCGTCTCATGTAAGACAACTAAATGCACCTCGAGGTGCTGCCGAGGAACTGAGGGACCTTCTCGAGCACAGGATAGGTAATTGAGAGATTATCCCTCAACTAAATAATCATACTTATGGAAAAGTCCAAAATACCCAATTAAAAATTTATGGGATGAGTCTTTTATGAACTAAAAATTTCTAATACTCAAAACGACCTAATGGGTCGTTACACCTTCTCTCATATTTTTGTTTTTAATTTTTTTTCGTTTTGTGTTAGATATATCCATATGTTTTGAGAAAAATATTTTTTTTACTTGCATATCGAACATAACAAAAATGAAAAAATTATTTTAAAAATAATCTCGCGGCAAGTAGAAAATACTTTCCTATATATATATATATATATATATATAGGACAGCAGGAGGGGACTCAGAGCAATTCCCAGATGTGATGGGGTTGCATCAAGGATCAGCTCTTAGTCCATTTTTATTTGCCTTGGTGATAGATGGATTGACGCGATAAATTCAAGGTGAGGTGCCATGGTGTATGCTTTTCGCAGAAGACATAGTCCTGATCGATGAGACTCGTACCAGAGTTAACGCTAAGTTGGAGGATTGGAGACAAACCTTGGAGTCTAAAGGGTTTAAGCTGAGTAGGACCAAAACAGAGTACTTATAGTGCAAGTTCAGTGAGACACCTCAGGAGGTTGAAGTAGAAGTTAGGCTTGGTGCCCAGGTCATCCAAAAGAAAATTAGTTTCAAGTATCTTGGGTCTATCATACAAGGTAGCGGAAAGATTGACGATGATGTCACACATCGTATTGGGGCAGGATGGATGAAATGGAGGCTCGCTTCTGGAGTGATATGTGACAAGAAGGTGCCACCATAACTTAAGGGCAAGTTCTACAAAGTGGTGGTTAGACCGTCTATGTTGTATAGGGCGGAGTGTTGGCCAGTTAAGATCTCTCACGTTCAAAAGATGAAAGTTTTCAGGATGAGAATGTTGAGATGGATGTGTGGGCACACATGAGCGAAATGATTAGAAATGAGGCTATTCGGGATAAAGTGGGAGTGGCCTCGGTGGAAGACAAGATGCGGGAAATGCGACTAAGATGGTTTGGGCATGTGAAGAGGAGAGAAACATATGCCCTAGTGCAGAGGTGTGAGAGGTTGGCCATGGATGGTTTCAGAAGAGGTAGGGTAGGTCGAAGAAATATTGGGGAGAGGTGATTAGACAGGACATGACGCAGTTACAACTTATCGAGGACATGACCTTCGATAAGAGGGTGTGGAGGACCCACATTAAGGTAGAAGGCTAGTACATAGTCTCTTTATTCGTCCTTATTAAAAAGCGCATTACAATTTCTTGTGCTCTAATTTCTGTTATTATCTATTACTGTTTGTACATTGATTAGTCTATTTTATCTGTGTCGCTTTCGTTATTTGCTTTCCCATATAACTTTGAATTTCTTAGCTTTATCTGACCTCTTTTTATGCTTTTATTGAGCTGATGGTCTTTCGAAAACAGCCGTCTTACCTTAGTAGGGGTAAAATCTGCGTACACTTTATCCTCTCCAGACCCCACGTTGTGGGATTTCACTGGGTTATTGTTGTTGTTATATATATATAACAAAAAAATGAGAAAAATGAAAAAAAAAAATCAAAGTGGAGGATAAGGTGGAGTGGGGTAGATTTTTTTTAAAAAATAAAAGTATATCTAATTTTTTTTTGGGAGGGGTGTTATGTCAGAAAAAGACGGTTTAAAATTAATTTTAACTTTATAGAGAAAGAATCAATTTTAGAAAAAGGAGACTCGCCACTTAATTTTTTAAAGAAATTAAGAAAACTTAATTTAAAAGACCCTAACAGATTTAAGTCTTAAAAATTCAGAGAAAAAGGTACGAGGTTCTTATTTCTACTTTGAGAAGGTGTTAAACATTCAAAGTGGCCGCTAACGCACGATTATCCGACGATTTAAAAAATTATTTGACTAACTTTTGAAAATATTAATTTAAAAGAACACTAAGACTTTAAAATTATTTTTTTTAGAAAAATGATCAAACTTAAACATTTGAAAATAATATACATGTGTATAAAAAAAGTAAAAAGTTTATCAAATGACTAAGTAAAGATAGAAAATCATTTAAAGAGTAAATTAACATGAATTGGTTTATCTTTAGGGGGATCTAATTAAGTTAAAATAAATTAAAATTAATATCTAAGTAAGCATAAATAACATAAATAAATAAATTATTACAACTTGAATCAATTTAAATAAACAATAAATAACACATAAAAATATTGCCCACACTTAATTTCTGTACGCCTGGACTAAGTTGCTGGGCCACCTGCGCTTTGAGCTTTTGGCCCAATTCTGTTATATATCACAGCTGTATATACATCGTATATCAACATATACAACTACCAGTTTTCTTGTATATCAGATATACATGGATTGTATATCAGTCGGTTTGTGCTCCAACACCTATAAAGACACTTAGTAAACGTGTTAATAATGAATAAATAATAATAATAAAACATAGCATCAAGAACAACAAAATCATAAAACAAAGTGAAACAACATTTATGTCTAGTTAGATTTGGGAGTGAAAGCTCAAACCTCACAAAAAATGAAGTGTTTTTGGCTAGAAAAAAAAAGAATTTTGGTGGTTATTGGTTGGTTTTAATGGAGAAATGTGAAGGAGAGGGATAAAAAGTAATGAAGAAGAGTTAAAATTGATGTTATTTATAGTGAGGGTGAGGGAGAGAGTAGAGAAGAAAAATAAATATTATGAGTCTTTTTTTTAGAGATGAGAGAGAAAGAGTTTGAAAATAGTTATATAGGTGTAGAAAATTGTAGTATATATGTGTTGGAATTGTTGTAGTTATTGATGAGTGTGGTTTTTTAGGAAGAATAAGATAGGAGAGAGAGAGAGAGAGTTTGAAAATGATTATATAGGTGTAGAAAATTGTAGTGTATAAGTGTTAGACTTTTGTTTAGTTGTTGGTAGATGTGTTTTTTTTAAGAAGAATAAGAGAGGAGAGAGAGAAAGTTTGAAAATAGTTATATAGGTGTAGAAAATTGTATGTGATTAGTGGGGTAGGTAAAATTGTGTAAAAAAGTTGTGTGATTAGTGGGGTAGGTATAATTGTGTGAAAAATTTGTGTGATTAGTGGGGTAGGTATAATTGTGGAAAAAAATTTAATATTTATCTGTATTTTAATGTATTTCTAAATTGTGCTAAAAATACTAAAATGAATATGAACAAATATAACAAATGACATGTAAAAGTGCAAATCAATGAACTATGATAAAAAATAGCTATAACTAAAAAATTTTAAAAAATAAACTGGTAAAATTCTCATTTAAGAATAATTATCGATAAAATTAATTTAAAATTATAAAAATACACTTTTGAACTATTTAATTTTACCAACTCAGCTAAAATTGGGTGTCAACAAGGAGGTGTTTTGGGGAGGATGAAGTAAGATTCTTTTTTAAAAAAATTGTAAAAGAAATTCGGGTGGGGGTGGGGGTTACGTGGGAGGAGATAATGGAGTGGGGTAAGAAAAATATTTCTTTTTTTAAAAAAATTATTTTTTTATATAGTGATACTTTAATCTTTAAATTTAATTAATATTAATAATTTATTTATTTTTTGTCAAGATAAAATATTTTGTACATATAGAGTGTACGTGACATATTTTCCTAAACAAAGAGAGAGAAGTACTCACACAATCAAGATAGTGTAATAAAAAGTGAGTGTGTTTTTCAAACTAATGCATAGAGTAATAATTTAGGTATAAAACACACACAAAAAAATATTTTAAATATACTTTTGACACTTCACTCAATTAAATATTGATTCAATATTCGAATTGCAAAAAATACGTTTGAAGGAATTTTAAAGATATTTAAGAAATAAGTACTGAGATACTCAAAGATATGAAACTCATCTCAATATATGTTGATCAAATATTTGCTTTGACTGTAATCTTTTAAAATTTTAAATTAATTTAAGTTATTCATTATTATAATTTATAATGTAATTTTTGAGTCTAGTATATGTTACTCCTTTATAACATATTATGTGATGCATATAGAATTTCTAGAATCAATAATTTTTTTTCTTTGGCCATGATTTTTGTAATTTCTTTTCATTATTATAAGTTGTTAATTATTATAATATAATATTTTAAATGTAATTTGTAAAATATATAAATTAATGGGAATGTCTTTTTCATTATTATAAGTTGTTAATTATTATAATATAATATTTTAAATGCAATTTGTAAAATATATAAATTAATGGGAATGTCTTTATCCTCATCGTCTCAATTTTCCCTTACCGACGAGTGAGTATCCTTTTTTTTCTTTTTAGTTGAGTTGGTGTTCAATGTGTCAAAAAACAGAAAGTCATATCTTCACGAGTCTCGATATCGTTACGTAATATAGCACAATTAATATTTAGAGTCAATTAAATTTTTATATAATTTTTTTAAAAAGATTTAAATTATTAATTAATGTAATTTATAATATTTTTTTACTTAATTTCTAAATATATAATTTTTTGAAAGCTTTTTTTAAATAAAGTTAATAGACAAAATTATCCTCTAATTCAATTTTAATTTCACTAAGCACAGCTGTCGATGAAGATCGTAGACTCTTGTACTGTTGCATAATATAATAGAATATAATTTGAGTATGTGTCATTATCTGAAATGACCAAAAAAAACAAGAAGGTGTATATCACTGCATTAAAAATATCTTTATCGATAATTAATTAATAATAATAGCTAAATCATTATTAAATACATATTTTTAATTTTAATTAGTACTCTTCGTAAATATTTCAAAAATCTATAGCAATATTAACATCAATAACAATTAATTAATATCAATAAAATTTTTATTAATTTATATATTTATTTTCGCTAAAAATGATTTTGGCGAAGAATTTAAAGCTTAAACGTGTCATGGAGGAGAAGAAATAAACTTGTGTGGCGACTTTAAAGGCGCTACACTTGTCCTGAAAAGACAAGAATAGGTTTGAACCAGAGCCCTCAATCATCTCTTTCTACTTTCGTTTCCTTTTTATTTATTATTACATAGAAAATCCAATTCCAAAGTTTTAAGAATGATCAACGCAATAAGATTAGCAAACAGAACACAACTACCACCCTCTGTTTTGTCAAATCCACTGCCATACCATATTGCTCGAAATTCAGGTGTAACTGACATCAGATTCCGACAAGTCGTAACCTCAGCTGGACAACCGGACAACAACATGGATCAAACTAAGAAACCTAAACAAGACAAACCCTCGTAAGTTTCATTGAATTTACACAACTTTGTTATTATCACTTAAAATTCAAAATCAATCAAATTGAAATTCTAACTTTGCCTTTGTAGATATCAAAAAATTATGGGATGAGTTTAATTTCAGTTAAGATAGCTCATTTGGATTGGCTTAAAAAAATAATTTTTATGTATGTAGGTTTTTTAGAACTTTAAAGTATTGAAAGTTATTTTTATAAATAAGCAGTTGAGTGTTTGGATAAAAGTGCTTATCTCAAAAAAATGAGAAAAATAATGTGAATTTTAAAGTTAAAAGAATAAAAAAGGTAGTTTGGGAATTTAGTTAAAATATAAGGGATATACAAATAATTTTTATGATAAAAAAAATGACTTTAAGCCCTTAAAAAAAAAAGTTAGGAATGCTGATTTTTTATTTTTGACATAACCACAATACCTTAAAAAGGGCTTATCCAAACGGGCTCTTAATCTTAAATCTCTTTTCATCCCTATATAAAGGCCTTAAAAAGACATTTTGAATATTCTACAAACTCTTGAGATTGATATAAATTTTTTTTGGCAATCAAATACTTCACGAAGATAAGGATTCAAGGGATAAACAGATTTGTACCAATAATTTGCTTTCTTACTATTTTATTTCTAATTGTAACTTATGTTCTATCACTATAAAATTTGTCTCAAATAGAGGCAGGAGCAGCTGAGATGTAGTATTCTCCCACCGCTTACTCATCGTCTCGACTTAAAATTCTAGTACTATCTATACATAAAACTTAATAATAATAATAATATGTGTGTATTTATAATTGGATTGAAGGGAGACGATGTCGAGCAGCTATGGAGATGCATATGCAACAAGATCAGATGATGAAGGTTTTGGAGGCATCTATGGTGGAAATGAAGAGGATGAAGAAAACATTAAACATTGCAAAGCCCCTGGTATTAATTTTACTTTATTAAATATTATATGTTTTAAACACTATAATTTTTCTGATTAATTTTATTGATAATAAATATAGAGTATGATGCTAAACAAGGAAGTGAAGTCAAAGAGAAGGAGAAGACTCGTAATCAACGTCAAACAGCTTGAACTAAATTGCCATGCCTTATCTTAAATGTTTACTTCTTTTTTCCTAGATAATATTTATGTACCAAGGTTTGTTATGTAACGGTTAATCTTCTTGTAATTTATTAAGGATCATTTAATATTTCGTCGTTATAGTTTTTTTGTGAATGATAAAAATGACATGTCATGTCAATGGAAAGTTTTGAGAATGTTCGATTTGAAGTTTTAATAAGAAAAAAATTATTGACTAGCTACAATAAGTTTTTGATACTAAAAGTCTAAAATATAAAGGATGTCGTGTTATTGATACATAATTTGGACTCCAACAGAAACTCTAGATACTTTTATTGCTTAGCATGTGATGAATCAAGACAATTTGAAATTGCCAAACAGAAAAGAACAGGGAAAATATTTAAGACCTTATGATTTCCTATTACTCAAAAGTACTCTTTGCATCGAAAACAAGAATTTAACTTAGGATTGTACAGCAAGAGTCATATTCCAAACTTTGTGTATTCGAAATTCCTCAACATATGACAAGTTTATGAGTGCTCTGGTCATTGACGAAAGAATACTAGACAAGTTTGAAAGTGAGAGTCGTGGATGCGTGTTTTTAGAATATTCCTCTTATCTGAACCTTGGCCTCTTGGCCTCTGTTCAAAGACAAAGTATCTCTTAGAGATGAAGATGAGACCGATCGTGTATGAAAAATTAAAGACACAGGGTGTTCAGACCAAATCAAGGGCAAAAACAAGGATATTAATTAGAGGCGGCCGAGCTTTAAATGGAGGAAGCACAAATAGAGGGATCTAGAGGCCGAGATTCAAATAGAAACCTCCAAAATAGAGGGATCACAAAAAAAAGAGTCCGGACCATGGATATTCAGACCAAATCCCGAGGTATAGATAGAGAAAGTCCAAACAGCGGGATCATGGAAAAAAAGTTCGGACCAAGGACAAAAGCAAGGATACTGTTAGACTCCCAAGTTCGGACTTAGACACATGCGGGCCAGGAAAGTGTCAAAGGCTTGTATATTGCCCCTTGACACGGGCCTATGCGGCTATGGCAAGCAATGTGCGGAGTTGAATGCCGATGGCATGGTGTGCAGCTAAGTCAAAGTGCTTGGGTATTGGCAAAGCAGCTTGACGAATGTCAGTGGCGCGACAGGCGCATGGCACCAGGCGGGCATGCGCGCAATAGGTGCATGGCACCAGATAGGCATGCATGCGACAGGCGCACGACACTGGGCGGATAGACACATGGCACAAGGCGGACATGCGCGTGATAGGCGCATGGCACCAGGTGGGCACCGGCAGACATGGAGATTGACATGGGTTGGCTGGGCCCAAGGCGGATGGACGTGGCAAGAGTTGGCATGGCATTGGCAAAGCCAAGGCAGATAGACATGGCAAGGTGTTGGCGAGGCCAAGGTAGATGGATATGGCAAGGCGTTTACTAGACCAAGGCAGATGGACATGGGAAAACGTTGGCATGGTGTTGGCATGGCATTGGCGCAAAGCTCTGAGGCGAGGATCAGGCTAAGGCATGCGCAAGGCACGTGAGCGAGGCATGCGCGCGACACATGCAGAGGAGTCACGCGCGAGGCACATGCGATAGTTATGCCCGATTCTCTGAAGGCTTTGCAGACATGGGCAAAATGTTAGGGCCTGTATGTAGACCATGATTTCCCCATGATCCCCATGTAAAAGCTGGCACATGCCATGCACGTCCCTCCCCTTGTAGTTGCTTGTAACTGCCCTGGCAAATTATATATATGTAGGCAAAATTTGGTTAAGGCAGGTAGCAAGAGTTTTGTAGGCCTTCCAAATTCATGAGTTCCTTTTTGTATATCTGAGTGAGAGATAATAATAAAAAGGTTGGCCATTGCCTGTAACACTGCGTGTCATTTGTTTATATTGAGTTTGATACGAAATTAAACTAAGTGTCAAACGTATATGTGTTGGTAGGCTGAAGTTAGTTGCGACGCTGACTGCTAGATTGTGGTGACTTTGAGGAGAAAAAAAATCACCCCTGTTTAAGATACCAACTAAAGGCTGAGGTTCAGACAGAGGAAGCCCAAACAGAGGAATTAAGAAAAAAAGAGTCCGAATAAAGGATGTTCAGACCAAATCAAGGACAAAAGTAAGGATACCAACTAGAGGTCGAGGTTCAGATAGATGAAGCCCAAACAGAGGAATCACGGGAAAAAAGAGTTCGAACAGAAGGTGTTCAGATCAAATCAAGGATACAAATTAGAGGCTGATGTTCAGATAGAAAAAGCCCAAACAGAAAGATCACGAAAAATATGAGTCCGGACAGAGGGTATTTATATCAAATCAAATACAAAAATAAAGATACAAACTAGAGGTCGATGTTCAGATAGAGGAAGCTCAAAGAGAGGGTGCTCCGACCAAATCAAGGATAAAAGCAAGGATACCAACTGTTGGAAAAAAGCATCGACTAATTTCCGTCTCTTCTGAACCACCTTTAAACAAAAAATAACAGAGAAATTTAAAAAGAATAATAACACAAAAATTTAACGTGGAAAACTTCTCAATTGGAGGAAAATCACGGGCCTCCCAGAAAAATATTCACTATATAAAAATTATTGTATCATACAGTACACAATATTTTTTCTCACACACCCCTATTCCAAAAATACTACTTTCAAAGAGATCTTCAAGAGAATTACTTCTAAACCTCTTCTCTAGTATACAAAAAATTGAATTTTTGGTGATGTACTAAACAAAATGAGAAAATCTCATTTTATAAGTACAAAAACAATTGGCCATTCTTCTTTTCTTAGATGTGGGACAATTTTTGCTTTAACTTTTTTTTCTTTTTCTTCTTTTCAAAACTGACATCAACAAATCTCCACCTTTTGAAGAGAAAAAGATGTAGTCTGTTGGATTTAAAGTTGTTCAGCTACACATAATAGAATTAGTTCTCCACCTAACTTTAAACTCGGCCAATCATGTGCAACTGCAACTTTCACATCATCTGCTACTGAAAATCATATTTCTAAATTCAAGAATTATCATAGCCCCACCATAAAGAGTACATCCACTCAGATTAAAAAAATTAATTCAAGAATTTTCACTTGAAATCACTTCCCAATTTCAAGAATTTCAATTTTGGTTCATGTCAAAAAACTTGCCAATAACTTGTGGTGCAACTCTCTTGTTGATTTCTTTAGAGTTCATTAGTCATCGACATTCTTTCCACCATACACCTTGGCATCACCAATCAATCAATGCCCATGTGCAAATTGTGGACACGTTAGAATTATTCCATCCTTTATTATGACAATCTTGGAGATTATGTCATAAGGATACCTATCCCAGCGTACTGTCGGTGCCTTTGCCGAACAACTTCTTACAATCCTACCTTGTCCGAGTCTACTAGCTGTTGATCAAAATTTTCAGTTCAAAAAGATTTCAAAATTCCACTAGTCAAATCCTCAATTTTATTCTTACCATTTGACCAGACTTTGAATATTTGACCACCTCTTTTGATCCCTCCTTGCGTTAGCAGAAAACTACAAAATCCCAAAGCTACATCCCCACCGCAATCATACATGTCATAAATCACAATCGCCATAGTTTGAGAACCATCGCCGAAGCTTCTTCATCTTTTAACTAATGGATATCAGATTTTGACAACACCTGCGGATAATTTTTCAACAGCTTTGACTTTATTTTCTCACGCACTAAACTCAAAAACTAATTCTCTAACCAAAATTCTCAAATCTTCTCCCCACATGCTTAACAATACTAATAAATGGACAATGATAATGAAAAAGTACCCACTAAATTAGTTTTCCAGGAAAGAGATGTGGATCACAACGGATACACTTAAATGTCAAGTCTTTCCTTAGCGAAAACCTTTTTAAATTGTACTTATTTCCACTATTACCAAATATACAAGTACTTCAAAGTAACTCTACTAGAATAGAAAACTCCACCGGAATCAGACTCCGCTTGCTACTCCACTAGGACTAAATTTCTGCTTGAAAACAATAATTCTAATTCAGAATTTTTTTGATGTGGAAGATCAGACAAAGTTGCAACCACAGAGCATACTAAAATTTCAAAAGAATTATTCTACTCCCAAGACTCTGATACCACTTATTGATAAAAAGCACTGACTAATTTTCATCTCTTTCAGACCGCCTTCAAGCAGAAAATAACAGAAAAATTTAAAGAGAATAACAACACAAAGATTTAACGTGAAAAACTCTCCAATTGGAGGAAAACGACGAGCCTCCTAGAAAAATATTCACTATATAGAAATTATTACACCATACAATAAACAATATTTTTCTTCACACATCCCAATTCCTAAAATACTATTCCCAAAGATATTTTCAAGAGAATTATCTTTAAACCTCTCCTCCAGTATACAAAGAATTGAATTTTTGGTGATGTACTAAACCAAATGAGTAAATCTCATTTTATAAGTACTACAAGAAATCAGTTCCTTTATGGCGATAGAAGTCGCTATAGAAGCCTTGAAAGTCCCAGAATAGATCTACTAATACTTTCCAGTTAGTAAGAGGGATCTTGAACTAAGAAATAGACTATCTCCGCCTTAACACTGTGGCAAGTACCTTCATAACTAAATGTTTCTTGTGATGACTTAAGTCGCTGCTAAAGGTAAATAAGTATGCCACAAAAAAACTTCTACAAAGTATATGTTAGGTAAGTCGCCACCGAAGTAGGCCTTTAGCGGCAGTTATAGGTGCCACAAAAAGTATTATACTACCAGTGGCAACTTTCATCGCCACTAAATAAAGGACTGTAGTAGCGATTATTGTTGCCCGAATGTGTAATTCTTGCAATAGCAACTGCAATTGCTACTAAATCTTGAGATTTGGTGGCAGCTTGTTGGTCGCTACAAAAATTACTTCTTTTATAGTGACATAATTTCATCATCACTAAAACTTTTTTATTCAACTACAATAACCAATTTTAAATATTTTCCTCTAAAATTAATATCCTCATATAATTCTATCAATTACCTATTCATATATCAATATCATCCATTGTAATTCAAGAAACACCAAAATAATTCTCAAACCGAATATCATAAGTACTTTCATTACTAAGAAATCAATAAAATATATACTTCACAATATTTCATTGTTCAATTTCATTAATACATACACATGAAAAAGAATATCAAGTGCCTTCAAGCTCCTCCTTTGTCGACGCCTTTTGAGATTATGTTAGAACCTTGCCCCTATTAGAAAAAACACAAGATCACTTTTATGACCATCACAAGCATATAGTTAAAACTGAATTTATGACCATTTACTCGAACTCAATTATCAAAACAATCGAAATGTAGTTAATTGTGGTAAATGTATTTTGTCACTCCATATGTTTATGTTCTTTTCCAGTGACATCTCCATCATCATCAAGCAACTCTTCTTTGCTTTCTTTAAGTATTCAATGACATGGATGTGCTATATTGAGAATCTTGAAATCCAAGGTTTAGGTGCCTAATTTCTCAGCCCTCTCTCTATTATTGTCAATAGGATGTTCATAAAGAGCATTAGAAACAAATTTTAGATGAGCAATAATATTGTTCTCGCAGTCACAAATTCTGACAAATTTAAATTCTTCTATGAATTAGTGGTTGCCTCTCAAGTGTTCAAGTATATTTTAAAACTCTCATGCAGATTTCAAAAACAAGAATGAAGTAAAACACATCCTAGTGATTCTCAACACAAAAACTAGACGAGCAACGATGTTAATCACCTATTTGATAAATAAACTGATCAGTATTTTTTTTTAGGGTTTTCAGTTCATATTAGCCATTTCACATGCTGATTTTTATCAAATAAAAATGAAAAGTTTGTATGTGTAAAACAAAAAAATAGTTGAGCAGCATGAACATTCAAGTATCCACACATTCATTTATAGACCAAGAATGGAAAATAAGGAAATTGGAGGTTGCTGACCTTATCCGGGACAGTGAACTTGTAAATTGTCGTCGAGTCTTTACCTATGAAAAGCTTGTTCAACTGAGTAGCCTAAAAACTAAAACTTAGATCCTCAATGAAGCTAAAGAGTTTAAAATTATGAAAACCAAAATAAGAGGGAAAATCTTCCGAGTGATTTTGAGAGGAGATGATGAAAAAAAGAGCGAAAACTCACTTTTTCAGAGCTCTTTGGAACCATTGGGAGGCTGTTGAAAGTGGAATTCATCCATGACCCTAGGGAGATGTTCCTTCTTTTCTTTTTTAGATGATTTAAAGGCGACAACTCTTTTCACCAAGAAATTGGGGCTCTAGAGAGTGGTGTCGCTGGTCTTTCGCCGAAGGATTGGAGGCGGCGATTTTTGGCTCTGAATTGTGGTTTAATGAAAATAGAGAAAGGATTGGGGTATTTAGTTGGGTTATTTGGGCCGGGTCAGGGCTTATTGGGGGCAAAAATTGAGGCTGAAAATTAAGGTTAAATTACCCTTTTACACATATTCCCCTACTATATTTACTTTTATTTTCATCTACACCAAAAAATTTCCAAATTCCCTCTTTTTCCTTTCTCTCTCTATACCTCACTGATACATCCGCCTCTTCCTTCATCCTTGCCCTAATATGCTCTAGTTAATTTGATTTTCTTCAACCGTTAATCAATTTCAAGGTTCCAACTAAGGTATATTTTAATCTTTCCTTATATGGAATTTCACTTCATCCTCATTCAATCTGATTTCTCCTAAAATTTGTATATTTTGATTTCTTCTGAAAATCTTTGAAAAATCTTCTAAATTTGTATCATTTGCTTTCTTCTGTAAATCTTTCTATTTTTGTTTTTCATACCTTCAATGATACATATGGAATCCGTTAATGGTCTCAAACAGTCCAATAAAAATCAAGGAATTCTTGTTTCTCCTGGTTCTGATTTGTCTTGGGAAGGTTACGACGAAGTTAGATCCAAACATCCTTAACGATCCAGCAGTGATAAATAAGCTACGTGAGAAATTGAAGTCGAAAGCTACAGTTAAACATGCACCCAAAGAAATAGACAACAAGATTGAAGGGGTTTCAACACGCCCTAATCTTCCAAAGGTATGAATTCAATTAAGTTTTTTGTTTTAGAATGAAAATTTTGTGAAGGTTTTAATGATTCTGATACATATCATTTATGTATCAGATACATAATATTTTTTTCAAATGCAATTTTTTGGAGATTTAATGATTCTGATACATCTACATTTATGTATCAGATACATAATATTCTGATCATTTTATGTTGTTTCAAATTTTAATGAAGCTGATACATATCATTTATGTATCAGATACATAATGTCTTTTTCAAATGCAATTTTTTGAGATTTACTATTTCTGATACATTATGTTTAAGTCTCAATTTCTGTTATTTCAAGTTTTAATGATTCTGATACATCTACATTTATGTATCAGATACATAATGTCTGTTTCAAATGCAATTTTTTGAGAATTACTATTTCTGATACATCATCTTTAAGTCTTAGTATCTGTTATTTCAAGTTTTAATAATTCTGATACATCTACATTTATGTATCAGATACATAATATTTTTTTCAAATGCAATTTTTTGGAGATTTACTATTTCTGATACATCATGTGTTAGTGTCATTTTTTGATGTTCCAAGTTTTAATGAATCTGATACTTCTACATTTATGTATCAGAATATACTATATAATTGTTTCTGATACATCTTCTGTATATATCAGAATCTCATCTTATGCATCAGATATTTTAATGCATATGATACATCGTATTTATGTATAAAGTTGAAATTGTATTTAACCATTTTTATGTCAATGCAGAGAATGAAATACGTCATCAAGAAGATCCCGTCCCACCCATTGAGATTCGGAACGGCATATAGGGCTAATTTTCTTGATGATTTTGAATCATCAATAGGTGAAGAAGGTGTAAAGTTATTTAGGCAATCCATATTTGGTCACTACTTAGATATGCCAAACTGCAATTTTCAAGGGCAAATCATCAAATGCCTCTTACTTCTTGAGGTAGACAAAAAAAACAAAGAAGAATTGCACATTCATCATGCGCAGGATAATATACTACGATTTACAATAAATGATTTTGCTATCATTACTGGCTTGCGATGTATTGGTAATATCAATGACTTTCGGTATTCTGATGATCAAACAAGTAGATTATTGTCTTTATATTTTCCTGGTGTCAAAAATGGGGTCAACAAAGCTCGTTTCGTTGAGCGTTTTCTAGTTGGAGGATGGAAAACAAACGAAGACGCTGTTCAGATGGCCATTCTCTATTTCATCCACACTTTTATTTTTTCTCAACTAGGTGATGCACCTATATCAGTTGATGATTTTAAGATGGTAGAAGATGGTAGGTATGAGCAATATCCATGGGGGAAAATAGCATTTTCAAAATTGATAAAAGGAATGCGTCAGGAGTTTTCAAATGCCAAACAAATGTATCGTCTAGGCGGCATGCCATACGCTCTGAATGTTTGGATATATGAATGTGCATCTCAAGTTACCTCTGAAATTGCTGTAAGAGTGGGTAATAAAATTCCCAGAATTCTTAACTGACGTGTTATCGCTGTGAAGCCAAAATTTGAGACCTTCATGTCTACCATCTTCAGTGAGGTACATGCTTTGAATATTATTCGTTTATGCACTGATTCATTATACATAAAATCTGAGATACATTATATATTCATTACCTTGATACAGTATAATTTAATTCATAAAGTAGATGTATCAGCTCATATATTTATGTATCAGGATATAAATGTATCAAGATATAATGTATCTGATACATATACTTTATATAACATTTCTGATACATATAATTGTATGTATCAGAAACTCATTTATCAGTATTTACAGCTCATGAAAACTCTATCTTATGTATCAAATTATAATGTATCAAGAATTACATCTCATGATACATCTGCATTTATGTATCAGATAATGTTGTTTTTCTATCAGTTTCTCATGTATGAAGGTTTAATGTTTCTGATACATCATATTTATGTATCAGCATTAACATGTATCAATTATTCAATTGTTTTCTGACAATCAATCAATATTTTTTGCAGTATCCATGCTCCAACATTGTCCAATCTCAACATGAAATGAAATCTATTGTCATTCATGACAGCCAACAGAAACCTGAAGCTTCAACATCGGCTGCCAAGGTCAATTTCAGAAAACCTCATGAAGTCCCCGAATTTGAGGACTTTTCAACACCACCACCCACAGAATTATTAAAAAGATCCAGTCATGTCGCTGATACATCTTCTTCACCTCCTTCTAAAAGAATGAAGACTTTCCCTGCTAAAAAGCCAATTCAAGTAGAAACAGCCAACATGCACAAGGATTTCATACCACCAAATGAATCAGAAAAGCCTGTTTCTCCTGACAATGTACCAGGGGCGAAGTCAGCTGTAGGAGGTGAATCTTCCGGTCATTCGGATCAAATTATTCATATGCAATTCAAAGCATTGAAGAAGTCCATAAAGAAGTCTCTAAAGAGATACGTAAGTTTTTACTTTAAGATGTATCACATACAATATACTTTTAATTAGGTGATATATTCTGATTTTTCATATACATGTATCAAGGTTGACCAGAAGTTCAAGCGTTTGGAGAATAAAATTGATTCAAATCACATTGATCTTTTGAAAGTCATGGACAGTATGGCGAATCGAATGACTGGCACATCATCTCAAGTTAAAACAGATGATTTTGATCAAACATTCCATGTGGTTGAACAACAAGAAGCACCTACTGAATTGGAGGTGCACAATTTTGCAAATAAATCTGATCCACCCCCCAAAAATGACAAATCTAATGTCCAGAAACATATTAAGGTACATACATCATGTAATATTTGATATTTATGCTTTTAAACTTCTGGATACTTTTCATTGTCATGTATCAAATGTAAATGTTATTATGTTTTCAGGGACCTGAACCATCCACCATGATAAAACAGGAGGATAATATATCAGAACAAAACATTTCAGCAGATGTTCCAGAATTATTTGATCAGCAGGTTTATTCTGATACATTAAAGGTAATGTATCAGAAACAAATTGATGAACAATTCGATGCTATATATATATATTGTATAAGCTCAACCTCTTTAAATATATATATATATATATATATATATATATATATATATATATCTAGACATTTAGTACATATATATCATAAGTAAATGTTATTATGTTTCCAGGAAGATGAACCATCCGTCAAGATACAAAAGGTGGATGATGTATCACAACATAACATTGTAGCAGATGATGTATGATATCTGCAGATGTTTTATTAAGTAATTGGTTTTTTTAAGATAATGTATGATATCCGCAATTTTTTATTAAGTAATTATTTTTTTTAACATTTGTAGGAATCGAAAACATTAATTTTTACACCACAATTGAAGGATGTATCAGCACGCCAAATGGAATCACAAAGAGCAAATACTGATCAACTTATTGCTGATTCTGATACATTACAGGTAATGTATCAGATACATTACTGAGATAAAGTCAACATTATTAAGTTTTTTAATGACGTTATACATTACATGTAGAACACTGGAAAGAAAGATGGAAGAGTAGCCGATGATAAAACTGACAAAGTAGAAGAGCAAGTTGAGGAGATTGAAAAAGAAAAAATCAAACCAAGCACATCAGAATCCAATACTTCAGCACCATTTTCGACCGAAACTCTGGATGTGATAGATGCTCTAATATACGGACTTCCATTACCAGCCATGCCATTGACAGCTGTTAGTCATGAGCAAGTTCAGGATGAATGTCTATTACGCGATAGCCAGCTACCAACCACTCTTCCATCAAAAGCCAATGTATTGTCTGACGATGCGAAGACACCATTTCGAAGAAGCAGGATTCCTTCGAAGATCTTACAGTCGCCGTATCTTTTAAACTTTGGGTCGAGTGAAAAGGAAAAGGAAAATTTGTCAGCTGTTATGCATCAGACACACCCTTTTAAAGGTTTTGGCATATGCTATCATCCTCCATCCGAGCTTGTCACAGACTACTCTCAATGGATAGATAAAGGACTACTAAAATCACATGGCAACAAGTAAGTATGATATATTCAACTTATACCCATACAAGTTGTGTATTATATTTGTTATGTTATTAAACTATAAGCTTCCATTCAGAAATTCGAAGGAGGATCATTACAGATCTAAGTGCTCTTCATTCGGCTTTGAAAAAATAGACTTTGTAGTGGCATTTCCTAAAGATAAGAACTGGTTCTACCTAATGTCACAGCCGAACAGATGCTGGAACGATGGGGTAAAATTTTCATCATAAATAATATGATACAACTCATACTTACTACCTGATACATACATATTAATGTATCTGATACATACATAGATTAATGTATCTGATACATACATAATCTGATACATGATGCTAGTTGTTATATAACTAATACTTTCTTAAAATGTGTAGCACATCGATGTAATATTTTACTACCTTCGAAAGAAATTGAAGATGTAGTTGAGCAATCAGTATCGATACACAACGACAAACTGCATTTTCAAAATTTACATCGAATATACACGCACACGCTACTATCACCTTCCACCTAATATTTCTACACAAGAAGATATGGCAAGGGCCACTGTTACAGCTCATCACGAGAGATCCGTGAAGAACATAATAAGAGGTTTCTCAATACCAGCCGGTTTGCCTTGGCATTTGGTAGATGAGGTATACATTCTAGTAAACTGCGACAGGGATTTTCATTGGGTTCTTGCGGTAGTTGTGTTGAAAGAGAGGTTGATAAGTGTGTATGATTCATCGCCTAGACGAAGAAATAGCAACCCTTCCCTAGAGATCCAAAAGATAGCAGCAATGCTACCAACATACCTGCAAGACAGTGGTTTCTTTGACAACAACGAACGTACTGATTGGTCGTCTCTTGATTCATACAAGGAAAAATCAACCGGTAACATGCTTGAACCACATCACCCATTTGCAGTTGAGTATGTTGAAGGAATTGCGCAACAGGGAAGTGACAGCTTGTGAGTATTAACAATTATGTATACCTAAATCATTCATATGTCAATTTTACTTTTTTTAAACTTGTGTATTCCTTTCTTTGCAGGGATTGTGGAGTTTTCCTGGCCATTTTTGCTGAATATCTTAGTGATGGAATTTCTATTTCAAATACTGGACTAAACGCTCAATTCTTTCGTTCAAGATATGCCGAACTCTTATGGAGATATGATTGTCAGAAGGCCATGGATGGTTATGTTAGCGATAACGACGATCCAAAAAAACCTAGGAGAGACATCTCTCCAAGCCAAGGAGAACTGATTGATGTCAAATAGTTTTTTTTTGATAGTAAACATTTTAAGTGTTTTTGCTACTTTTAATGTATCTGATACATAAACTGTAATGTATCAGATTTAGTATGTTTTAATATTTTCATATATCAGATTTAATATGTTTTTCTCTGGTGTCAAACTCGAATATAAAATCAAAGTTTATGTTTTATATTCTTCTGTATCAAACTTGTATCGAGTATAATATTCATAAGTGTCACATTTTATGAATTCTGATACATATTATATGTGTATGAGATTTTCATGAATCAAGATTTATTTATTATGATACATCATGCACATGTATCAGATTCTCATTTCTCAACATTTAATGATTCCGATACATTATTTTTTTGCATAAGAATTTCATGTCTCAAGATTTAACGTTTATGATACATCTTGCTTATGTATTAAATTCGCATTTATCAAGATTTACTACATATGATAATCTACAACCTATATCAAATAAGATCTTATGTATCACCCACAACTCTTGTGTAATTATAGTTGTCGAAAAGACAAGAATGTTTATGTTTGGGAAAATAACGATCCAAAAAATAAACCATGTGAGATTTCATTAATCCAAGTTAAGGAGAATCGATGGACGTCCTGTATTTTATTTTAAAAAATATTATAGCAATAAAATGTACTAATCTTGATACATATCAACTGAAAAAAGATTTTTATATTTATGTCACGTGTCAAACTCAAATATAAAATATAAAAATAGATGTTATTATATGATTCAAATAGAATGTATACCGAGATACCACAAACATCATATCTATTTAGGAATGAAATTACAAGTCTTTCTGTTGTGGCCTTCGTGGCCACAACGTCCACAAGAATTTGTGCTACTTGTTATCTTCTCACTAGCGAACTTTTTTCTCTCTTTTTTTGGTTTTCCTGGCATCCTTTTGTATATTGGCGGCAAGACAAATTCTTTCAAAATTTCCTTCGGAGCAATTCAGTCTTTCTTATCTGGCATTGGAACCATTGGTAATTCATAAGTATTTGCCAACGCCTCTGGTTTGTAGTAATCAGAACAGTATGGGTGCAGGTCAGTAATGTTCTTGCTCTTCAACACTGCAATTGCATGTGGACATGGTATCTCGTCTAGTTGAAATCTACCACAAGTGCATGTTTTTCTCTCTAGACACACAATGTATCTTATACCTAATTCGTAAACAGAATAAAGATAATATGATAAAGCAACAACCTGCAGGAATTATATTTCAAATATATGTATCAGTACTCCTTCCTCACATACACAACTATGTATCAGAACTGATGTAAAAGGGTAATAATTATCACAGGATATACATAACAGATGAATCAACAGCCAGCAAGAAATAAATTTCACATATATGTATCAAAAAGTATGTATTAATTACAGAAATGATGTATCAGAAATGATGTATCAGTATATATTTAAAACATGTTATGTTTATATGTGTCAGTACTTATATATCAACTACACATTTGATGTATTCGAATTGATATATCAGTGTATAATGAGCACAGGCTATACCTGAATGACGAAGCAACAAACTGATATAAATAAACTTCTCATATATCTATTAGTACTTATGTATCATCTACACAACTAATGTATCTATACTGATGTATCAGTATATATTTAGAACATGTTATGCATAACTGATTAATCAACAGCCTGAAGGAAAATAATCTTTACATATATGTATCAGAACTTATGTATCAAATGTAGAACTTATGTATCATAATTGATGTTTCATTATTTAATAAGCACATGTTATACATAACTGATGAATCAGCAGCCACCAAGAAATAAATTTCACATATATGTATCAGAAAGTATGTATCAATTACAAAAATGATGTATCAAAACTGATGTATCAGTATATATGTATCAGAAAGTATGTATCGTGTACCAGAACTGATGTATCAGTATATATGTATCAGAAAGTATGTATCGTGTACCTTCATTCTCGAACACTTGATCGTGTTTGAAATTAGGATATCTTCGAATTTTTTACCCAAAGTATGTTTTGTATAAGATGCTATTTCCCTATTTTTGTAGTTCCAAGAACCAAATAACATTCCCGTTTGCTCCAAAAAGTCAATTATAGGCAGCTCTCGTGCTCCAACAAGACATCCATTGATACATTCTGCGATGTTAGAAGTCATCATTCTACCCCTGTTGACAGTGGCATGAACCCTTGACCACTTTTTGTGTCCTGTATTTTTTAAATATTGTGCCATCCGTTGATCGATTCTCTCAACTTTGGCCATTAATTTATCGACTTCATCTTTTTGGTATGCCTTGGCCATTGAATAGAAGATGTCACTTAGTACAGCTTTGCTCCTTCTGTATTTAGTACACACATTTTTCCATATATGCTATATGCATGCAAAATGAGGAACATTGGGAAATACCATGCTTACACTCTTGATTATGCTTTCGTTCCTATCTGATACAACACACATATTGTCCCTCTCACCAAATGCATTCCTAAAATTCTGAAAAAACCACATCCATGATGCATCATTTTCCGTATCAACAATACCATATGCCAACAGCAATATGCAACCTAATAAATCAATAATAGCGTTACAATAGTTATTAGAATTCATCAGAATCACAACAAACGTGAAAAATGAGATGACACACTGTTATTCAATAAGAAACAGTATAAGAAAGTAATACCTGCCCCATCAAGTGTGCTAGCTAATACAAACGTCCCTTTATAAGGTCCATCAAGATGCGCACCGTCAATAACAACTACTAGTCGACAAAACTGAAACCCCTCATCAAGGGCCTTAACGCTATGAACAAATACATGAACTCATCAGTTGATGACTTGTGCATACTTATGTACGAATTTGGATATACGGTTTTTAAAATATGTATGTATACAGGCAGCTGTCTATATCCATCAGCAGGTTTTCCTCTTAACATCTCCAAAGCATGCTCTTTTGAACTCCATGCCTGTTGATAGGTAATATCAATTCCATACGCTAATTTAATATCCTCTCATATATCATTAGGGGTGAGAATTCTCTTATGATTAACCAATTTAGGTGCTGTGAATGCACTAATAAAAGCCTTTGTAGCATGAACTTTGTTGAAAATCCTATCTCTCAGTGCACATGAATGTTCACTATTGAAATATCTAACTTTGAATATATCGGATTTTTTCCAACATGAAGCTTTCATTCTCCAACAACAGCCGTCTGAAAGGCATACTAACACATAACTTCATTTGTATAAAAAAATGACATGTATCATACCAATTTTTTTCATATATAATATCAACAAATAAAGTGACATACTGATAGGAAGTGTGTCAACGCATGTACTTGATACATGCTTCTTTGTATGTATTATGAAAAAAAAACATCTGATACATAGAGTCATATGAATCTGATACATACTGACAACATTATTATCATTTTTTAACTGAGTTACAAAAATGGAGTTTTGATGTATCATGACAGAAAAAAATAATTTTATTTAAGAATGTATCAGATACACACATTCATATGTATCTGATTCATACTGTTGGATAATATCCAACATCAAAATTTCCAAATGCAGAATATGCGCATACCTTTTACTGTCGGATCTTTTAACTTTGAAATTAAATTCATTATTGATTTTATATTTGGCCATTACATCAACTAGAGTTGCTTTATCCTTATAGAATTGATTCTCCTTCACTTCCGCACCATTTGTATCAGCTATGTAGTTTGTCAAATTCAATTCTGCTATATAACAATTTGCGACATTACCAGATTCTTCTAAACCAAAAATGTGGGACTCATTCACGTTTGATTCGGCACAAACGATTGCTCCAGATGTACTGTCGAATGATTTTATCTCACATCTTATTATATCAGAGCTTGATATGCACAGGGGATAATTTACGAAACCAGGCTCTTTCTTCTTCAACTCTATGTAAAGATTAACACCCATATCATTATGAATATATATTGGCAACGAGTTACCTTCAACTATGTATCAGATTTCAATTTTTTTCTCTGATTCATCCACACTCAATTCAGCAGCGATTGCTGCTTTTAGATTTGAGTAAGATACATTGTCACCGATAACGATTCCATCACTTTTGTATTGTTCATAAGTAGTATCGAATTGCTAAACTCCAGAATGTCTCAGTAGTATCGGAATATTCATATCAATTAATTGATGAAACGCGAAGTTTGCTTTGAATTGATGCTCTGTTGTTTTTCTTGGAGTCGATGCTCTGACTTTTGGCTTCAAAATTCATGTACATAACTGTCGCCTTCTTTAATCAATTAATCTCATTAATTAGATCAGTAATTGATATAAAGAGCCAATCATACCTTATCTCATTCTTCTATCCATAAATAGCTGATGTGCATTACCTATTCTATAGCTAAAGTTATGTATCAGATACATAACTTATGTATCAGCAAAAGTGAAAAAATAATTGAAATCAACTTCGGTATGAATTGATGCTCTGTTTTTTCCATTCGAGATGACGCTCTATTTTTTGGCTTGAATCTTCATGGACATAACAATTGCTTTTTTTAACAATTGATGTATCAGATACATAACTTATGTATCACCAAAACTGAAAAAAAATTGAAATCGTAGTTGGTTTGAATTTATGCTCTGTTTTTTGGCTTGAATCTTCAAGTACACAACCGTTATTTTTTAAACCAAATTAATCCCATTAATTAGATCAGTAATTGATTTAAAGAACCAATCATCACTTATATTAAGATACTATCCATAAATAGATGATCTTCATTAATTACTCATTAGATAATTGATGTATCAGATACATCACTAATGTATCAGAAAAGTTGAAAAAAAGGGGATATCGGGTAATTTTGATACAATGAGGGATGTATAGTAATTAGACTTTTCCATTATGGGATTTAGGTAAAGTTTACGAAAATTAATGTAAATAGCTTAATTATTTATTGGATTTTATATTAGTTTAGAATTAATCCGACTTTTCTCATTCTTTTTCATACTCAAATTAATCAAAGAATCTCAATTGTTTATCCAAAACGTGTTCATAAATAAGTTACAATAGAAATAATTTAATAGGAGTATTTTAATTTAAGGAAAGCATGAATTTATAATTTAGCAAATAGAGTAGTAAAACGTTTTAATTATTTCTAATAATTAAATAGAATTTAAAGTGAAATATTCCAATACTCAAAATGTTTCTTGGGTGCTTTTTTTTGCATATATTATAATATTAGTAATTATAAAAGTAATTAAAATTATAGAAAATATTGTTTTCAAATTAATTACGAGAAATTCAGTGTATAAAAAGGAGTCAAAATTGAGTGTCAACAATAAGATACGCCAATTATTAGTAATAATTTTTCTGCCCTTTAAATAAGTAAGTTATTTGAATTTTGATTAATTATAATATAATATTTTATTTTATAGAAATCTCATTTTTATTTTAGTTTGTTTATTTATTTATTCTTCGATATTATCTTTCAATTACATAAACAAAACTTTTATTTATAATTTAAAATTATTTTTTAATAATTTTATTTCAATATACTTAGCTTAAGATATGTATATCATTAGTAGTTGTAAGCATAGAATTTCATGTTATATGAGATTAGTATTTGATTTTAAAAAATAGAAGAAGTATCTCAAAGTGAGCCATATACAACGACAACATATACTATAATTATCTCTTCCCTTTAAATAAAAGCTAAAAATGACTTTCTTATGAACTAAAAATAGTGAACCAAAAATATTCACTATTAATTCTACATCTTTATCATCATAATTAGTTTATTTACTTTTCAATAAAAGTAATACTAATACATATGCCTAAAACTAGTTATTTTTGTAATGTGTAAAATATTTCAATCACTAAGTACTTACTAAATAATAAGCTTATTAGACATATAATATACTTGAATGACTAATTTCAGTAACATTATTTAATTCCTAAATACTATATTTAAAATATATGATTAGATGTATTAAAGTAGTCTAAATATTTATTTAGCAATGAGATAAGTGTCAAAAACACACCTAAAATATCCTTCTTTTTTGAGTTTCATATCTAAACTATTGGGAGTGTGAGTTTATACCTAAACTATCAATTTTTAGTTTGAGAAACACATCTCTCTCTTTTATTTCACTCTCACAATGGTATGTGTGCTACACTCTCTCTTTCATTTTAAAAAAATTGTCACATCACATTCCACATAGACAAAATATTCCACTTAGACTAAAATTAAATAAATTCTTATAATCAGTTAAAATTAAATATTAAAGTATTACTATTCACCCTCAAAAAACTATAAAATAAAATATAAAATATTTTTATTACTCCACTCCACCACTTTTTCTCACCATACTCCCCCCTCCCCCAAATATTTTTGTTTTATTTTTATTTTCTAAATTTCTTTTATAAAAGTTTTTTAAAAAAATTCTTACCTCATCTTCCCCCTCCCCCTTCAAACAATAATTTAGATATTATTTTTATATATATATATATTTTTTTAAAATTCTATCCCGCCACACCTAACCTTCCGCTTTCAAATTTTTTTCTCGTTTTGTGTTAGATACATACAAATGAGTGAGAAAAATATTTTAAACTTTTTTTAAAAAAATAACTTTTTAAAAAAAATCAATATAGAATATTTTAGCTATGTGGCAAAAAAATTTAAAAAAACAGAGAGAGTAGAGATAATGTATTACACACAACACTGAGGTGTGTTTCTCAAATAGAGAAGTGACAGTTTAGGTATAAAACTCACACTCCCAATAGTTTGGGTATGAAACTCAAAAAAGAGGAATAGTTTAAGTGTATTTTTGACACTTATTTCTTTAGCAATAAGAAATGAGTAAAGACACATAGTTTCTTTACAACTATTGATTAAATGTTAAATTGACATACAAAATCTTATTTTATCAACAGAAAGGAATTTTTGTTGACATAAAAGGCTACTACAAATGTTATAATTTTAGTGGCGACACAGTTGCCACAATTATATTTTAGCGTCGACGGCCTAAAAGTCGCCACAAATACTATTTCAACTATATTTTATTGAAAAAGTTAGTAGCTCTTTGTGACGACAAGAGTTGAGTCGCCACTAAATATGGTGCAATTTAATGGCGCACCGCAAGTTATTGTGGTAACTATATGTGTCGCCACAAAAAGGCTTCTTTGTGGCATCTATATGTGTCGGCCCAACAAGTAGTCACAACAGGTACCTTTTCTTGTAGTGAGTACAAGAGCAATTGACCATTCTTCTTTTCTTTGATGTTGGATAAAAATTTTGCTTTAACTTTTTTCTTTTTCTTCTTTTCAAAACTGACATCAACACCAACTAGATGCTGAAGTTCAGATAGAGGAAGCCCAAACAGAGGGATCACTGAAAAAATAAGTCCGGATAGAGGGTGTTCCGAAAAAATCAAGAACAAAAGCAAGGATACCAACTAGAGGTTGAGGTTTAGATAGAGAAAGCCTAAACAGAGGGATTACTAAAAAAATTCAAACCAAATGAAGGACAAAAGCAAGGATACTAAGTAGAGGTCGAGGTTCAAATAAAAAAATTACGAAAACAAAGAGTCCAGACAAAGGGTGTTTAGACCAAATCAAGGACACCAATTAGAGGCCTAGGTTCAGATAGAAGGAGCTCAAATAGAGGAATCACGGACCGGACAAAGGATGTTCAGACCAAATCAAGGATATCAATTAAAGGCTAAGGTTCAGATAGAGAAAGTCCAAATAGAAGGATCACGGAAATAAAGAGTCCAGACAAAGGATGTTCAGACCAAATCAAGGAAAAAAGCAAGAACCAGTTCAGTTGCGCGAATATGTCACTTAAACAGTCTGAAAACAAAGTCCATATGGTGAATCATCTGCGCCACTAACACTGAGCTGAATTTGATTAGACTCGAATTGCCATGTGTCATCTCCTAATCAGTCCAATTATCAAATCCGTACTTTGAGTGGAGAGTCTGTAAGTGAGTCAAATAATTGAATTAGGGACAACAATGGAAAGTTGTGTTTCTTAATTGATTAATAGAACGATTTCATATTGTGCAACAGTGTTGTGTCAGCTGCATACAAAGAAAACGAAACAAAAAAGTGTAGAGAGAGTAATCATCTGTCCTAATTAAGATGAAATAACTTATCAATGCAGCAGCTTTAGCTAGGCAATAATTTGATCATTCATACATAAGAAATATATTGTACAAGTAAATAGTAGCACGCTTTCAATTGATAAAAGTAAAGTGGTGGTGGATAATCATATTCAAGAAAGAATTTCTTGAATAATTACTATCACTGTCAGTTCCATAAGCATCACAATATATACTACCAACTAGTTTGTTTCTACTTTTTGGTCAAAATTAATGCAGGATAATATGACATATTTATCAAGGAACAAGGTATAGAAATTCAATGTGTATTATAACTCCTAAATCCTACTATACTTCATAAACAACAATTTTTATAGCATTTTTTTTATTCTAACTAAACAAGAATTAATGTCACTTTCTATATTTAAAACTAATTTAATTTTAAAATATTATTTTGTTTTCTTAATAAGATAATATCATTCAAATATCTAAATTTTGATTTAAATAAATAAATTATAAAAGTTTTTCTTTATTTTATTAAATTTTAAGTCCAATAAAATAATACCATATAAATTAAAACGGAAAGAGTAGTTCATTTGATAGTGTATATATATATATATATATTTGATTGATCCACCATACCATACCATATTGTGCAGTATTATGTTCAGCTGTAGAAAAGTAAAAGACAGAAAAACTGCAGAGTATATATCATTTTTCCAATGACAAGTATCAACTTCATGAAGTGTCACAAATTATGGCCCAGAATGAAATGAAACGAGCTAAATAGCAGCAAACTTTCAGTTGATAAAGTGAATTGGTGGATCATCATATTCAAGAAAGTATATGTACACTTGTACCAATCAAGATTGAGACAAAGTAATAAGTATTTAATCAAAAAATTTGGGTTCGAGTTTTGTTAGGTATAACATTATCTTTGTGATAGAGTGTTTTACCTCTAATTCAAATTTTTTAGTACAAATTTAAATTTAATTAAATCCAAAAAATGGATATCGAACTCCGAGTGTATTTACACTTGGGATTTGTGAAGCAGACTAATTAACAGAAAAAAGGAATGTTAAGAGTACTATTTAGTCAATCTATTTGACTGATCATCAAAAGAGAAATTAAAGTTAAAGTAACTAAGTAGTAGTGTCCTGCTACTAAAAGAAGGAAAAGTTAATAAGCAAAAACATAGAATGAACTCATTTTTGACTCCAGCTCTTTGAAAGATATATGGACCAAAAAGAAAACTAACTGATAAAGAAAGCATTTCTTGAATAATAACTATCATATCAGTACCATAACATCATATTGACTGATTAAGTATATTTAACTTTCAGTTAATCAAAATGCATACTTTTGGTCCTTATATAAGAAATATTTTATATTTCATAGCTAGACGATCTTTAAATACAACATATCTAGTGTATCTCAGAATTTATAAGAGGAATTTGGATAAGGTGGTATGTATGCAATTTGCCTCGTGAATATTGGCAAATTTAGGATTTCTAAATTCTAGAATTTGGGTGTACCACTAAAAAAAAAAGAAAAAAATGTATTTAATGCGAATTACTCCATAGTGTAAAAAAATCATTCTTCAATCAAGTGCACCATTTAGTCTTTTCGTAACATGAGTGTCAACAGATAATATTATGCTAAATTTAGAAAATATATACATAAAATACTTAGTTTTATAGAGAGATCGCAGGTTCACAAGTTGTCAATAAATTCGATCATTGCTAAAAAATCACAATTTTCCTATTGAAAATTTTCACTTAAATATGTTCAATGACTATATTCATACAATATTTTGATTGAATCTGTGAGAAAAGAAAATAGAGTAGTATTTTCGCACAAAAAAAAATAGAAAGTTTTACACTATTTCAACGAGAATCTATTTCCCAATGGTTGATTCAGTTAAAAAATGAGTGAAAAAATTAAATTTTACAACAAAACTTTTCCAGTGATTTGTGGGGCGGGGGGAGGGGGGATGGTTGTTTGTAGTAGTGGAGCTTGTTTGTAAAGATAGAGACCCCATTTCAAATAAAACATATAAAAATCAAATACGAAAAGAAAGTTTAGTACTGAAGTAAGCATGCTGACAATAATGTAGATGATTAGAGAATTTTTAGTAAGTAGCATATATTAATCTCAAATTTGAAACGACAATGTAACACATCAATAATTAAATAATTTAGCATTGAATTATAGTAATTTGTTAAAGATTCATAAGTAGACGGATCAAAAACCGCACATTTCAAAGTTAAATGTGCTTAAACTATATATCATAACGATCAAAACAAGAATTTAAAAAAGCAAAATTCTCTTTTCCTTTTCCTTTGCTTGAATTTTTAAAACTTTAAAATGAATAATGTTGCATCCATCATCATCATCATCTTCTTTTTTTTTTTTTTTCTTGTTTCTTGTCTAATCAGCAATGTTGAGATGCTAGATAGGGCCAAAAGGAAATTGCATTATCAGAATCACGATCATCATGATCTTCAATGAACCTGTATTCATGATTTGCATAGGCTGATGTGTAACACGGCATTTTCTGGCCTTGTGAATGATGAACCCATGACGACTCGTTTATCATATGTTGTGTACTGCTCTCCATTCCAATTCCACCGCCGTTACCATTAGCCGCGGCCGCAGCACTACTTCTCCTTTCCTCTTTTTTGTAACGAATTCCACACGCATTGCAAAGTGACTGCACCATATAGTTCAATATTATTAAATTTCGTTACACAATAAATTAATGAAGTATATAAAAATGTATACATTACATTACCTTGAGGCCTCTAGGACCATTTCTCCACAAAGGTGTCGAAGTAGTGTCGCAATTAGCACATCGACGAGTAACAAGTGGGTCAGCGTTATTATTACTACTGCGACCGGACTTATGAGCGGATGAATTGGTTTTGTTTTGTAGAATATTCCAACATTTGGACATGTAAGAAGAAGAAGAGCCACGTTCATGAGTCGTCGTCGACGACGACTCATGAACTCGCTTTTCATGATTCTCATTAGTACTAAGACGAGTGGAAGGTGTACCTAAGGTAAGAGTACAATCCACGGAAGACGAAGAAGAAGATGGAGAAGAAACGAAAGAATACATGTTTTCAGAATAATTTTCATCATTTTGATACTGGTTATAGTACATTGAGTATGCAGAAGTGCCGTTATTTTGACCGTAATACACACCACAAGTGCACGAACCACCATGACAATAAGCGTTACCACAACTATTCATCGTGTTAGTTTTTTTTTGTCTCAGCTCTATGAAATTGAAATTGATGGTAAGTTGAGAGGGAAGAAGACAATGACAAATTAAGGGAGAGAGTTGTGGCCTTTTGTAGTGTACAAGAGAGAGGAAAGATATGGAGTAAGTGGGGTAGTTTAGTAGCTTTATATAAGCTAGTAAACTAGTGTTATAATAAATTAAAGAAATACACGTCAGCAAGTGCAGGAGTCCACGTTGTCGTCAAATGTGGTCTACAACCCTTTTTTTTTTTTTTAAATAAATAAATTTTGGTTTTTGGATTCTTTGTTTGCAGATGAATGAAGAGGGGGGTCCCCAGATTAATATGTTATTTAGTGAAAAAGTCAGAGAAAGAGAAAAGAGATGAGCAAGTTAAAGCAAAGACTCAAAGTGATAGTCGACTGGAGAAGAGTAAAGAGAGACTTAAGTCCTTAGTATACATTTTTCCGTTTTAATTTATTTATCTGATTTTGATTTCATATCAAATTTACATCTTGCGATCTTTAATTCAAAAAATATATAGAATTTAACATAAATATCTTTTAATCTTATAATTTTAATCACTTCTCATGAAAAGTTGAAATTAAAAAATTATTCAAAATAAAAGCAAGATAACAGAAACCAATTAAAATGGAGATAGTATTGATTGCATAGTTAAGTGCCAGTGGTCTCTATATTTAGCAATACCTGAGTAACACTGGCAGATCTATCATAGCAGAACTTTTGCAATTTCGAATTATTTGTTGGGGTTTAAACTTTTTGTGTAGTGATAGTGTACTACTGCTTTCTTATAATATCAGATTAATATTATATTAAGCTATACATGTACAAGTAACTGGCGTTACAATTTGAATTTGGTAAATTAGAAATGCAATAAACTACTACATGTTAAAATATACCAATAGCTAATATAAAAATTCTTCACGCATCAATATAATATTTATGTAATACTATGTACTACACAAAACACAACTAGTATATAGAGGTAAATTTAGTATATAACTTATACCTAATTCAATAACTTTAACTTAAAATAATATTTTAAAAATTGAACTACATATAATAAAATGTCATATTTAAATATACATAAAGTTGATATTTTTGATATATAAATTGGTCATAGGGGTAGTCAAAAGAAAGACACGTGACAAGGAGGAACAGTCTTCCATGGATCTGCCTTCTCCGATCACGAGGCCACCCAATATCTGTCGGTATCCGTATCTTTTGCTTCGATCGATCAGTGGTGGATCGAGAATTTTTATTAATTTAAAAATCAAAAAATAATATAATTTCGATGAACGTTCTTTCGACTTCCTAGATTTTTCCCTGACCACAACCTCCCCCTTCCCTTCCAGAAAACCCAAAATGGAATATTACAAAACTATGACTACATTTTATATTTTTATATCAATCCAAGTTAATTATGTGATGCGAATTTGTAGTTTAGATTTTGTTCCATTCCGAGGTAGGTAGGTAGATATTAATTCAACAAATACATTGATACATCAAATTAAAGTAGATATAGAAGTGATACTTATGAGAGTAAGTTCTCCTAACACTGAATTACACCATTCCTCCTATCATACAAATTAGGTACACATCACAAGAACAATCAGTTTTCCAGTTTCTGGCATGGCATGTCCATTAGTCAGAAACCGTACCATCAATTCACGTGATCAACTGATCATATTGAAATATAGCTAATCTCATTATATTCTTAATTCCCAATCCAAGTTATTGACCACAAAATCACCATCATCATGATTTAGGTACTCAACTAGAATATCCAAAAATTAATAAGTGACTATAATATAAGTATTGTGGTACGTGGCAACACTTTCGCCTTAATTTCATGCAAATTGAACTTAGGTATAAATATATATCTATATATTTTTTCTAAAGTGAATAATACTACTCCTTTTGTCTTATATTAGTTGTTAATTTTTTTTTTGCACATAATCATAAATAAAAAGTATTTTCACTATTTTATTCTTTTCTCTCTCTCTAATAAATTGCATTTTATTTAAGAACTAGACTAAGCTAATCTTATTTCAAGAACATTTAATACTAAATTAATTTTACTTTGATTTTACAAAATAATCAGTAGATTAAAAAAATTAATAACCTTAACAACTAATATGGGAGGCACGGAGGGAGTAATATGATTAAAACTTAATTTCAACTATTGATGTATTTAAGTAAGTTAAAATATTAATGCATTGGCAATTGTGGATGGTGGGATAAAAATAAAATAAAGGAGGGATGCTCTGGCAATCATCAAAGCAACAATGCTTCTTTCATCAGAACTTAGAGAGAGAGCAAAATCTTTGACTCACAAGATGCAAACTTAGAATGGTAAAAAAGGGACGAAAACAAAAAAGAAAAGGTGTACCCTCCTAGATCTCTCCTTTTTTTTTTTTAAGAAAAAAAAAATACTCAAAACTATATAGTATAAGATTATAATTTGGTGAATGAGAAAGAAGAAAAAGGGTTAGCCCACAAGTGTAATGATGAAATAATGGGGTCCAACGAACAAACAAAAACTTCCCTCAAGAATATCGATAACAAGATTCAAAAAAGGGTAAGAGAATAAAATGATCTTGAGATTGGCGTCCCCTTTGCTCGACAAACAACAAGACCAGACCAGACTTGTGATTCACTTTCCAAAATATGCTCTATATATCAACTATTATATTCTTTTTATTTATTTACCCAATAATTTATATCATCACTACCATACACTATAAACGTTGCATGGCACCCCACCCCACCCCTATACTCCCTCACTCCATTTTATTTTACGTGTAATTTATATAAATTTTATAATGTTAAAAATTAATTATATTATTTTTGTACTTTTTTGTAAATTACAAAAGATTCTTAAAATTTATAAATTTTAGATATATCATTAGACGACTTCCGAATACATCATCAGAAATCTGGATACATATGAGAGAGGTGTATTAGAGAGGGAATAAAGATGTATCAGAAAGGGGATGAGACATCTGAATACATAGGGATATATCCGAGAGGGGAATAGGGATGTATTAGCGAGAGGGAAGTGATGTATTCGAGAGAGAATTTTTTTAAATGGTAGGAAATTTTAGAGATTATAATAAAATAAAATGTGTATTTAAACAATTTTTCCTTATTTTATTTATGCAGTTTGGACTTTGCACGTTTTCTAAGAAACAATGATTGATATTAATATTTTATCATATGAATATATTCATATTATTTGATGTTTAATTTTAATTATTTTTTTTGAAAAAATAAGTAATTAATATTAAAGATATATAGAATATCAAGAAAATATGACACGAGTAAAACTGAAAATTGAAAAAATATATTTTAGTAATGAACACGAGAAGATGGGGGTCATGAATGCAAATGAGTATAAAAGTAGTTGCAGTCAATGGAAATGAAATCTATTAATACCGTTTTTAATTAATGTAACTCTAGGATTTGATTAATCATGGAAGCCAATTACCCCCCACGAATGCCCCCCATAATTCTCACACTCTTTGAGGCTAACAAATATGCTCACGCTTCCTCATGAATCATCATATATTATAAATCTACAATAAATATGATGATTAAAAAAAATGATACATTGACCATCATCGTACGTGGCACCTTCGATTTTGTGGGTCCCATTTAGCTAGCTTAAGCCCTAGTATTAATTAAATAAATAACCCCCTATTTATACTCCTAAATTATCCAACTTTGCTCCGTTGATTATACTCTATCACCGACCAGTTTAAGATTAATTTAAAAGATGTCTCTTCTTAAAATGTGAATTTAAATTTTTAAAAATAAAATATACTCCCTCCATTTCATATTAGTTGAATTTTTAAGGTAATGCACACATATTAAGAAAACTATTTAAAGACAAAATTTGAACCATATTTTCCTCTATTACCCTTTTATTTAATCAGCATTATAAAGATGATTAAATATTAAATCATAAATATAAGTAGTTCTTTATTGGAGTATAACTTTGTAAGTAGTATAGTTTACTCCTAGAAAATTGCAAAACTTCATTAATGGAATATGAAAAAAGTTTCAAACATTTCTCTTGAACTTTGTACAATCAACTATTTTGAATGATGAAAAAAAGCTTTAGAAATTCAGTTAATATAGAATAGAGGGAGCATTATTTACTAAAACAGAAATAAATAAATTGATGATAATAATTTTTTATATGATAATATACTATTACTTAAACTCATCAGAGAAAATGATATACTAATCAATGGATTTTTTTAAAACTTTATATACACAAATATTTTTAACAATATTTACAATTTTATTTAATTTGTTAAGATTGATAGTTACTCCCTCCATTCATATTTACTTGTTCATACTTGACCTGACACATCCCTTTAAGAAGCAGTAAATAAAATAATTTAATTGTACCATATCATTCCTAATTATTATATGTTTGGAAAATGAATTAAAAATAATCATAGTATTTAGGGTAAAACACTCATAAAATGATAAATAATCTTTTAGATGGACGGAAGAGTATCTTTTAGATGATTTTATTGTGTTAAATTTCTTTTAAATCATTAGGGCTTGTTTGGTTGGAGAAACATGTTATTTCAAAATTAGTTATCTTAGGAATTGTTATTCCAATCTTAAAATAGATTTAAAAAAAAATACTATAAGTATTTTACGATTTTATTCCAACGAAATATAGAATAAATTCATTCTAAAATTAATTCAAGAATTAGTTATTTCTTATTTCTCATACCAAACGAGCTTTTAGTGTATAAAGATAAAAACCTCATCATTACACATTAAACCCGTGCCATGTAATTAGTAGAGTAGAATGAATGCATTTTTGAAATTCCCCCGATTTGCATGCATGAACTTATCCAACTATCTAATCCATGCAAATAAACTAAGGAAAAAGCGCACAAACAAAATCTGCATATTAAAAAGATTTTGAATACCAAGATTCAAATCTAGTTTGATTACTACATACTACTTTATGTGCTACAAACGACGAAAAGAATAGTGTCTAGTTTCTAAAAAAGAAGAGAAGTATAATATATAGAAAAATATAAAAATAAAAAAGGAAAAGGAAACATTCCTCAAAAGCAACAAGATACAACTGGAATGAATCTCACTTCTCCAGTTTATTTTTAGCTTTTTCTGTCTAATGGGACTAAGTTTTGGATTGGTCAATTGGTTGGAGTAAAGAAAAATAAAGTGATCAATAAGAACCCCCAAAAAAGATGCAAATTAATAAAGAGAGGAACCCTTGATAAGCCAACCCTATATAGAAAGTTAAGTTTCTGATCTGGTCTGGTCAACAATATAATGTGTGACTTGGTTTTTATTTTTTTATTTTTTTATTATTCCTTTCCTCTAAAGAATAAATACTGTTGTAGCCTCTTATTGTCTCCTATGAAGGGTTCTAGTCTTGCACCCAAAGGAAACTAAGATTTACCTTTTTTTCTTCCTTCCACTCATTATATACGTTTTGTCTGCCTTGTCACTACCCCTAATTCTACCTTTTTGCCGCCCCATTTTTTTATTATTCTTTAACAAGTTATAAATTTTGGTCATCAATATTTGCAAGTGATTAAGATGGCATGGAGTAACGATCCGTCCGATCATTTTAAGTATTAGGATGTACCAATTCTTTAGGTGACACTTCTTGTAGGTTTACACTTTAAAATGTGAATTTTGATTTATGAAAATGGGTGACACGGGTTTTGAGACAATTGGATGCGTATTGGAGAAGAAACCAAAAATAAAAGATTTTGAGAAAATATAAAATGAGATTTGGCTAAAGTTAACATTTAGGGTACACAAGCTCGGATCGAGGTTTGAAAGTTCCTAGAGGTTTGGATAGTGATTTGGGACTTAGGTGGATAGTTTGGATAAGATGTGAGGAGTTTAGGAGTGATTCAGTCACTTAAGTTGCATAATAGTTAATTTGAATATTTAAGAGTTGACCACGACTAAAGATGTGTCTAGACTATCTCATTTCAGTGATTTGAAGTTCGAATAGATTCGTAATGCGTTTTAGGAGTGATTTACATATTTAATTTGCATTGTGAGTGGTTAGAGTGAGTTTTAGGCACTACAAAGGATCAAGTGAGGCACCAACTTTTTGTTGATTTATGGTGCCAATCATTATCCTTTGGCGGTCACAAGCTTGGGTGTCATGATCGTGAAGAGGTGATGAGTCATCACGGTCACGAGGGTGCACGTGTGATCATGTAGGGGAAGGGGCCTGGGTCTTTTCTGTGTTCAAAAAGGTCAAATTGGCCGCAATCGCAATGGCCAGTCACATTCGCGGAGAGAATACTTGAAAAAATTTATAACATTTTTCAAATTGGGATTTCTCATTACAAAGCATATTTTAAGTTCTAAATCTCATATTAGAGTTTCGGAAGGGGATTTTCGTGATTCAACATCGGGATGAGAATATAACCTTCCATTAATCAATTATCCATGATTTGAGTTAGAAATTACGCATTTTAATCCCAAATTCAAGAGTATAAAATTGAGGATTTGAGGTGTATTTGTGGATAGGTTTTTCCTCAAAACTGAGATAGAAGAGCATTGGGTTATGAATAATCCGATTTTTGAATAAAAATTAGTTTTGACTTCAGGATTTTGGAATTAACTTCACCTTAATTTTTTGACCTGCCAAATTTTATGTTAATATGAGTATAAATAGTCTTGTATATTCATTTAGATTATGTATTTTAATAGATAGGGTTTCTATGAAAAGGAAAGGCAAGACAATTTTGTGAGTTCGTTGTGCTACAGATAGAGGTAAGTTGAGATCTTTTGACTCTAATTGGAGGAATGTTTTTGTAATTAACTTATTGAAGGAGAGCATTGCAAAAGTTTATAAGAAAATTCAGTAAGCTCTTGCCTAATAGGAGAGTGTAATAAAACTGAAAGACTACCTTCTCACTTGATAAAATGGGGTAGACAAATATAATATGATTGAATTGATGGATGGTACACTATTTATCCTTCGCTAAGGATAAGCGGAAAAGATTAAAGGTTTATAGTTGTTCAAGGTCATATTGCTAGAGAAACTGGTTATTTCATTCTTATTACTTTGGGAATGAAGTGACATGTAAGAGAAATAGACTCAATCACAATGATGAATGTGATAGTGATCCTATGTTTCCATAGATATCAATTTTTAATCAGAATAAACGAGGATCTAAAAAACTTAGTATGTGAGGCTTCACTAGTAGAGAAAGACAACCAGTTGTGATACATATTTTGCTTAGTTTTCTAGAGATTCAACCATATCTTAAGTAAGTGTTAAATTATGTTATCAAATTACATACTAAGTATTTATTAACTAACAAAAAATCTCAATGTACAATTATCAACTTGTTCGTAATCACATGAGGTAATGAAGCCATATATACGAGAGTTTTCAAATGGCTGAAAGAATATGTAAGTGTGAAAGCTTATATATTGAATCAATAAGTATAATGTATTCATTTTATACTAAATTGTATATTTTTGAATACAATATGTAGGTTTATGATGAATACTCAAATGTGGAACATTTGCAATTAGTGAGAGAAGTTGCACTTGGACTTGAATCTCAAATTCAGACAATGAATAAGTATCGTGTGAATAGTTTTAAGTTTCAAACTGAATAAATTTTTAGGTATAAAAAAACTAATAGTTGCGGTGTGTGCGTTCAAGGTGATATCAACAACAATTGTCAAACTATTGCATATTATAGTGTCATTCATGAGACTATTGAAGTAAGGTATTCAAGTTGGCTTAAAAAATAGTATTGTTTCGATGCAAGTGGTTTGAATCATCACATAGATACACAAGGGTGGACCAACTTGTAACGACCCATTAGGTCATTTTGAGTACTAGAGCTTTTTATTTCATAAAAGACTCATCTCAAAAAATTTAAAAGGTATTTTTTGGACTATTTGATAACTACGGTTATTTAGTGATGGGCAATTTTAGGTAAATAATATAATTTGTGGGCTAAAATTTTAATTTTTTTAATATCATATACCACTTTATTTATTAAAACAAAAAGAGATTAATATTAAATTGGTCATATCACAAACCGCTTGTGACTCTTATTTTTCATTATCGCACCATCGACAAAGCATCACTGGGAAAACGTAGCAGGTAAACTTAATTAAGTTTCAAATTTTGGCTTATGTATATTGATAGTTTGTAAGCATTAATCTTTATGGTTATTTTATTGTTTTGTTATGTAGTATATAAAATGGGTTGGAGTCAATTTTGATGTTGTTGTTTACGTAGGTTCTTAGGTTTAAAGATAAGTTTTTGAGTTGCAATCATTGAATAATGATGTCTAATGATGAGGAATTGATGGGATAATAAGGTGAGAAGGATGGTAGAATTTAATCAATTCAAATAGGGCAAGTAAATTATGCATATTCGTATGACTGCAATTGCGATCTCGATGCTAGAGTTTCTGATATGCTATCATATTATGATCCATATTTTTATATATTAAGATATGTAATTAAATATTTTGTATATTATATTATATGAATAAATTTCTTCTTTTTATACGTACAATATATAAAATAATAATAGTAATAATAAAGCGTTGACAAAGAATTAGTAGGGCAGGTTTGGATTGGAAAGGAATAAGGAAATAAAATTATTTCTTTGGAGTTCTTGGTTGCTGCTGCAACGTGAATATGTTTTTTTGGGAATTATTGGTTGTTGCGGGGATAGATTAATGCCTAATTAGGATCAACACTCATGCAAAAATGATTGGCTCATCATTATAAATATGGTGTTAAAGTTTTCGTTTGGTTCTTGTCAAGATTCTTGCAACCATTAAGTATTAAATATATTGTATTATACGAATATGATTAGGTGTTATTTGGAAGAATTAAGACTTAACCCTACGCTTGAGTTTTAGGAAATCGATTATAGAGATGGGTGAGTTGTTGAAGTCTAGGTTAAATATATATATTATTGGTGTCTACAGATTCGTTTGCTTACGAATATTGTATACTTGATAGATTGAAAATGTTTTGAGGCATCGAAGAAAGGAAAATCACCGGTGAATTAGCTTGCTTGACTTTAGTTCTTCGGTGGAGGTAGGTTATGATTTATTCTATATCATAGATAGACTCTTAATAGCGATTGATAGTCATTGAGTAATGTGTGAAGTTTACTATGCATTTAATTGTTGTGGTTTGGATGGTTGGTATGTTGTTGTGATTGGTCTGAAATTCCAAGACCGTGAAATCCATAATCTTGAACTTTCCCTATCAAAATTGGTGTCTTGAATAAAGAAGTCTTGATGAAATATTGTTAATAAAGTAGGATGTGATAACAAAGAATGATAAATTAGTTATATTTGGATCGGGTGTCATGTTCCGACACGATATATTTGAATCGGGTGTCACATTCTGATATGATATATTTGGATCGGATGTCACATTCCGGCATGGCATATTTGGACCGGGTGTCACATTTTGGCACTGTATATTTGGATCGGGTGTCACATTCCAGCACAGTAATATTAAAGAAGAACAAATTAAAATGACTTAATGCTACCCAATCTCCAATAACTCATTCTCCAAAAGAGTGTGATGTGGAGGCCTGAGTCCTCATGTGTGATCTTATATTGTTGATTGGTTATGTAATGGTTCATTGTGTAGTCACTTGATCTTGATCTTGTTGGTTGTCACATGTTAAGTGTTATGGTTGATTTCTAGCTATTACTTTATGCATATTAATTTCTATTTTGAGTCGGCCGATGATACCTATTCAGTACATGTTGTCCCTTAGTGACCCCTACTTGTATTTTTCTTTGTTTTTTTTGTGGAGTGCAACGAATGTTTCATCGATTTCGACTCGACCTCATCTCTAGCCAGTGTCCAGCACATCAAGTTCTAGGGTGAGCTATTCATTTTAGATCGTGTACAATTCTATCAGGCATGGCATGAAGTCTTTAGTTTTCAGACACATTAAATTATTATTTATTCTAGTATTTGATGTTTTCAGACGTAGTATTTTAGAATTAGATGTCCTTGAAGTGATGACTTTCAGGTTTTGGGAAGACGTATCTAATAGACGTTAGTGGTTTTATTGTCTCTTACTCTCATAAATTGAGCTTCCGCATTATTGTCATATTTTATAAGCTGAGGTTTGTATCGTTGGTTCTCCCACCTAGGAGATTAAGTGTGCGTGACACTCATAGCCCATTTTGAATCGTGACAAACTTGGTTAATATAATTAAAATTAAGCACGCCAAACAATACGAAAGCTATGATCCTTTTATTATTATACAAAATGCTAAGCAAATGTATTACACTCTATATCAATTGCGTAGAGATACAACCAATTGGTGGATTGTTATAAAGACTAAGCTTGTGGGTAGGATTGAAATTGAGAATATGTTAGATGTAACATATCAAAATGATGTCGCAGTTGTTCAACAACAAGTTGATGTTGAATTGGAAATCACTCTAGAACATCCTCAACTCATATTAGTAAAGGTTTCTAATGATGAGATAATGATAAATGTTGAGGAATAAATAGATGAGGAAAATGAATCATTCGGGGATGACAAATGGAATGATTAAAATAAAATAATTGATGAGGATAAAGAATGAGAGAATGATGGAACTGAAATAAGCGAGGAGGACGAGTGGGAGAATGGTAGACTATAACTAGTATGCAAGTTAATTTATTTTGCTAACACTAATTTTATTTAATAGTTACATGGATACATATGTCATCTGGTGGTGATGATGGTGATAGATCTCATCATCTCAGAATTATTCCGTCTAGTAAGACTAAAAAGAAGAGGACTATGAGGCCTATAGATCCTGAAGATATTCCAGGACAGCTATCATCCGTCTCAGAGCAGAGCTTTGCTACACATATTCATGATGTTCTATTTGGGACTACGCATCCCTTAGCTTATCATATTCAGTACCATCAGCTACTTGGTGTTTCTTCTTCGTCCCAACCCTTACCTCTATTACGACACGCTTACCTACCAACACAGATTATGCCTCGACCATCTACATTCCCTCATCTATCAAATTTGAGACTTAGAAATTTCAGTTCTGAGTCGTATGTTATGACTGATACTCCCCCATTGACTTAGCATTATGTACATTCGGGAGTATCACTTACACCTTCATCTCCACCCATTGTTATACCTAATGAGGAGCATGATATGTTTGTCCTAGCATTTGGAGAGAGGGAAAACTTAATAGAGTGATGATTGAACCTGATGGATTATCGTAAATTTATTTTGTTATCTATTAATTATTTTTTTTCTACATTAATTATTCATGAACTGACATGTTTATTATATGTTTTGGAGGTGGTATTCTTTAAATGATGTTGTTAGGTCTCTACAGAAGAGTGTTAGGAGGCTTTTTATGTAGGCTTATCACTCTTAATGCGAGACTCTAGAGAGGATATGTCAGACGATGTTTAATAAATTTAAGGTATATATATGTAATTAGTTATATATATTTTAGTTAAGTTTAATATTTTTTTAGTATATTTTAATTTATTAATTATCTAACGCTACTCACTTTCTTTTCAAACTATGTGTACTTGGAAATCGAAGTACAATATGATCATTGCGATCACATTTGAGAGGAAGGCCAGTGCGAAACTATCTACCTAGCTAAAGAAAAGCCCAGAATACAAAAAATACCTGAAACTTGGCTCATGCCAAATGTCTTTGAGGAGTTATCTCAATATTGGAACACATATAAATTCAAGACTTTGTCTGAACAAGTCCAAAAAGCTAGAAACATTCTTAAGGGTGGCCATTGGACACTAAGGGTGTAAGGAGCATTAATAATTACGAATGAGATGATACATTTTCTAAATTTTAACTTATAATTCATACTTTTAAATAAATTTGATCAAATATTATTTGATTAATATAATCTAAAATTATATTTTTATTTATAGAAAAAAGCATTGGGGCGCACTTCGTGAAGAACTCATGTGAAGAAGAAGATTAATGAGTCAGATCCGAATGAGTGGGGAGAGGAAAGATGTAATATCCCCTAAAAACGTTGTATACGATGTTTCAATTTTTGCCTAAACATGATACAGTCTCTGTATTTTGGTCATAACTTTTCATAGAAATATCCAAATTGAGTGATTCAAATTTCTGAGTAACCACAAGATCATTACCTACAACTTTTATGAAGACCATATTTTAAGATTCGGAGGTTAAGTAGGTCAAATAAATTAATCTTTGTAAGGTAGGATGCTGTTACGGAAATGAGTGTTTATAGAAGAAAAATCATATCTCACTGTAGGTTTATCCAAATTGGTTGATTCTTGAACGATATGAAACTAGACTTCCATATCTACAATTCTTATGAAGACACCAAATCCTAATAAGGAATTTATCTTATTCAAACGCAGCTCCCAAAAAGAGTATTCTGTCAAAGATAACTCATTTCACCTACCATAGAAAGATCTAGATACATTTGACATCACTCATGACATAAATTGTCCTCCATTTAACATCATCCATGACATCAATATATTCCACTAAATTTTTAGATTTTTATTTATAATTATTTTATTTATTGTTAGGTCATCTTTCCCACCTATAAATATCCACCTTATTTCCTCATTTTATTCATCAAGCTTTCTCAAGCAAATCTTCTCTCTATACACATTCTCAAATATAGTTTTAGTTCTTAGTAGTGAAGAAATACTATTCCGGTGATTCATATATTCCGGGTAGTACACAAAACATTCCGGCAAGGAGAGAAGCTAGGACTCAAGAGTGTTCATTAAGTCTTCCGGTACCAACTAAAGCTTCGGTTTCCAGGTATGTAAGGTTTCAATGAGAGTATTCCTTCCACTCTCATGTCTAAATTATTTTGATTATATGATAAATTATGTTTATTTTCTTTAAGCTTTAATCTAAGTTATGTGGGTGTTTATCCATGGGTTCTTCCACCCATGTAGTCCAAAAACTCTTTCAATTAAATATCTTGATTTCAAGTAATATTTTCTTATGGTAATTCTTATTTTTACTTAATAGTATGAATCATGGTTAAACTAATGATTATTGGTCTATTTTGATGCAACATAATTATATATGTATGAATTGATGGTTTACAAGTAATTCCTCTATTTATCAATTTAAAGGTTCTTGAAATTCATGGTGGGTTATTTAAAAGCATGATTTTTAATTAATGGATTTCAAAGTATTTATGTATATTTATTTACATACATATTTGCAAGTTGAAGTGATTTGAACCCACCTAGTTTTACTATGTTTTTAATAAAGTTTGACTTGAAAGCTTTGACTCCAAATAAATATTTATGAAAGCAATATCTATGATCAAAAAGGGAGTCTTATGAAATGAAAGAATGATGAAATGATATGAATGATGGATTCTTTATGCAATAAGGACAATTCTTGCATATTTGAATTATCAAATATTTTAATGAGCTATTCTACCGAATATGATGTTTGAATTCTCAAGTTATATGCTATGAATATTTTGAAGTATTAAACTATTCCGTGGGATTGACTTAGCACCGAATGAGGCATTGAGGTGGGATTCGGTAAGGGAATCCTAGTAGCAACCCCTTGTCTCATTAACTATGCGCCAACATAGGAGCCCTTGTAGGCTTAGGCTAATGGATCCATAAATAGCCCTTAAAGTTAAAGTTAAAGAAATGAATGAAGTTGACGGAGTTCTACCTGGCAAGTAGTCTCCCCGGCCAACGTAGGGGGTTATGTTGGATTCCATGTAATAGCTCGCATGGTCTTAAATGTCGGTTATGGTTAATTTCCCACAAAATGAATGTTTTAAAGGATATCCATATGATTTATTATGCATGTATTACATTATGTTCCATATTACATAAATGTTATAATATTTTCTCAATGTTCATGCATCCTTACATACTTAGTACATTCAAAGTACTAACGCATACTCTTTTGCCTACATGATATCACCATGTAGGGATCGCTGCTCCTCCTCGTTCTCCTCCACGTGGCTAGTTGATATTCCATTGAAGACTACTTTTGGTGAGTTCCCATGTTCCGGGAACAATACTCCTTTGTTTTTCTAGCTTATGATATGTTAAGATATTTTATTATGGCATTTCTTCTATTATGATTGAGGGTGAGCTAGGAACTTGTCTTAGCCCCATTAAATCTAACAGTTAGAGGTATTGTTGGACATATGTAAGTTGAAGATTTATTATTATGATTTCCGCTTGTCTATTTATCATTATTACCTATGAAAGGCTAAAAGAATGCTAAGAGGCTTGTTTGAGGTACTTTCGGGTTCCTCATTCGCCATGTCACGTCTAGGCCCTAGGCTTGGGTCGTGACAAAAGAGCTGAACAAATTTATATAAGTTATTTAATTTAAAATTTTAAGATAAATAGTGCATATATATTATGTATATATTTTGATGCTATTTTTCTTTAATATGCAGAGAGAGTAGGAGCAGCACTTTCTTGAGATGGGCAATCATGTCCAGCTCACGCCAAGTGGATGAAAAAGTGATAGGGAGACATATATGGGGGATACAATGGGATGGGCTCTCAAAACTATGTACAATGACTATAATCAAGTCTAGAAGGTATTGGATTGTCATGCCAAGCCAAGACATTTAAAGGTGTTCAGATAGCTGCAATGTCGGAGCAAATCGCACAACTTACATGTGCATCGACAATGTCTGAGGTAAAATGAGTTGTTGAACAAGAAATCATGAGAAACATTGTTGAACAAACAGTGTTCAACCTCACTCGTCGGTCTACAATATCTCATTTTTCAAGAGGGTCCTCTCCTACCGAGGCATCAAAAGTGATGAAGAAGATGAATACATAGACTCTACCCCCTAACATCCCTTTGGTGAATATTTTAGATTTTTGTAACTAATTATGAAAGACTTTATAAGTCTTTAAATTACAATTTAAGTGTTTATGAATGTTTATTGAAGTATGTTATTATATTACGTTTTCTTATTTGATTTATTATGAATGGGTTGAACTGAATTGAATTGAATTATAATTTATTTGTAGGTGGGCAAAAAAAATGTTAGTTTCTATTGTCAAAAAAATTGGAGAAAAGCGACATAGTCTGTTGCTTTGTTTTTCATTGTTCTTCAATATGAAGAATAAAGCGAAGAACAACGTCGCTTCTTTTAAAATAAAATATATAAATAAGGCATCGGCGGCCGTCGCTTATTCAAAAAAAAATTATTAAAAAATGACAACATAAATGATGAAATCTGTCATTTTGCAGCGACGCCATCCGTCACTTTATGAAAAGCATCGAGGGCAAAGGTGACTGAAGTGACCAAGTTGCTTTTTCATCAATTTTAACTAAAAAATGACATAGTCTGTCACTCTTTGCTGTTGTTTTTCAGTCTTTTTATAGTAGTATATATATATATATATATATATATATATATATATAGTGTATATATGTGTGTGTGTGTGTGTGTGTGAGAGAGAGAGAGAGAGAGGTGACAAGCATCTATATGGGTATGAGATATAATATTAATCGATTCTGTGATGACTTGTGTAATTATCTGTAAATTCTGAAGCATGTTTTGAATGAGTTGGGTGATTATTGTGTTAATTGAGTGCGTGTTTAACATCATTCCAACTATCTTCTACAATTGATAATAACTGTATTTGTACATTGTCTGCTTTGTATGAGCATATGAAATTCATATCTAAATCAGTAGATATAGATAAAAAATTTTATTGATAATGTATCTTGATTTATGATGATGTGATGTGATTACGAATGGGTGATGATGTTCCTGTCCTAGAGAACTAGTTGGTATGATCAATAACACTAGGAGAAATGATTATGAGCTAGTATATAGACGTCGCAGGTTTTTCACGGGTCTCGCTCCTAGATGCTTTCAGTGTTAGTATATTTTAGCATTCTAGAACTTAGCTATACACAAAAAGTATTCTCCTCATTCAATTGAGAATGTAGATTTCTCTCTGTCTTTGATTCTCTTTCTTTTAGCTTATTTCTTTATATTGCAAAAAATTAACATGGTATCAGAGCTTCTCATTGAGATCAAGAGCCAGTAGAATTCTACAGATTTCAAATTCGTATCACAAAATTCAATAATGGTGGAAAATCAGAACTCACAAGCATCTGCAGATACGCTAGCAGATTCTCAGTTAGATCACAATCATCCATTGTACTTGCATTCAACAAATACTCCTGATGTTGCCTTGATACCTATGAAGCTTACATGATCAGAAAACTATAGAGTTTGGACCAGGTCGATGCGATTAGCGCTGTTACTCAAAAATAAACTTGGATTTGTGGATGTCACTTGCATGAAAAGCTCATACAAATGAGCATTAGCTATCAAATGAGAGAGATGCGATGTAGTGGTGTTATCTTGGATAAGTGCAACTGTAGCACCAGAATTAATGGTAAGTATTGTGTATGCGTCTAGTTCGAAGAAGCTCTAGAATAATTTCAGAGACAGGTTTGATAAGTCAAATTTGACTAGAATTTTTCATCTTTGGAAGGAGATAAGCAACTTGACACAGGAAATTGATTCAGTTACTACGTATTACTCAAAAATAAGAGACTTGTGAGATGAGATTGATGTCATGGTGCCTCCTCTTTCATGTGATTGTGTGGAGTCTGGACTTCATGTAGAGCATTTTAAACAACAGAGGTTGTTGCAGTTTTTGGTTGGATTGAATGAGAGTTATGCTCAAGTAAGAAGTACTATTCTACTCAATTCAACTATTCCTAGTGTGAATCAGGCATATGCTATGGCGATTCAAGAGGAAAGTCAGAGGAAATTAGGCCTGCTGGATGTAGGAAAGAAGCCTTTAACTTTTCTTGTAAGAAGAAATTAGAATTTTCCAAGTTTATACAATCAAGGGAGAAATTCACAGGTCCAAAATTCTCAATGAAAGAAGCTTGGTATTATCTGTGAATACTGTGGTTTTAAGGGACATAACAAAGAGAATTGTTACAGAATTGTCGGATTCCCACTAGATTTCAAAAGTAAGAAGAAGTTACAAGGAGAAGGTTCAAAACCTTATGCACACAGTGCCACTACAGGAGATAGAACTTGCATTGAAAAATAAAACAAATAAGGTATACAGATGTACATCCCAGGAGGCTTCTTCACCAAAAATCAATATGAACAAGTGTTGAAGATGATGACTCCCACTCCAACAGGAACTTGTAAAGAAAATGTTGTAGCAGGTATGCCTAAGTTGACCATAGAAGTTGAGGGGATTGTTGGTTTTGGTGCCTCACACCATATAACTTGTTGTGAGAACATATTGGAAGATTGTATCTCAGTGAAAAATTCAGAGAATAATAGAGTGCATGTGCCAACAGGGAGCAAAATCCAGATAAAACACATTGGAGACTCAATGATATTAGAAAACTACACATTGAAGAATGTGTAGCATGTGCCAGATTTTAAGTTCAATTTGTTATCAGTTTCAAAACTAACTAGGAATTTATAATATTTTGTATCTTTCTATCCCGATCTATGTGTGATGTAAGATCTCTTCAGTGGGAAGGTGATTGGAATTGGTAGATAATCAAAAGGCCTCTACATTCTGAAGAGTTATCTAAATCTAATAATTGGCACAGTAGTACATGCTAAAGAGAAAGAAGATCACAAAATTTGGTATCTTAAATTAGGACATCCCTCAGTAACTACAATGAAATACATTCCTCTACTGAAGACCTATGTTGATTCAGCAGTACAACAAGATTGTATGATCTGTCCCTTAGCAAAACAATGTAGATTGAAATTTCCTATTAGTAGTTCCAAGTCTAGTAGTTTGTTTCAACTTGTGCATCTAGATGTTTGGGGTCCATACAAACATCCTACCTATGATAGAAAATATTATTTTCTAACCATTGTTGATGAATACAGTAGGTTCACTTGGATTACTTTACTTCAGTCTAAGAATAAAGTAATTGTAGTACTAAAGAGCTTTCTGTCTAATGATCTATAATTATTTTGGAACTGGAGTAAAAACTTTGAAGTCTGATAATGGCACTGAGTTCTTCAATAACTAAGTACATGATTTGATACTTCATTATGAAATTATACACAAAGTAGTTGCCCTTATACACCACAACAAAATGGTATAGTAGAAAAGAAACGTAGATATATATTGAAAATGGGAAGAGCCTTGAAACTGAAATCTTATGTTCCTAGTAGATTCTGGGGATATTGTGTTTTAACTATTGTTTACTTGATCAACAGACTTCCTACTATGGTTTTAGAAGGAAAATCACCTTTGAAATTTTGTTTGGGAAAGCACCTAAACTAGATCACATTAGAGTGTTTGGATGTCAATGTTTTGCAAATACACTCCCAAAAGGTGACAATTTTGATACCAGATCAAATAAAGCTGTTTTACTTGGTTTCTCTTCTATATAAAAAGGATACAAGTTGTATGATTTGGAGACTAAGTCACTGTTTGTTAGTAGAGATGTTTTCTTTAAGGAACATATTTTCCCTTTCAAGGTAATGGGATTGCAAGAAGATCTTTTGCCTTTACTCTCACCTTTTGCGAATAATGTTGATACAACGGGTGGAAGTGACATACTTTCACCTACAGATATGGATCAGGATCATCAAGAGCACTTTGGTGTTATTAACCATACTGACAGGGATCAGGTTCCACTTGAGCACAGTAGTGTTGTTGAGGACACTATGGAAGCTGAGGAGACTGTGAAAGCTATAGTTGCTGATCAAATACAAGAAGATCCACATGATATTCAGGGTGTTGTACCTCATATCACTCCACCTCATGAAACTATCCCTTCTCCAACTGAAATTACTGGTCTTAGGAAGACTGAAAGAACATCCAAACCTCCAATTTGGATCAAAGACTATGTTATACCCAAGAAAATAAGTTTGTATTTGTGCTATGATCACTTGTCTAAAGGGTATCAATGGTACATTGCTGCTTTTTCATTAGATATAGAACCACCCTCACTCAAGGAAATATTACAGGATGAAAAATGGATTTTAGCCATGCAGCAGGAAATTAAAGAACTAGAAAACAACCATACCTGGACCATAGTAGATTTTCCACCAGGAGAGAACAAAATTGGTTTTAAATGGGTGTATAATATCAAATACAAGTCTAATGGTGAGATAGATAGGTACAAGACAAGACTTGTTGCTAAGAGGTACACTCAGAGAGAAGACCTGAATTATGATGAGACCTTTTCTCCTGTGGACAAAATGGTCACTATTAGGACTGTCATCAGTATTGCTGCCTCACAAGGTTGGGACCTTTACCAAATGGATGGGAGTAAAGATTTTCTTCAGGGTGATCTTCATGAGGATATTTTCATGGAACTTGCTTTGGGATTCCAAAGACAGAGGGATTTCAAAGTATGCAAGTTAGAAAAGTCTCTTTATGGATTGAAACAAGCTTCTAGGGAATGGAATATTAAGCTCACAAATGCCTTGTTGAGGGCTGACTATACTGAAAGTGTTCATGACAATTCCTTGTTTATTAGAAGACAAGAATTTGTAATGGTGGTGATCTTGGTGTATGTATATGATTTATCAATCACTGGAAATGATTTCCAACTAATACAAAGTGCTAAAGAGACACTCAATCAGAACTTCAAGATGAAGGATTTGGGAGAATTGAGATTTTTCTTAGGCATAGAAGTTCTGAAGTCTAAAGGAGGAATCCTACTCAATCAAAGAAATTATGCTTTACAACTTTTGTCTAAAGTTGGAATAAGTGGAGGAAAGCCTGTTAGTACTCTATTTTAATTCAATTACAAGCCGACTAGTATGGAATATGATCAACATGTTGGAGACTCTAATGATCCTGCTTTGGAAGATGTTACAGCTTAGCAAAGATTAATTGGCAAACTTATCTATTTGACAGTCACTAAACCAGATATATATTTTAGTGTTCAAGTGTTGAGGCAGTTCATGCAACATTCCAAGACTTCATACTAGGAAGCTGTACTCAGGATTGTGAAATACATAAAAAGATCTCCTGCTCTTGTCATCTTCTTGAAGAGGGGTTCTATTACATAGTTGCAAGATTTCTGTGATTCTGACTGGGCCTCATGTCCTAACACTAAAAGATCAGTAACTAGTTATGTTGTCAAACTAGGTGAATCATTGATCTCTTGGAAGTCCAAAAAGAAACAAACTGTGAGCAGAACCTCAGTTGAGGTTGAATACAAAAGTATGGCAGTTGTGGTAGCAGAGTTAGTTTGGCTGGCTGTATTATTGAAGGAGATGCATGTCTCTATTGATGTTCTAATTAAAGTATTTTCAGATAGTAAAGCAGTTATTCAGATAGCTAGTAATCCCATTTTTCACGAACGAACCAAGCATATCGAAATTGACTGTCACTTTATCAGGGAAAGGGTGAAATCTGATTTTATTGAGCCTCATTACTTGTGTTCTTCCCTGCAATTGGCAGACCTTCTTACTAAGGGACTTGGTACTGGCCAACATCATCTACTTCTTTCCAAACTAGGGGGAGTTTTAGCATTCTAGAACTTAGTTGTTAAAAGTGGTTAGAATGCAATAAGATAAGTTATTGAGAGTTAGTTAAGAAATTGTTGAGAATTAGTTAGAGAACCATGTGCATTCACTTGGTTCACAGCTGGCACATTGTTAGAGCTCTATAAGAAGAGCATGTATGGTACATTTTGTAAACACACAAAAAGTATTCTCCTCATTCAATTGAGAATATAGATTTCTCTCTGTTTCTGATTCTCTTTCTTTTAGCTTATTTCCTTAGATTGTAGAAAATTAACAATATATTGTATATCAGATTACATAAATATAGCCATTACATTGCATTATATTATATTCTTATCTGATTTAGTTGTATAGTGTACTTTCAAACAATGTACTCGTATTTTAGAGGTTTTTGTACTTATGACATCAGGTTTTTGAGATGTATTCACTATGTTTCAATTTATGTGACATTTTTTTATTTTTCGTGAGTCAAACAATTTAAGTTCGACCCGAAATTTGTGCATGTAATACTCAATTTTTTTGAAATAAAATTTATATATTTGTAAACTACGTAAAAAGTATTATAAGTCACAATAATTGATAATTCAAAATATTTAAAAAGTATATGAAAATTTTAAGGTCAAAGATACACTTGTTTAAATCTCGAAATCCAAAAAGTGCCACATATATTAGGACGGAAGGAGTACTTGTTACTTTCCATACTTCTGTGGTTATGAGACTTCAGTGTGTGACTTTTAAATGCTTCTCACAATTTTTTTTGCTCACTAACTGAAGAAGAGGATCCAGACGTCCTAGTAAGGAGGTGCGGTAGGCTGGTTGTAAGGGGTACATGCAGGGGTAGAAGTAAAAAGTATTGGGGAGAGGTAATTAGACATGACATAATACAATTATATATTATCGAGGACATGACTCTAGATAGAAAAGAGTAGATGTTGCGTATTAGAGTAGAAGGTTAGTCGGGATAGAGTGTTGTCTTACCTGTGAGGGTTTAGGCTTGTTAATCCTATCGCAGTAATAAGTGTACACTTGTAGCTTTTACTTTTGGTGTCTAACGCCTTATGTTGTTTATTGGACTTCGATTAGCATACTATTTTGTTGTTGTTATTGCTTTTTTGTCAAATGTATACTGCTTTTCTTATTTAATTTTTATGTTTTCATTCATTCCTTTCTTCTTCTATTACTTGATTTGATGCACTTGAGCCGAAGGTCTTTCAGTAACATCCTCTCTACCTCTACGAAGTAGTGGTAAGCTCTGCATACACTCTATCCTCTTCAGACTCCACTAATTAGTGGAATTTTACTGAGTATCTTCTTGTTGTTGTAACTGAAAATGGGAATGTGATTTGCCTACCACTTTATATTTGTCATCACAATTATTAAAATTTTGGATTATAACATATCTTTTTGCGTTTAATTAAAGGTTTCAGATTTAAATTTTGTGAAAGAAGAAATTTTTGACAAAAAAATGTTTCTCCCTTTATGTGTAGAGAATTCTACACAGGAGAATATGGATTAATTAAGTTACTACATTTTGCTACCAAATGATAAATAATGGTTGTTTAAGTGGCAAACATTCTCCACCTTCAATTTCCAGATTGCATGTTCAAGTTATTAAGGGAGCAAAAGAAGGGAAGCTCTTGGGAGGGGTAAAAAAAAAACTATGCTACCAAATTATTATACCAACAAATAAAAAAAAATCAAACATGGTCAACACCTAGGGGTTGTTTGGTATGGAGGATGAGATAGAAAAAATTATTTCATAGATTCAAATATTCCATGAGATTAGTTATCTCACCATATAGGTGGAATAACTTGTCCTATCATTATAACAAAAATGATGGAATAAATAATTTCAAGATTAATTAATATCTGTAATCAAATGCAGAATAAAATAATCCTAAATTTTATCCTGAAATTATTATCCCTTATTCTTCCTACCAAACAACTCGGAATAGTATTTGCCTCTTGAAGTCATCATTTGGAGGTTAAATTACTAAATTATAGAATTTGACGTATTCCTGAAACGTTGAAAATTTTGTTTGAAGAAAATTACAAGTGAAACAATGATTTTCACTCGAAAAAGTTCATTCTTGTTTTATTCTCAAGTGAAATTTTAGTCCAAACATAACTTCAACTTTTAAATATTTTTTAACTTCAACTTTAAATACTTTTTTCCCTAATTAAATATTGTTCAAACACTTGTACATATTGCAATTTACTTCACTTACAAGACAACCAGTACTTAACCTTTTGTCCACAAAAGCAAAAAAAAACAAAAAAAAACAAAAAAAAACATGCATTATCTCACAAGGGAAAACATAAATTAGTCTTTTTTTGTGCTATATTTTGTAGGCGAAAGAGTCGAAAATAGAGATTTCAAATTTAAATATGAATATGCAGTTGTCATTATCAGAAAATACTTCACCTCCAAATATAAGAAGTTTTTCAGAGCAAATTATCGAGCACCAAATGAAAAGAAAAGAAGATTTGAAAACAAGAAAGGAAAAGAAACCAGGGTGAACACTAAATTTCTTTCTCTTATTTTTTCTAAATAAAAATTTCTGATAAAGTGTGGCCGACAATCGGATTTAGGTGGTAATATATTTAATTTAAAAAGGTGATAATCACTATAAAAATCCTCTGGAAGACATAATATAATGAACAGGCAACATCCTGAGTATATTCTTGTGGTCTCTTCTTGTTATATGTGTAAGATTTGTTTCCTTTTGATATGTGAATGAATTTACCTTGAAGTTATTAAACGATCATCTGCCCTACTTATTTAATTAAACTAATTAATTTGACTAATCTAACGCTTTACGTTTTCTTAAGTCATAGTATTACGCCACATGATTTTGTTTCCAATGTTAAATTTTATTTTATATTTGCTTAAAGTGACACTCTCTCAAGTATGAAATTTGATTTGATCAAAACATTTTTAATACATAAAGGGCACTACTACTTAACTTTGTGGTAAATGGATGAGCATTTTCCATATATAACTATAGGTTGGGCCTTATTGATAATATGTGGTTATAGTTTAGGTATTTACCATTAATGGCAAGTTGTTTGAGGTGTCCGACAAATCAAAGTGAGCTGTTAGACGATTATGTATATTTATTATATTCATATGCGTGTTTAGGTTGTATTGACTAATTCAGTTGGAATGTATATAAAGATACAAATAACTAGGGGTGTTAATGATACAGTTTGAGCGGTTGTTTTATGAAATTTATACCATACTATTTTTTCGGTTATATTAGTTCTTATTACCAAAATTAGACTTCTCAAAATCGTTCCATTATCTCGGTTTCTCTTCGATATCGATACGGTTCGATTGATTTTTGTTTTTTTATTTTAAAAAATATAAAAATTAGAACACACTATTATGTATATTAAAAAAAAACTCTATTATATATACTTGGGATGACTTTGACAAAAAATCTCTAATCATTTTTATTGTTAAACAGGTGATGAATCAAGAAAACAAGAATAGAAATTCATCAGATTATATTATGGTAAAAATATAAAGCAAAGACAAAATATATAATTAAATCACACAAGCTAAAAGAATCAATCAACACGAAACTCAAGAACTGAGTTTACTTAATTTAAGTATCTAATAACAGAAATTTAAACCATAAGAGAGGAAAAATATCTAATAACTTGTAACTTGTTATCCAAGATTGTTGGAATACCTTGTAGTTTACTAGTTACTATTCGAGAGTTGAGATGTTAGAACTAATTTAATTTTAATCGGAGGAGAATAAAAAGTTTTAGTGTTAGGACTTTGAATGTTAATTATGTTGTCACTTGTAATCACTTTCATTATCTTGTGTCTAAAGCAAAAAAATTAATATTTTATTATTTTTAAATTTGATATATAAGATATATTTTACATATATATTATTCGGTACGGTTCGGTATTTTTTCGGTTAATTTTGCCAAAATAAAAGACCTATCTAATTATTCGGTACGGTTATAAATTTATATAAAAACCATCGATTTTATTAATAGAAACCTAAAAATTAGTTTGGTCGGTTAAGTCGATTTTTCGAAAACCATTGACACCCCTACAAACAACAACAAAATACGGGGATTCTGTTCATTTGCTTCAATTTCACTTGATTCATTCGCTCTACCGTATCAATTATTATCAGTTTATATCACTTGTATTTATTCGCTCTAATAGTTATATATATCAACACATGCAATTTTAATGAGTACATTCATGATAGATTGTATGCGTGCACTCAATTGCGCTTGAGTAAAGCGAAATATAGAAATACAAGACTGAAATAAACGGATGTATACAAGAATATAAGCAACAAAAATACATTGTACAATCAAGGCGGAATATAAAAATATGGTGATTACCAAAAGTTTCCTCCTTCATAAAACAGAAATACAAGCGAAATATAAAAAGGAAACTTACATAAATATACAATATTAAGAAAATATTTACCATTTACAGCAATAAAAAAATAATTTCACTGAACACTTATAATACATTTATAATACAGTTTTAATACATATTGCAGAGAATTATTTATAAAACATATATAATACAAGTTTTATAGATGGATAATACATTTATCACATATTTTAATAGACTTATAATACATTATGTTAGTTTCTTACTACACAAACATAATAAATATTTTAAAACACTTATAATACATTTATATTGTATGCATAATTCACTTTTAATACAAGTGTAGATTTATCATAATATTGCTACATATTGCTATAAATGATAATAAATAATAAATATCGTTAAAATCAATAATTAATTTTTAAAAAACACTCAATCAAGTAATTTTTCCATATAAAAATACATCAAAGATCTGCAAAAAGTATTCGAGGTGCAAAATCAAGGTAAATATATAGAGATTTGCCGGAAAATATAGTGAGAGACAAGTGAGCGAGAGGCGAGCAAGAGAGACCAAAAAAATATGCTATAAAATAAAAAATATAATTAAGAATTGTAATTTTCTAAAAAGTGTAGCTATGAATAATAAATACATTTAAATATAATGTATATATTAGCTATACGGTGTTCTTAATGGATTCATTTGCCCAAGTGAGTAGCCTATTTAATGGGCCAAATAAAGCCTGTAGTTCATTAAAGAATTTATGCCCCCTTATGCATAAATTTGATTTTTAAGAGTAAAAATTAAATACAAACTCATTTGAAGGACGAATCGTGCAATTAATATTTTTAAACAAGGGAAAATTACAACACAATGCATTTGGCTGATGTAGTTTACAAAATATATTTACAATGTATGCTTATACTAAATACACATACAATATGAATAACCAGTGTATATATTGTGTATACTTTGTATTCCTTTAAACAAATGTACCAACCATAATACTTTTCATCGGTACGTATCCTAAAAATAAAAAATACACTTGCCAAGTTTGCTAAAAAATTCAACGTCACTCCTTCACCCAGGAAATTACACCCAATGACCATGAAAATCGGACATTTTGAATACACTTGTTTCACGGACAAACCTTCAAGATCAAAAGTCAAAACTTGTTAAATTTGAAATTAGCTCATGGGACAAGTGAGGTCAAAAGTTCAACACCTCCCACTTCGGCCATTTTTATAAATCACTCATTTCCTCTACTAGCATAGTGGTACTAAAGTCAGTTACTTTAATGTAACAACAAATAATTTTGTGAACTTACACAGTAAATTCAGTAACCATACGTGAAATTAACCCCTTGGAGCACTCGTTCTATTAGATTGCATATAATTCGTTTGCATCATCTGAAGGAACGTTGAATTTCTTCAAATGTTTTTCCTTTGGTTTCAGGGACCCAAAGCCTAACAAAAACAACTGTAGTTGCTGATACCATTGTATAGATGATGAATGTTCCTGCCAAAAATACAATTTTTTCGAGTTGTTTGTAGCATTCTTACAAACAATATAATACAATTTTTTCGAGTTATTTGTAGCATTCTTGCAAACAATATATAGAAGGAGAGAAGGGTAACTATAATACGCGCACCTCCTTCACTCCAACTCAAAAGCAAGTTGGCTGTCATTGTAACAATCCATGATGTTAGCCAATTTGCCAGTGTAGCAACACTGCCACCAAGACTCTTAATGTTCACTGGCAATATCTGCACAAATTATTTCGAAAACTATAAGGTCATATAACGCTTGAACTTCTCGTATTTTGATGGCTAATTTTGTTTTGGTAGGTGTTAATGATCCGTGTTCTATTTTTTGTTAAATGTACAAAGATTAAACTATTTTCAACGTACCTCAGACATTATGATCCAAGGTATGGACCCCAATCCTAGAGCAAATGCCATCACTAAAACCTGGAAATTCATTGATAAAGGCTCTGAAATATGCCAGAAATCACACATAATAGGCGGAGAAGCAAAACGTAGGGCAGTAAGGGGGAGACAAGTAGAAGTTGAAACATGAACTATACCACAAGTCCAACTAGTGATAATATTCCTAAGGCAGGATGCCAACTTTTGGACGCGAAATCCTGGTTTCAAGTAGAAAAGAATTAGTGTAGCAGTATTGTAACGTTAAGCAAGAAATATCGTTAAATTGGATAACTGCTTGATAAATTCTCATGGATGTGAATTTGAAGTTACCGACCTTCAGGTAGAATGCAGTTGCAACAAGGAAGCTGCTAACTGTCATTAATGACGAGGACATCTGAAAAAATGTGTGTCAATATAAAGTCCTTCTCTCTCTTGCTGTTTGTTTTCTCAATATGTAGTAGTAGTTAGTATCAATGACAAATTTCTGCATAGACATACAATTAGAAGTACCCTGCGACCCGCCTTGTCCACCAGTGATGCAGCGACAGCTGTAACAATAACCTATAGAAGTACTTTTATTATACTCAAGAAAAATATCTGTACAACAATGAAAACTATATATGCCGCGAGTGACTTACTTGAATAGCCCCGATTCCAAATGTTGCAGTTTTACTGGATGAAACTCCTGTTAATTTGGAAAGCATTGCAATTAAAGCCCATACGTTGAATCATTCACTCTATTGAACCTAAATACTCGTTCAATTTTCACGTTCTTCTTTTATGTGTATATATTGAAGAAAAAGAACATTACTCCAGAGAGTAGGACGGGCACCACTAGTTTTTGACAAGTCTATAGTTTCTACCTGGTGTGTTTGGTGCAGTTTTGTGCCAGATTTTCACGTCCAGACGAAACTCTAATGTATTTGATTTTGGAGATTAAGCATAAACCATATAATTATAGATGATGCACACATTTATAAAGTTATGTACTTAAGAGTCATCAACTAAGTTCTATGATGCATAATATAGGAAGCTTTACTCATAAACCATCCGAGTGAGGAGATTCATTCATATCATGATGTGGATTGTATGATGCCTTATACGTAAACCAACAGAGAGAGGAGATTAATTTCTTAATTAATTTACATCAACCAGAGTTGTCCCGAGATCTTCAAGCTAAAGCAAGAAGCGTTATAGTTCAAAAGTGATTGGAATAGAAGAAATGCTGAAAAATTTCGTATGCACCACAAAAATAAGTTGTGATTCAGTGAAATACATCACAAAGACAGTTGTAAAAGAGTTCTTCAAGGTACTAGTCGATAAGCCCTCTTAACATTCACTTCCACCAATTCCAAGAAAAGGGAGCTACACCACTAACATGTTCTTCTGGATTTCATTTCAATCCATGGATATTTACCCATAGTTATCAAATCATTTGATGATTCTAGTTTGACAGCTTCACAGATAATCAAAAAACTGACTGACCAGCTGATTTGAAGATGCTACTGGAATACATTAAGACACCATTAATACCGCTGAGTTGCTGGAGACTGAGTAATCCTATACCTATCTGCATATTAGAACCAACTCATGAAAGTGGAATTCAAGAATATTTACTTAAGACCACCATCTCTTGAAACATTAAGTACAATGCACAAGTATACCAGCAAAGGATAGTAGTATCGCCTTCTCTTAAGCTCAGAAAAATGGATGGTAGCTTTTTTACTCGATGATCCCACAGATTTTTGGACAAAGGTTGTGAACAACAAACAAGCACAAACACATTTTATGAGCAAATTGAAGGTTCAAAATAGTTGAAGATCCGACATATAACCAGCTCAATTGATTTACCTTGATCTCATTCATTTCTAAGGATATGTCAGTGTCAAATCCCCTTAGAACTTGCAAGGAAGTTTCAAAATCCTCAAAATTCCCCATTTTAGCCTAAACATTACACTCTGGAATGTTAGCATAACATAACACCAAAAAACAAACAGGACAAAAACCCAAGTTTGTTACTCATACCAACCAACGGGGAGATTCTGGTATAAAAAACAGACCAGGTATCAAAACCATGCATGGCAACATTCCTGCAGAAGGGAATTATTAGTTGAAAAAGTTTCATTATTAGAAAGACTGAAACCAATATGTTCAAGTCAAGAAAATAAAGACAGAAACATTAATATTATAATCTCATTGCTTCAATTAGCTTGCGAATACATAACATCACATGAATACGTATCCTATCGAACTTCCAATGGATAGGATGCTATACGTGTAGATCCATTCATCAAGAAAGAACATCTAATCCATTATTCTCGTACTATTTCAAAAGCATACATATTCTGGATAAGGTACTATTTATGTTAATGGTACAATACGAACTTGATGAATGTCACCAAAAGCTGTTACTTGATAAAGAGTCTCCAATGAATTCTAGTACTAATACATGGGAAAAGCAATCTATTTGTCGACAAGTATCAGCTGCTTGAGAAAATTTCTTTAGAATTGATCGAATTTCAACAAGAACTTGTACATTGCTCACCTATAACTGCAAGCACTCTCCAGATTGCAAAAAGACCCAATAGATATGCCAACATTATCCCAACTGTTAAGCAAAGCTATACGCCAAGAAAGAAACATTAAAATATTGAACCATTATAAGTGAAAGCACATAACAAAACTAACATTATTAATAGATCCGAGAACTCCTCTCATGTTTTGAGGCTAAATCTCCGATATATATACAGGAACCTATAGATAACAAACATGAAGAATTTGGGTAAGCAGGAGGTTTCCGTTATAAGCACTCCAACTAGAGCTATCACAAAAAGAAAACAAAAGTACACAACATTTACCACATACGAAATGATGCCCACGCCAAAACCTCCCATCAACCTTCCCATGTATAAAAATGATGTGTCCTGTTAATGATGGAAAATGCATATATTCAAGTAAACTTCCTATAAAAGAGGTGCAACTGAAATGTGTAACATATATATAGCAACTAACCACTCACTCTTGCAATTGAAATGGCGAACCATCCGCTAATATTAGGAAGTGCTGCAATCATTAGTGTCTGCATTTCAATATGAAAGGAGGGAGTAAATTGTATAATTAAATAAGCAAAAATATATACAAAAAACGTTTAACTTCTATACACTAATGATAGCATAAAAGAACTTTTACTAAACTTGCTTTGATGGGTTAACAGTATATTGATAGTGTAAAAATTCTTTAAACGATCAGTGTATACACGCTAAATCCATATAACAAGGTACTAGTAAGCTTCTTGCTGGCTAGTAAGAAATCCATTTGCAGAGTCTTATACCCCTTTTCGTCCAATGTGTTCAGATATCTGACCACTTGCAATTGCACCAACCATTGCACCCACATTCGCTAAAGATCCAAAGATGGAAAACTGTTCATGAAAAAAAGAGATATTATTCTAACATAACACCAATACCGCGAAATTAAAATTCCCTGAAACATTGTAACATTTTATCAAAATACTAAGTACATTTCCTTTTAAAAAAAACAATGAAAATGGTGAGTATAACAACAATGTAGTCCTTCGGGATGACTCGGTTGGTTTGGAGGATGGTCATCCACACGAATGACCTGGGATCGATTCACCCTCAATGCGAGTTGAGCCTATAGCATAGTGCTTGCCTAGTGCGGTTTACATCCTCGGTGTGGTTTGCAGGCTATTACAGAGTGGAGGGTTTACCCAATGTGCACAAAGTGCTCACCAGAGACTGCTCACGGGCAGAGGTTATAGCGGCTACGGGTTATCATGGGTTCCAAAAAAAAACAATGTGTACTACTGGAAAGAAAGAAAATAAAAACCTCTGAAATTGAAAGTACGAGGTCGTTCATGATATCGGACTGCGTAGGATTAGTATATCCCAACTGCAAAAGTAAAATTAGTAACTTGAAAAACAAAATAAGTTAATTACATGCTGTAAAAAGGTTAAAATACATAGTGTCAGTATATATAAGTTAAATCCCCGCACTATATTACATTATTAGTTTATACATATTTACTTTTTTAAACTTTGTGTCGAGTCATGACAGAAAAAGTTAGACATGCATACAGTGAATCCAAATTGAAAGGAGCCTAAGGCTACAATGAGGACACAGAGATAAATGGAGACGGATTCGCGAAGAATTTGGGCGGATGATTCCATCATGCTGGACTGTCTTGAGCCCATTCGATACCAACTTCCAGTATGTAACAATGGCTTCCGGAGACCATCCTCAGAGATAGCTGAATCATCTCGAAAACTCGTCTTCGCTACGTCTTTCCCTTTCGGAGGTAATAATAATGGCTTTCGAATTGAGCCCTCATCGGAGTTGCTGGCAAAATCCTCTCGGAAACTCATCTTGCCAACATTTAAATTCTTAGGAAATAAAGATGAAGCTTGAAGTAATGAAGAATTGATGTTAATGGGGGAATAATAGATCAGCAACAGACTCTGCAATAAACATGGAGAAACTGACCAATGTAAATTTATGAGTGCCAAGAAGAAAACAGAGTAGTTATTGTAGTTGAAGTATCAAATTATATGACACACTTTCGTTTTTGGTAAGTCACAAAACGAATAACACATACAAATATTTATCAATATTTTACCATCCCACTTATCTGGCAAAAAGTCCACAAAGGTGTACTAGCCAAATTACATAGCATAAATTGAGAATAGAAAAAGCTCATATTCAACCTTGTACTCTTTGTAAAAATATTATATTTAGTCATTGTTATACTTTTTTGATATATTTGTCTTTGTTCCAACTTTGGGCACATATTTATCCTTTGATGGTCAAGTCTCATGCCCCACTTTTATCATCCTATGTGGTGCCTACGTAAATATACTTTTATCATAATTAAAGAATTTTAGCCAATCGGCCAAATATTTGACTTTCTTGAGCTTAATTCAACCCATCTAAAAGGAAAATTAGATATGTTATTGTGATCATGAAAGTTGGGATAAGCTTTGTTTCCCTGCATATAGTATCTAAAAATTATTACCCAGGAACTTCAGTAAAGAAAAAGCTTTGCATTTGTTATTTCTAAAATATTTTGTCTACATATTATAGGAGTAGCTACAACAAGTTTCATCAACTTTAACCAACTTCTAAAATTGGACCTGAATGGCCTGTGGCCTATTGGGGAACTCCTTCGTCAATAAAACAAAATTCCACCATCCTTTTTTCCTTTTTCTTTTTGTTTAGGTTTTCTCCATGGAAATAAAATGTACAAGTAGTCTCATTACATATGTGTACCCTTCTTTAACAATTTGAAATTATACCGACGAAAAATAATTCAAGTTATTTGATGGACATGAGGAATAATAATACAAACTTACGAGTCATTTGGGTTTACAGTAATTTAACATGTTATAGTAAGTTGTGTAATTTATTTTCCAGGCAACAAGTTCTAACAGTAAGACATAATCATTTTTTTTCATCCTTAATCAGAGATCACAGATGAGCCGTCTGTACTCCTTTTCTGTGCTCCAGAAAACTATTAATGGAGGATATTTGGTGATCAGGATACTATAATGTGACTCTGCGACCTCATCAACTGAAATGGAATGTTAGGCCCAAATAATTAATAGTAGCAATATACTTTACACTTAAATGTTTGTTTTCGCTTTAAAGCGAAATAAAATGTACATCAACTAGTATTGTAGGATACCAGTCGATGTAGAATCTAAAGCCTGAAATTTTATGTGATGGCTTTATCCCTTGATGTCTTGATCAATGTCTCATAATTTTAAAAGACAACTAAATCTAAAGCTAGAACAAATTTCTGTCATACTATCTATGTCTAGACATTATGGACTTGACTAAGTCCAGTATCCGAACATAGTCATAAAATAGAGACGACTCTTTGCCTTCAAGACCGTCCCTGCTCACCCTGTTACTGCCTGCAAGGTTGTTGCACGGGCTTCCACCAATCAGTAAATCAAATCCGCCAAATGAATCTATCAATTGCTCCAAGCGGTCTCCATTCAACTGCTGCACATCTTCAAAATCTATAAGATTCCCTTTCTGATTAGTTTGCTCCCACCAACTTCTCACAATGTTCCTGTTGACTTCAGATTTTTCCACAGAAACCACATTGTTCAGTTGAATCCCTAGACGGTAAAGAGCAACTTCAGCACCGCCAATCCCAGAGAAGAGTGATAAGACGTTCATCCCATTTGGAAACATGTCTTTCAACACCGATAAATGGTATGCCACTGTGTCGACCTAATAATAATATCAATCCACGTATCATGTTAAAAATTATTCCAAGGTAAAGAAATTGTATAAGCCAAGGGAGGAGTTACTTAAATTAAATCTTGCAAACCCAAGTTTACGGGGAGAAAAGGAAGGAGGGAAAAGAAAACAAGACTTGGATATACAACAACTACAACAACATACCCAGTGTATTTCCACAAGTAGGTATGGGGAGGGTAAGACGTACGTAGACCTTATTCCTACCTTTGTAGGGTAGAGAGGTTGTTTCCGATAGACCCTCAACTCAGTACGTCCAAGGATAAATATCATAAATCATCAACAATATATCTTTCCACCAAAAGAAGATTTAAAAGACAAAGTGATCAAGTACGGCCCAAGCAATAATACTATTTAGTAAATTGATAAGATAAGGAGATATTATGATGTTGACCAAGAAAAAGGAAAGAAGAAAGAGACAAGACCTTATTGAGGCAGCACCAGAATATCGTATGGTGTGTCCATGAGAGAGCAACAGGATATTATTGCAAAAGAAGCTAATACCGTCCATATAAATTAAAAACACGTCCTCATTATATAGAGCTAAGCCTCTTTCAAAATCAGGAAAGACAGGTTAACTGGATCAGACGTTCAACCTATTCAAATTATTAAATTTTATTTCACAGTGGAACTTCCTCAAGTGTTTGTTTGCTAGCAGACAGTAAGGACTTTTACTACTATCAACTTTTTAAGCATAGAGCATATGACTGATAAGCTTTTAGGCATTTATAGCTAAGATAAGGTCATAGCTTCTATCATCCTCTCTCACTTTACCTACCTCCACCTCCCTCTCCACTTCTATGACCAGTTCACCACTACAAGGACCCAAGTAGGCATGTACACAAATCATACAATCATTCAGCAACTCAAGATTAGTTTATGCTACAACATCCCTGTAGCTAACTCATCTGCACACTCTCAAAACGTTGTATGCCTCCCAGGCACGTCAGAACCCCAGAAGAGGATGAATTTGGGAAAAGGTATACACACACAAAAAAAAAATCAAGTCATGGTTTTGGTTTTCTTTCTCTAGACTTTTCAAAACCAGAGTTCATGTATATGTTGATGCTAAGGGAAAACGAAGTCTTTCTTGAAAGGAGGAAAAAGAAAGACGTCGTAATGATGTTTACTAGTAATGAATAGTCATTCTTGCACTCCACTTCACCCCAGAAAACAATAACAAAATAGAAAAATTACAAAAATTACAAAAACGAAAGAGGAACAACTGATTTGCTCATCAATTCAGCTAATTAACTTTTACAATATGTCAACCACCACAATTACAGACACATAATCTGTGGGACATAGCTTGTGCAAAACTGCTCCTTTTTTTGGTTAGTGCATAAATGTTAAAACTCCTCTTATGACCATCAATTTTGCTACCATAGAGTTCATAATTGCACAATGAGGGATAACAGGTGTAACACACAGCTTCTTTCCAACCGTTGTTCTCTATGACGGAGTGTTTTTGTCAGTTTGAAGTTAGAGCAAGCTTCACACTAAGTGTTGCACCGGGGTAAAACTGAAATTTCCAGATTGTCTCTCATATGCTTCAAGCAATTAACCATTCCTTTGAGGACAAAGCTTCTCTTCATTATAACGAAGTAGTCGACCATTGTATATGTTTAAACAATGTAGTTGCATATAATAATTGAAAACTGAAGCTAAAGTCACAGGAAATGTGTCCCCTTGTTATGTCAACCCTTTTGATTACCTCCAAGAAACAGAAAGGACAACACCAAAACACAAAGCTTATTGTTTATACTCTGTCAAAACAGGCTACTCAACCCTTTGTGCCCAGAATGAGATGGTTGAGAGCTGGTCGTGGAATTTAAATTGGAAAACAAAATTACCCCCAAAGGTGATTTGCTTCACTTGGACAGCACTCTACGAAGCATGTTTGACTCAAGAAAATCTCAACAGAAGGAAAATGCATACTGTCAACAGATGCTACATGTGCAAACAATGTATAGCAACTAACAGTCACCTACTACTACACTGCTCAGTTGCTACAGATATCGGGAATATGTTCTTTTCAGTTTTTGGGCTCAATTGGGTTATGCCTGAGAGGATTAAGGATGCTTACATATGCTGGAATACTTGGAAAGTTGGTAGAGCCATCAGGAAAATCTGGAAAATGGTCCCTGCTTGTATTTTTTGGTGTATTTGGATAGAAAGGAACCGTAGATGTTCTGATGGAACAGCAACTCCTAATCACAGTCTCAAGGCTATGTCTCTTATTTTGCTGGATAGCTAGAGTAGTTTGTCCCCTGTAAACTACCCAGACAACTTTTTGGATTTTGTTAGCTCCTTATCTTTAGTATAAGGCTCGCTGTAATGGAGCTAACAAACTCACTTTTGATCTCACTCTCTTGTGTACTATTTGCATCTGCTTGATGCCTTCAATGAAATCTATTACTTCATCTAAAAAAAAAAAGGTAAACTGAGACAAAATTGGTGTTGTAACCTAGTGGTTGCAACTTCACCCAGCACTCAAGTAGTTCATGGTTAAAATCTCACCCATAGGACTCCCTTTCCCCTTATTCACAGGCCTCCCCCTCTTCCTCCACCCAACCCCCAAAAAAATAAATATTCAATATAAGATTTTTTTAGTGCTTTTGCTGATGAATCGCCCATTACCCCCTACACACATGGTTACCAGATACACATGGAAAAGCACATTACAATACTCGTATGCTTCAAAGCCATGAAGTCCTAGAACTCATATTCTAGAGCTAGTGATATCCCTTAACTGTAGATTCAATAGCTCCAGCTATGCATCTTATTTCATTTTATATAGGTTCTCTACCTCTTTTTTCCAACAATTCATCCACTTCCCTCGACTTCATAGAGAAATTTTAGAAAACTAAGATGACACTGAAGTTGTAGCGTGGATAAATGTTCTGTTCAAATACCACCAATGTCATCCCCCTTCTGAAAAAAAAATAAAGCTACATTACGTAGTGTAGTTTGTTTTTCTTGAAAACTGCTAATTTACATAGTGAGTTTTTTAATCAGCTTAACTAATATATTATGTTAATTAAAGACTTTAAGCCGGCTGATGCATAATGATCTCAGCAAAAAGTTGTGGGTAACAGAAAACAAAAGAAAGAAAAGATTACAGCAAGACTTGAATATACACGTGAAAATCAGAACAAAAAAGGTTAAGCTAACCTGGAATGAGTTACCAAGCGATTTGTATCTATCGGTCCTACTTATACCACCTCCCCTGGTATGGTTCTTTGGAAAACCCAATAGCATTTCAAATTCATCCGGCTCCAGAGGAGCAACTTTGTTTCTCCCAACCCACACCAAATTCCACTTCCGACATTGATCAAGAACATACTTTTGCACCCTCATAGGTGGCTCACCGTCAAAGGCCTCCACAGCTTTCCTGATCCTATCAGTCAATCTAGCACTCCCAATAGCTGTTTGCAAACAATTTAACTTTGTCCGTGGATCCCAAGATGGCCACCATTTCTTTGTTAGGGGAAGTGCCTCATTAATGGTGCGTGGGGGAAGTGGAAGCAAAGGAAACCTATTTTCAATAGGTAGGTTATGAATATAACCCCTTTTTCTTGCAGTAGCACAAAAATACTTTGAGTCCACAAACTCAGGCTCAATATCATATAGAAATCTGGAAATGGTGTCCCACACACCCTTTGGAGCTAGAGCAACATTTTCATAATAGAAAAAAGGGGGGCCAAAAGCTTGGTCCGGAAGAGTTCTTTGGACGATTGCAGGAACTGATTCTGTAGGAACCCCAAATCCAATCATAGGTTTGGGCAAACGAATTGTCTCTTCATCAAAAATCGCCCTTGGCTTTTTGCTTTTGCACAATTGATTGAACATCTTCCTTTTCTTGTATCCACCACTACCAATCATATGGTTCAGTTTTGGCTGTCACAATGGAAGTGAGGCATCAATTCTATGAAAAATGATTTTGTTATTCTGACAAAGCTGAACAGAATGTTAATTCACATGAGTCCATAGCAAAATAGGCGAGGGGAAAGCACACCTTTACATCTTCTGGCAGATAAGGATCTTCTGCTCTTGCCATTTGAGCAGCACAGATGAAATCTGTCAATTCAGCAACCGATGCTTCTGGACCTAGAAAGTTGTAAAGAGGACATTAATTACCTGGAAATGAGATCAAAATAAGTGCTGCAAATTCTAAAAAGATATTCAGGAATACTGCAGCGTCAATAAGCAGATTTTCTTCCAAATGCAACAGCATTGACACAAAGATAACTCAACTTAGTAGCATCTACCATAAAACTTGCATGAATAAGATTTCTTCAGCCAGGGATAAAACCTTAGCATAATAAATACATATCAAAACCAAACTAAATGTCTGATCACATATAAGATTCAGATAACATTATTAATGTAGAGGACAGAACATAATTTAATATACGCACCACATCTCTCCATTGCTATAGAAACCTCTTCCACTGGGTATCCCATATTTTCCAGGAATAATAATGTCTGCTCTTTTTCAGACAAAGAACTGCTCTCTTCTTTTATATAGCACTGTTTAGCAGAATTCTATCACACGTTGTAAAAGAAAAATGTTAGAAAAGCTTTACATAGTTGTGCCAAGACAACTCGTAACAGAATTCAGGACAGTTATTAAAACCACAGATATCTTCAATTTATTTGTAGTTCTACACAAATTTGCTATGTTGCTCGGACTCTCCAAAAATATTGCCGCATCCGGTGTCAGATCCTCCAATGACGCACTACTTTGGAAGAATCCGACACACCCCGTCGGCATTTATTAAGAGTCCGAGCAACATAGCAAATTTGTAAAACTAAACCACCTCACATTTTACTCATTCAATCTAGTAGGTGAAGCAATGGGTGTTCAAAAATACCATAAAACCAACATTGAATGCATAATAACATGTTACAGAGATCAACAAAGCGCTCTAACAAAAAAATCACTAACTGTATCTTTTGAACAAAGAGAAACCAGATTGACGTTATGCCACACAGTAAGACACTGAAAAGAAAAATGGAGAATGGTGTATCATTGAGGATAACGTACTATACAGAAGTCTGAGTCAGAGGACCAACTATCTTCCTCATAAACATCATCCAGAAAGTTCTCGTTGTATTCAGAAGAGCTATCATCAGAATTAATGCAGGGCTCCAGGTGAGGGCTAGCACTGGGCTGTTCTTCAGGAGAGTCTTCAATGGCCTGCAACATCCAAGACAAACGAAAAGTTTCATTAATAAGTAAAATTTATGCAAACAAATATCATAATTTTCTATGAACTTTCGGAGTTCATACATGAATTAGAGCTCATTGACCCTTACCTCTGAGGTGGCAATTACACGTGGACGGACAGGAGGGGAAAATTCTGGTGCGGGCATCAAGATTACATAGATTCTTGTTAAAAGCAGATTGGGATAATAGATTCATGAATATCAAACAAAATGTTCACCCACGAACCATCTCAAATCACTCCCCCGTTGAGTTGCAATGTGGAAATTGGAGGGTAAACAAGTGGTATTTCAAGTTTGAGACAATATGACTGAGTTCAGAAGGCTTCCTCTAGTTGGTAAAAGGGATGGTGAGACTCTTTTCTAGTAAGTAGATTCCCAGACTACGTATTCTCCTGCAAGCTGAAGCTACTGAAGCAGAAATTAAATGAGTGGAATATAGATTCTTTTGGCAATTTGGAGAAAAGGAAGGATGATGTGTTGAGAAAACTGCAGATGCTTGAACAGAGAACAAGGGAAATTGATTGGAGATCAGTTAGTTGAGCAGGCTGGAATTTGTTGGAAATACAAGAGGTGGCAAAGCTAGAAGAGATCTTCTGGAGGCAAAAATCCAGATTATTATTGCTGAAGGCTAGTGATAGATCACCAGAATTACCATAAAATTGCTAATGTTAATAAGAGATGAAACACATTTGACAAGCCAAAATTCAACGATGAAATAATTGAAGAACAGGAAGGCATTAAAAAGGAGATAGTGATTTTTTTATAAAAATCTATACATAGAAACTGAAAATTGGAGGCGGTCCCAGAATCACTTTAGGAGAGAAAATGATTGCAAGGACCTTTCTCAGGCGAAGTAGTAGAAGAGGTATAAAAAGTCGTGAAGGAAAATAGGCTCCTTGCCCAGATGGTTTCAATATGGCTTTCTATACACATTGCTGGTCAGTGATAAAGAACATCAGATGTTTCAATAAAATTGCTAATGCTAATAGGAGATACAACACGTTTGAGAAGCTAAACATCAATGATGAAATAATTGAAGCACGGGAAGGTATCAAAAAGGAGATTGTGATTTTTTATAAAACTCTGTAAAAAGAAACTGAAGTTTTGGAAGCCATCATTCAGAGTTGAGTGTCCAAGAATCACTATTGAGGAAAATAAATCGTTGCAAAGACATTTCTCAAGGGAAGATGTAGAAGAGGTTATGAAAAGTTGTGAAGGGGTGAAGGAGAAAAGGAACCTGGCCCAGATGGTTTCAATATGGCTTTCTAGAAACATTGCTGGTCACTAATAAAAGTAGACATACTAAGAGCTATCATTTTTTCCAACACAGGAAGGGTAGAAAAGAATTTCAATGCTTCCCTCATTTCTCTTTTAACAAAAAGTGCAGGTGCACAGCCGCTGAAAAACTTCAGGCCTATTAGCTTACTAGGTATCTTCTACAAAATAATTTGCCGAGTTGTTGACAGAAGGGCTGAAAACAATAATGAAGAAGCTGGTGGCCGACAAACAAATCGCCTTCATTAAAGGGAGACAAACTGCAGATGTTGCACTTATTGCAAAAGAGTGTTTTGATGAAAGGAAGAGGCAAAGAGAAGCTGGTACATTGTGTAAGCTTGACATAGAGAAGGCATATGACCACATAAATTGGGCATATTTGCTAAACTTGTTGAGGAAGATGGTTTGGGGAACGGTGGATAGGGTGGATCAGATTTTGTATATCCACGGTTACTATCTCAATCATCATAATAGAGCTCCGGTAGATTTTTTCCCATCTCAAAGGGGATCAAGGCAAGCATATCAGCTGTTTCCTTTTCTCTTCATTTTGGCTATGGAAGGAGATTAAGCAGAATGATATGCAAAGCAGTGTCTTTAAACTGGATCAGAGGTTTTGAGGTGGGGTCAGACTGCAAGGAAGGGTGGAAATATCCCCTATTTTATATGCTGATGATACTCTTCTTCTCTGTGGGGCTGAAAAAAAGTCAAATGTGATATTTAAGGGGTGATGCTTTTGAACTTTGAAGCTGCTTCCAGGCTAAAAATAAGTTTATTAAAGAGCTAGTGCCTATTAGTACCCAGTAAACAAGATACAAGATGTATAAAGTTTGGCTGATAACTTAGGATGTCAGGTAGGTAAACCCACCACTTACCTGGGAATCCTTTGGGGGCTAAATTCAAAAAAAAACTCAATTTGGGAGAAGGTTATTGAAAATTTTGGAAGGAAACTTGCAATCTGGAAAAGACAATACCTAGTGAGAGAGTAACTCTAATAAAGCACACAATACTGTGCTTGATTCATTACCCACCTATTTGATTTCTCTCTTTCCAATGTCAGCAAAGGTGAGACAAACTCTAGACAGAATTAGGAGGAATTTCTTGTGGGATGGAAACAAAGAAAGAAAAATCATTCCACCTGGTAAAATGGGAAGCCGTGCTGCTGAACAAAGAGGGTGCATTGGATATTAGGAACTTGAAGATGCACAATGAAAGCCAATTGATAAAGTGGTTGTGGAGATGTGGAAGGGAGGAAGCCAAGTTAGGGAAAGCTGATTTTCCACAAACATGGTGTCAAATGGAATGGTGTACTAATCCGATCAACTCTCCAAATGGTTTAGGACTTTGGAAATACATCAAGAGTCTACGTCCAAACTTTGAACAAGTGTGGGAATCAAAGTGGGAGATAGCAGAAGAACAATTTTTGGCAAAACTCATGGATAGGCACACCCCTCTTAAGAGTTAAATATGCTAACTTGCACAAATTTTGAGCGGATGCAGGGATTTCAGTATTTGATTGCAGAAACAATAGGTGTTGGTGCCTTAACTTCAGAAGGGACTGCTTTGACTGGGAAGTGCCAATGATGGTTACTTTTGCAAGAACTAGAACAAGTGTCCACTATACCTGAAGAAACAGATTCTCTAATCTGGGTAGAGCAGAAAAGTGTGAAGTTCTCAGTAAAGTCATGCTACATGAGGCTGAATAAGAGAAACAAAAAAGCAATTTAACTAGCCAGGGAAGAAGATATGGAACACACAAAAACCTTACAAAGCTGTTTGCTTTATGTGGGAGGTAGCACATGATGTTTGTTTGAATCAATACAATCTTAAAAGAACAGATTGACAGTGTGCACTCTTTCTCGAAAAAAAAAAAGAAGGTCAATGTGAACCAGATGTTTCATATGTAAAGAGAAAGAAGAGAATGGCAGTCACTTGTTTTTGCATTGGTCATGGGCAGCTTTGGAGTTCATTCATCTCCATGTTTGGGAGGTCTTGGGTGATGATGCAGTCAGTTCAGGAATTATTGGCATGTTGGGGTACAAAGGGCAGAAGCAGACCAATGAATAAGATTTGGAACACCATCCGTCCATGCATATGTCGGGTAGTATGGCAGGAAAGAAATTTTAGATGTTTTGAAGGCAAAGAAATCCTTGAATAGATGGTGAAATATAGATGTTTACACCTGCTGGATCTAAGGTGTAATTTTCAGGTTGTAGAATGAAGGGTTTATTGGAAACAGTCTCTCTACCCATTTACCCAACAAAGCTCGGGGTAAGGTCTGCGTACATCATACCCTCTCCAAATTCCACTTGTGGGACTACGCTGTGTATGTTGTTGTTGTTGTATATAACATGGACAGCATAAAAGATTTCATCAGCTCACTAGAGGAGTACCACTACAGGAGTCATTTTTGTTACTGGGGAGCTTTCCTTTCTTTTATCTTTGTAAGAAGACATCTTCCGTTTTTTTTTTTGGTACACAAATACTAGCTTAGTGCATGACCATTTTATTTAATAAAACTCAAAACCTTTTTCCAAAAAATAACAACATAATTATATTATTTTATTTACTCTCTCCCGTTAGGAGATAGAGGGGGTTTGCTAGTATTAACAGTCATTACTTTGTGAAAAAATGAAAGGACAGAATAAAGTCATCAGTACAATGAAGACAAACAAAAATCAAGCATTCTCAACAAATGCAACCCTGCTACCAGAGCTATGAAGACCAGGTAAAGAACAATTGCCATTGTTTATCGCACAATCAACACCTAGAATCCAATGTTAACATGGCACAATCTCTTCATGGGTCCTAATAGATGTCACCAAAAACCCTGACTCATCTAAACTTTGTTCTGAACAAGTTAACAAGTTTCTCTCTCTAGACCAACTTCAGCAAGTGGTGACAAATATAGGCATGAAGAAAAGGGAAGGAAGAGAGTTGGGAATGAATTGCACCATGCCCTCAAGCATGTTCGGTTTTACATAGTGTTTATGAGTAATCCCAGAAAAGAAAGGAAAGTAAGTCCTGATAATTCTTATTCCTATTTAAACAATTATAGGAATTCTATATCCTTCCTATATACACAAGGAATGAGTTCTTGACATATTCCTATTGCTTAAGACTCCCCCAAGTTGGAGCATACATAGTGTGTGCTCCTAACATGTCACAAACTAAACTCTAGAGCCACAAAGTAATTTTGTAAGAATATATGCCAAATGATCATTTGAGTTCACAAAACCAGTCACAATGCACCCCGATTCAATTTTTTTGTCACACCAAAAAAAATTTACTTCTATATGTTTCATTCTATCATGTAACACTGGATTCGAAGCAATGCGATTGCAGCTTGATTGTTGCATATCAAATGGGTAACAGAATGAGGTGTTTGATCCTTTACATACAATGAAAGTAGGATTCCCGTTCTATTGATCTGCCCCACCACTCATTTTTGTCCGTTCTATTGATCTGCCCCACCACTCATTTTTGTTTTTGGAATTAGAAAAAATTGCTTTTGCGTGAGATTATGAAGGAAAATAAGATTATTTCCGAGAAAGGAAATAGTCTTTTGTAGTTAAAATAAGAAGAAGCAACTTTTGGACAAGAGAGAACCTTTATTCGTTAGCAGAAAAAGAAATAGAGAAAGCATTAGAAGAGGGAGACAATTATCAGAGAAGGAACTCAAACCCAAACTCTTGGCTCTAACAACAGAAATTTCAAAATAGGGACACAAACCCTCAGCTCATATAGAAATTCAATATCAGAGGAGGATGTCGGTCACGTAAAAAGTAGTAGCGCCGGTAGCCGAAGAGATAGTGGCACCTAAACATTCGCCGAACAGATGAGCAGTATTTGAATGCAGAGGGGGATACCAATTGCTGGACAGAGGAGTTGTGCCAGACACCAAAAAGTAAGAAAAAAAAGAATAAATGAGTGGCCAGGCGGGCAACACATAAGGACTGGCAACACCCGCAAGTTATGGAAGCTATTTGAGTCTACCAAGATCTTAGAGTCTCTGATACCATGTGAAGAAAAGAGAAGGAAGAGAGTTTGGGGAATGAATTGCTTGATTATTCCCTCAAGCATGTTGGGGTCCATGTAGTCTTACAAGTAATCTTAAAAAGGAAAGAGTAATTATAGGGATTCTGAACTTTTCCTATATACACAAGGAATGGGTTCTTGCCATGTTAATAATTTTCTAAATCTTAATAGGTAACTATTAGATGAGCTGGTTGCCAAAGGAGGGATGGATTGAACAAGAATATCTTCATTCTCTTCACATAGTTACAATTTGTTACGAAATCTACAATGAACAGCTTGCAAACATGCTACAAAATCTAAAATGAGTAGCTTGCAAACAATGAGGCAGACATTACATACCTTTAATGTCAAAAGAGCATCCAGCACCAAATCTGAATTTTCTCCTGCAGTAACAAGTCAAGTAACATAAATACCGTAATTGTAAAATAGATTTTTAAGTTGAATAAAGACTTGGTAAATTCAAATACCATTTTGCTCTATCGCCTTTGCAATAGACTCTTCAGTAAATCCCATCACTACAAACTCCTGAATGAACTTGGACTGGCCAGGTGCTGATGATGAGCTTGCCTTCACGCAAGAGAAGACCAAAAGAGACCATGAATTGAGATGCAAAGGTATAAACTATTTTCTAAGTTCCTTCTTTTTTTTGTTTCAAAAAAGATGCCCTTGACAGGAAATAACAGCAGAATATCAATATAGGCTAAAAGAACTACCTCCCCATCACCACTAATAGCATACTGTCCAGTAGTTCTTAAATCCCTGCATGAGGAAAATGTTGTATCCTGTATTTCTAACTCATCTTCAGTATCCCAGTCAATGTTGTCACTATCTTCTTCGGAAAGATTTTTGTCCTGCACAGGATTGAACGAGAAATACAAACAAAGTATAAATATTTTTCCTCCATTTATCAAAAATATGAATAAAGAAGGATCATATACTTTCTTTTCTGATCTGTACGGCCAGAAAAAAGTCGAAAAACTGCACAGTATTAGAGAATCAAGAAATGAGATAATTTACCATTTCACAATGTAAGCCTGAAAAGAACTCTAAATTGTTCAGCACGAAGAATAATTGAGCACCCCTACAGAACATGAGAAAGTAAACGTGAATTACTGCCATTAAAGCTCCATGGAGCAATTATCAAAGCAAAAGTTCGCCCATCAAAATTTTTTGAAATTGGTTATATTGCATTCCTCAGCATGTCGCATTAAGGACATGCTGGAGACTTTCACAAAGATGCAAACAGAAATGAAAGGAAATACTTACAGTGATCCTAATAAATCTACAAGTTGATCTATATCTTCTAAGCCTATCACTTTACACCAAAAATAAAAAGATACTATACAATTCCATTTGACTTTTTGAATGGATTTGGATCTATCATCGAAACGGCTCTCATTTCTTTCTTTCCAAACACTCCACCAAATGCAATTGGGGTATTCTTCTCCCCCACTTCTTCTGTCTTTTGTCCCTCCTCAAGAAGCTAGCCCATCAACTATCACACAGAAAGCTCAAAAATAAAAGTTTCTTCAAGTCTTGACATGAAGGCAAGACTCAAGAGGAGATTGCCCTCATGTTCTTTCCTTGGGATACTACATATACAACCCCACCTCCCCCGGACTTGTCCCGTTTTATCCATTTGAACACTTAGGGATCGTTTGGTAGGGTGTATTAGGATAAATAGTCCATGTATTATGTATGGTATTATTTAGTACTAAGTTTGGTAGGAATTTTGGGCCTATGTATAACTAATCCATCTATATAGTTATACATCCTACATGGTATTATAGGATTTATAACTAATACCTTCCATTTGGTGATATTAGTAATGCATAGGATTTAATACTCTCTTGTCGCTACTCATGGAAAAATTTGCATTGAAGACCCATCATTGGATGAACTTAACTCTAAGGTGGTCGAAATTACATGTCTCATTGAGAAAGTGCATGTTGATGAGAAAGATAAAGATAAAAAGAACTATTTTGGGCCTCTCCAAGATAAGACTCATGGCAAGAAGTCCAACAAATTAGTTGTGGATCTAACACCAATGAGTAAGGAAAAACAAGGTGATGTTGTTCCTTTGCTACATAAGACGAAATGTATAATTGGTTTATTCATATTCTTGCAAATGAGTTTGTTTGTTTTTTTTGGTTGAGGTCAACTTCGGCAAATTGGGGGATTAGGTTTTGTTTTTGCCTATCAATTTTGAATTAAAACTTCAATTTCACCTAAAAAGTTCCATGCAGACAAAAAATTAGGTTTGCCACATTCATTACCGAAAAAATTAAAAACCATGAAACTTACCTGAGATTTACGATCAAGGGTGTCAATCAACTTTGTGCTGTGCTATATCAGAAATCTTCTTAATATCCTGCATCACCCAAAAAGAAAGTTAAAATTACTGGGGGGGGGGGGGGGGGAAGCACAGTTTCAGCAAATTCAAAAAAGAAAAAAGAAAAATCAAAGGAGAAAATATCATACATAGATAGATTTGAGAGAAGAGTGTAAGAGTGAAGGAAGAAGAGAACTTGGGAGAGATTGTTGTGGAGTCAGGAGAGAGATTCCAATGTACTGAGATGAGAACACACACACACACACACCGCCACTCACCCCACGCTTGCTTTGCATTTTTCTGTCGACCAATTGACGGTACAAACTATGAAGAGTACGCGCCACATTGGCCACTCGCCTACACGTGGATTCCCTTTTATTTTCAACCAATCAACAACCTTAATAATATATTAAAGATTTAATACCTCATATAACTTATATGATATTTGATAAATCCATAAAAAAGAGTTATTCACGAAACAAATGTAAAAAAAAATGATTTTCTTAATCAAACTATGTATAAAATAAAGATAGAGTTTGGTTGACAATTTACAAACTCTGCATAACTTATACACATATAAGTTATAAGAAAATTGATTGTATTATTTTATACAGAATAACAACAACAACAACAACCCAATGAAATCTCACAACGTGGAGTCTGGGAAGGTTAAAGTGTACGCAGACCTTACTCCTACCAAGGTAGGACGGCTATTTTCGAGAGACCCTCGGCTCAATAGAAGCATAAAAAGAGGTCAGATACTGTTAAAAAATACAAAAAGTTCAAAGCGTTATGCAGAATAAAAAGTGAATAATTAATATATGTATAACTAATTTTTTTATAGCTAATATATGCATTAATATATTAATTCGCTCACAACTAATCTCTACATTATAATACATTTATAACTCTAATCAACTATCAAACAGATCCTTAAAATTAATACTTAAATTATGTGTTGTTGTTACCCCTATAAAATTATAATATTTTTATCTAAAATTTACGAAAGTGTCAAGTGACCTAAAGAGTGCTTTGCCTCTCTTTACAGCATGTGAGGCTAAAAAACATTCATGTTATTATGAAGGTGGATTGTCTACTAAACACTATTTTATACACGTGGAGCCCACTGAAAGTGGGCAACCCACTAATTTTCCTTTTTCTTTAGCCATCTATTTGTATATATATATCCTTAGCATTGAAAGAAAAATGAACGCACAGAAATACGAACATATACTTTCTCCTTTCATTTTCTCTTAATCTATCTTCTGCTTATCTTTCTCCTGCTTTATTTTCTCCGCTTTATGTTACTGAATTAATTAATTTTATAACACATTATCAGTACGAAGCTCTGCTATTTATTCAAGGTAACAAAAGTGGTAAGAGTTTTATTTAATTTTATTTTAATAAAATGGCAAATATTTCAAAACTTGAATTTACTACTCTTGATATCTCTAGAAAAGACTATTTATCATGGGCACTTGATATCGAAATTCATCTAGAATCGATGGATCTGGCAGACACCATCAAAGATGATAACACGGCATCTAGTCAAGACCGTGCAAAAGCTATGATTTTTCTCCGCCACCATCTTGACGAGGGGCTAAAATTACAATATCTTACATTAAAGGATCCCTTGAAATTGTGGAAAAATTTAAAAGAAAGATATGACCACCTGAAGTTGGTCATGCTTCCACAAGCACGTCATGACTGGTTAAATCTGAGACTAATGGATTTTAAAAATATAACTGAATATAATTCTGCCTTATTTAGAATTATAGCTCAGTTAAATTTATGCGGAGACAAAATCACTGAGCAAGATAAATTGGAAAAAACATACTCTATATTTCCACCCGCAAATATGCTCCTGTAGCAATATCGCAAAAAAGTTTTACAAAATATTCTGAATTATTATCTCACCTTCTTATTGTTGAAAGACATAATGAACTATTAATGAAAAATCATGATAGTCGGCCAGTTGGTTTTTTGCCAGTCCCTAAAGTGAATCAGGCAAATTATAACCAACGAAAAAGAGGTCATGGCCCCAGTTGTGATCGTGATCGTGGTTAAAGAAGGAATTTTAATCATGATGCTCGGCTGGCACCGAGAAATTATCAGCAATATAAAAAACAGGGTAAAAAGCCAGAAGCTTTACCGAAGAATAAATCAAAAAGTGTATGTCATAGATGTGGAGGTGTGGGGCACTGGTCGCAGACTTGTCAGTCGTCAAAACGTCTGGTTCAGCTATATCAGGCATCATTAAAGAGGACAGAAAATAATCTAGAGACAAATTTTATCTCTAAAGATAATATTGAGCTCATGCATTTGAATGTAGCTGATTTCTTTAATTTTTCAGATGACAATATGAATATTCATAGGACTAATAATATGTAAATATTTTTTTTTATCTGTATTAAATATGATGTTTGTATTTTTCTAGTCAATATAAATAAATAAAATTTGTGTAATGTACCATGTGTTAATACTTATTTTATTTCTTATTGAAGAAAATATGGAAATGCCTTAAATTTTATTTGGATTAATGACCAATCACGAGGATATTTGTGTAATTGATAGTGGAACAACACATGCTATATTTAAAGACGAGAAATATTTTTCTAACTTGCTAAGAAGAAAAACAAATGTTACTACAATTTCTGCTAATTCAAAAATGATAGAAGGCTCCAAAAGAACTACTATAATTCTGCCTAAGGGGACAAAAATTGTTATAGAAGATGCACTATTTTCTTCTAAATCCCCAAGAAACTTGTTAAGTTTTAAAGATATCCGCAGAAATGGATATCATGTTGAGACACTAAATGAAATGAATATTGAATATCTTGGTATAACCAAGAGTGTCTCAGACCAGAAATATATTTTGGAAAAATTACCAACTTTGTCTTCTAGCCTATATTATGCAAAAATTAGTGCAATTAAAGCATATATGATCGTAAACCAGAAGTTTATTGATCCAAATATATTTGTGCTATGGCATGATCGAATAGGTCATCCTGGATCAATAATGATGAGACGAATACTTGAAAATTCAACTGAACATCCGTTAAAGAACCAAAAAATTCTTACAAATGATGAATTTTCATGTGCTACTTGTTATCAAGGCAAATTAATTGCCAGACCGTCGATCCTGAAGGTTGGCATCGAATTTCCTGGCTTTTTAGAGCGTACACATGGAGATATATGTGGACCTATTCATCTACCTAGTGGATTGTTTAGATATTTTATGGTCCTAATAGGTTTCATGTGTACCTCTTATCATCACGCAATCTGGCATTTGCAAAATTGTTGGCACAAATAATAAGATTAAGGGCTCAATTCTCAGATTATCCAATTAAGGCCATTCGCCTTGATAATGCTGGAGAATTTACATCCCAAGCTTTTAATGATTATTGCTTATCAATTGGGATAAAAATTGAACATTCTGTTGCTCATGTTCACACTCAAAATGGCCTTGCAGAGTCATTTATAAAGCGTCTACAATTGATAGCAAGACCTCTACTAATGAAAACAAAATTGCCAATTACTATTTGGGGTCATGCTATCTTACATGCAGCAACACTTGTATTTGGTCATGAGCCAAATATATCCCATCTATGAATTTTTGGTTGTGCCATATATGTGCCTGTAGCACCACCACAACGTACAAAGATGGGCCCTCAATGAAGGTTGGCATATATGTTAGGTTTGACTCACCCTCTATAATTTGATATCTTGAACCATTGACTGAAGATTTATTCACTGCTCGATTTGCAGATTATCGGTTTGATGAAACACTTTTCCCGCCATTAGGGGAAGAGAAGAAAGAACCCGAAAAAGAAAAAGAAATTGCGTGAAAAGTTTCATCACTATCTCATTTTGATCCACGAACCCGCACATGTGAGCAAGAGGTCCAGAAGATTATCCACTTACAGAAAATGGCAAACTAAATGCCAGATGCATTTACTGATTTGAAACGGATAACTAAGTAACATAGCCCTACAGTTAATGTGCCTATCCGGATTGATATCACAAAAGGACCATCTACTAGTATCATAGCTTCTGAATCCTGGTAGACCATTGGGATCAAAAGATAAAAATCCTAGAAAGAGAAGCGTGAGAAACCATAAAAATGATACTACACAAGAACCTCATGAAGAAGGTCAAGATTTGAGTATTCCTGATATTCCTGAAGAAATCAGTGAGCCCGAGAATCAAGTGAATGAAGAACTTTCAATAAGTTCTACCGGTGATGAGATAAATCTAGATCGATCGAAAATTACGGTGGATAATGTTTTTGCATATAATGTTACAACTAACCTCATGCAAGATAGTGAAAGTCTTAAGCCTAAATCCGTCGAAAAATATCGACGTAGATGTGATTGGCCAGAATGACAAAAGCCAATTCAATCAGAATTAGACTCTTTTGTTAAATGTGAGGTTTTTAGACCTGTAGTCCAAACCCCAGAAGGTGTAAAACCAGTTGGCTATAAATGAGTTTTTATACAGAAACGAAATGAAAAAAATGAAATTGTAAAATACAAGGCTTACCTTGTTGCACAAAGATTCTCTCAAAAATCTAGAGTCAACTATGAAGAAACATATTCGCCGGTTATGGATGGAATAACTTTTCGATATCTCATCAATTTAGCTGTACATAAAAATCTTGAAATACATCTAATGGATGTAGATACAGCTTACCTTTATGGTTCACTTGATAATGAAATTTACATGAAAATCCCAAAAGGATTAAAATTGACTGAAGCATGTAAAAAGTCTCGGAAAATGTACTCAATAAAACTGTAAAGATCATTATACGGTCTAAAACAATCATGACGTATGTGGTATAATCGCCTTAGTGAGTACTTAATAAATGAAGGCTATATAAATAATGTTATTTGTCCATGTATTTTTATTAAGAAAACGGAATCAGAGTTTGTTATACTCGCCGTTTATGTTGACGACATAAATCTCATTGGAACTCCTGAAGAGGTCCAAAAGACAATTGAATATTTAAAAAAAGAATTTGAGATGAAAGATCTCAGAAAAATAAAACTTTGTCTAGGTCTGCAAATTGAACATTTAGCAGACGGAATTTTTGTCCATCAGTCTGCCTACACTGAGAAAATCTTAAAAAGATTTTATATGGACAAAGCACATCCATTAAGTACTCCAATGATTGTTCGATCACTTGAAGTGGAAAAGGATCAATTTCGACCTCCAGAAGAGGGTGAAGAACTGCTTGTGTACCTTGCTAACGCAACTAGGCCTGATATAACATTTTTTGTTAATTTGCTAGCAAGGTATAGTTTATTCCCAACACGAAGGCATTGGAACGATATCAAACATATTTTGCGATACCTCAAGGGTACTATTGATATGGGTTTGTTTTATACTAATAAAGGTTGTGCAAACCTTATTGGTTATGCAAATGTAGGTTATTTATCAGACCCATATAAAGCTCGATCTCAAATATGCTATCTATTTACACACGGAAGAACTGATATATCATGGCGATCTACAAAGCAGTCTATCGTTGCTACTTCTTCAAATCATGCTGAAATAATAGCTCAGTTGAAAGGTGGCTTCATAAAAGGAGACAAAACGAAATATATTTCACCAAAATTATTTTTTTTCACACATGATCTACAGAAGAATGGTGATATTGATATACAACAAGTTCGTTCAAGTGATAATCTTGCAGATTTATTTACAAAGGCATTACCAACATCAACTTTTGAGAAATTAAGATATAAGGTTGGAATGCGTCGTCTCCAAAACATCAAATGAAGTTTTTATCAGGGGGAGAAAAATACGCGCTGCACTATTTTTTTCTTAACAAGGTTTTGTCCACTAGGTTTTCCTGATAAGGTTTTTAATAAGACAGCAATCAAGGCGTATTACCAGATATGTAGACACAAGTTTTATGGATATTCATGATAAATATGTATATTATGTTTTGTAAAGTTTTTTTTTTACACGTAGACATTCAAGGGGGATTATTATGAAGATGGATTGTCCACTAAACACTATTTTATACACGTGGGGCCCACTGAAAGTGGGCAACCCACTAATTTTCCTCTTCCTTTAGCCATCTATTTGTATATATATATCCTTAGCATTGAAAGGAAAAATGCAAGCACAGAAATACGAACATACACTTTTTCCTTTCATTTTCTCTTAATCTATCTTCTGCTTATCTTTCTCCTACTTTATTTTCTCCGCTTTATGTTACTGAATTAATTAATTTTACAACACATGTGACATTGTATATTTGTTTTTATTTTTTTGGCTTATTTAAATTTATTGATTTATTTTTTATTTTTCTTGTGAATCCAATATTTTTTTATAACAATAGACTCAACTACAAATTAGAATAAAATTTACTCAATAATATTATATGCAACTAAGAAGTTGAATAGAAAAAACATATTAAAACATATATGCAACTACAGAGATTGATTTTAAAACATACCTACAATAAATATTGTGCATGTTATATGTATGTCTTTTAACAGAATTTATTATAAGAAAGAAAAACAAAAATAACTTTTTTAAAAAAAATAATGTGAAATGTCATAATAGTCTATTTTCTAGCTCTCACATGCTATAAAGAGAGCGAGGTTACTCTTCTTGATATTTGGTGTTATAGAAAAAATAGGTAGAAAATGTTATAGTCTAGGAGATAAACGCTCTATAGTTTAAGTATTAAACTGATAAAGCATAGTTTTGAAGAAAAAATTAGGTATTAGCTTACTACTAAAAGATAATAGATTTTAAATAGTCAAATTATGCAACAACATTATTTACAATCTATCTCGATAAAGTAAATATATAGAATCCATCTTGAATTTGTCTGAAAAAGTTGAATACACATTCAAATTATTATGGCGATCTATTACATATATGTGTTATTTAAAAGTAAATTTATTTATCCTGTCCTAGATTTACACCTAGATTAAATGAATATAGTGGGGGTCACTCGGCCCTGATGATGCATGACAGGGTGTGTAGATTTGTGGGAGGCCTTAATTCAAACTATATCAATGCTTGCACTACTGTTGTACTAAATGATAGTATGAATATCTTGTCAATTCAAGCCTTTGCACAGTGCATAGAGGAGAGCCCACATCAATAGTATATGAGGGATAGGGTTGAGAGAGATCAACAGAAAAGGGTTAGGCCCACTGGTTCACATGGGGAGTTTCAGGGGTGTTCCCAGACCCTGACATTCTAGTAGGCCACCTAAATAAAACCTCCACCACAACAGTTCCAAGATAATAGACTTGATCGAGGATAATCAAGTCCAGGTGAGGGTTCACGAGCATCGGACTCTTAGCAGCAGAGAAGTTGTCCTACGAGAAAATTTCAGTTGCTATAATAGATCGACAAGTCCAAAGATTGAGGACCAAAGATGTGGCTTCTGTTAAAGTCTTGTGGAGAAATAAGAACAAGAAAGAGGTGACATAGGAAGCTGAAGATAACATGAGGTTCAAATATCCTCACTTGTTTTATATCCATTACGATGGCATATTTGTAAGATACCTATTTGATCTTTATATTATTGATTATTATTATGATTGTTGTTATTGTATTTTTGCTCGCACTATTCTTGCGGAGCTATGGTGCTTCACTATTACACCCCAGAAAATTTTTGTCTTACTACGGTTATAGATGGCTTAACTGTGAGCTGAGGTGGAGCCCATATAATGGAATTTTTATAAAAAGGATATATGATAATTTATATAGATAATATATGTGGAGTTAAACATAACTCAAGGAGGACCCTTGAGCCAAATCCACGTGTAATCCCTCCAAAAAGATGTTTTTAAGTTACGTTTTTGGGCAATCTGACTTGGGGAGACCATAACATCGTCATAATTCGGTAATTTGGGAAACATTATAAAATAAGAGTTGTAGATAGTTGGATTATCTTTCTAACCATAGGTTGTGGGAATTTATTCGATATCGATATCAAGAGATATGACTGTTTTACTGAAAAAAGGTGCTGGCTGCGAATTTTTAATTTCAAATTTTAAAATGGCTCAACCTGTTTGCAAATTTCTATCAGTATAGAAATATTAGTCAAGATTAGGGATTAATTAACCATGGTTGGATTATTAAGTGGGAATTTGAGATTAATTAAGATGAATTAAGTTAATAGTGGGATGAAAAGTGGTCCCCACTGCCACATGGCCAATTCTAATTGGCCCATGCTTTAGTAGGGGACAAGTAGGCCTCTTGGACAGCACACTTGGTCTTTTTATTGACTAAAATCTACAGCCAATTCCTTTTTCAACTCTATAAAGCTCTCCAAGAAGAGAGAAGCTCTCATATTCATCAAATGGAGCTAGAGAGAAGTGACAACAAAGAGAAACTGAGGGAGAGATTAAGGGGTCAAGGGTGGTATTTTTCTTCAAGACCATGGCAGCAGCTACAGTGACGTGAAGCAGCCATGGAACAACCAAAAATCTTCATCCTTTCAAATCATCAAACTTCAGCAAACTAAGGAGCTACGTATAAAGGTAAGTATTGAACATTTTCTATGCGTTTTAGGGTGAGTTTGGACGTTTTGTGAGTGTACAAACGTGAATTAGATGTATGAAATCATGTGTGTTGATGCTGAAATATTGGTGAAATGTTGGAGGCTGTTTTGGTATGAAAATGATAAATTAATTTTATTTAGTATTTGATTGTTATGGATATGAATTAAGTGATGAGAATAAAGGAAAGTAAATGGTTAAAGTTGAGGTTGAATTTGTTGTGGGCTGTTGTAGGAGTTAAATGATGTTAATGTACTTTTCTTGCACATAAGAAGGTGATGTTGTTAATATGTGGCTGCTGCTATGGCTCACAAAAACTAGAAGAAAAATTAATACGACATAAGATGTAAAATCGTATGTAGTCTCCTTGGTGTGTTCACACGTCGTCGCAAGGTTTTGAGTCTCCTTATGTTGTTAATTAGGGGCTGTTTTGACATGTTATTGTTTTTCTTGTTGAGCTTGAAGGAGTAATGATAATTAAGGTTTTATATTGTATAATTGGTTGGTTAGGCTATTTTAGGATTGTTTCGATAAAACGTCAAGACTATAGATCATTAAGGATAATTGGAAGATGTAGTAATTGTATGTGGATTGGAATTTTTGTTGAGTGTTATGAATGTGGCTGCCTTAACATACCAATAATGTTATAATGAAGATGTTAACTTGTGTTAAATGAAATTGGAAGCAAGAAAACCCCATGGTTAGTGTTGGTATTAAAATGGACAGATTTGGAGTTGTTTGAATTAGATTGGGTTGATTGTCGTGTTGCTATTATTGTCATGAATTATGTGTTAAAAATGAAGGGATTGTATATGTTAATGTTTGGTACATATTGGGGTTGTTCTAAACTAAAAATAATGGATGAACATTAATTAATGTGGTGGTTGTTATTGTTGCTTATTACAAACGAAAATGAAAGCATACGACATGTCAAGTTGAAGTTGTAATTAATTTAAGGGCGGCTTATGGTGTGTGGCTGCTTGTGTTAAATTGAAGTTATGATTATGCATTGTATGGTTGATTGTTGGGCTGTTATAGATCACTTTAATAAGGTGTGATGACTGCAACTTATTAGAAGTAATTTGATGGCATCGTAGTCGTCATGTTGGTAATAAACGGAAGTTAAATGTTATGTGCGTTGTTGTAACAACCCCTAAAATGTTGTATGTCGGTATTTTAATTCTCGACAAAAATAATACAGCCTTTGTATTTTGGGCATAACTTTTCATAGGTTGGTCCAAATTAGGTGATTCAAATTTCTGGGTAATCACAACATCCTTACCTACAACTTTCATGAAGAACATAACTTCAAATTCGGAGTATAAGTAGGTCAAATAAATTAATCTTTACAAGATATAGTGCTGTGACGGAATTGAGTGTTGATAGAAGAAAATTCATATCTCACTGTAGGTTACTCCAAATTGGTTGATTCTTGAACGATATGAAACTAGACTTCCATATCTACAATTCTTATGAAGAAACCAAATCCTAATAAGGAATTTATCTTATTCAACCATAGCTTCGAAAATGAGTATTCTGTTAAAAAGAACTCATCTTACCTACCATGGAAACATCTAGATGCATTTGACATCATGCATGACATAAATTGTCCTCCATTTAACATCATCCATGACATCAATATATTCCATTAAATTTTCAGATTTTTCTTTATAATTATTTTATTTATTGTTAGGTCCCTCTTTCCCACCTATAAATACCCACCTTATTTTCTCATTTTATTCATCAAGCTTTCCTAAGCATTTCTTCTCTCTATATACTTCTTCTCAAATATAGTTTTAGTTTTAGTAGTATAAAAATACTACTCCGGTTATTCTTATACTCCGGGTAGTACACAAAACGCTCCGGCGAGGAGAAAAGGCTAGGGATCCAAGAGTATTCCAATTCGGAGTAAACCTTCGGATTTAAGGTATGTAAGGCTTTCATAGCATTGAATTGAGTTCGTCCATGCGCCCAATATTTAAATTTATTATAATTGAGTTATAGTTGAGTTTTATTCAAATCTTGAATTCTAGATGAATTAATTCTTCTTCTATTGAGTTTGATATATTTATGCATTAATATTATTATTATTGTTATCTCTCATATTATTGGAATTATTGTTCATGGCTACTTTCCCATGAATTCTAATTGATTTGATGTTCATGAATATTTTTACATATGTTTTGAGTAAAGATGTTGCCTTTTTATTATTTTTATTGATAAAAAGAGAGTTATATGAATTAATACTATATATGTATTTTATTGAGTTTTGAAAGAGTAAAAGAGTTGAATTTGAATGAATTTGAGAAAAATGATATTTTGAGCAAGATGTTTTGATGAGATGTAAATGATGTTTTTGGAAGTATAATGATTGATGAACATGAAATGAGATGAGTTTGATGATTTAAATTAAAGTCCAATGAGACTAGATGATGAGTTTAATATGAGCATATATTTTGGAAGTAGTATTGAGCACCGAGTTGGGTAAGAGTTTAATTGACTCAAACCCCAGAACTACGTAGCCAGCGTAGGATGGAGGCTATGCCTCTTAAGTCCCAAAAAGAGGACTTTGATGAATGGATCCAAGATGGTGATGTCCTTTACCATGGCAAGGTATTGGATGGATGTGGCAACGACATCGCTTCGTTGTATCATCGCTAGCTCATAAGTGATGGTTGTCGGTTAGAGAAACTCCCAACTGAGTAAGCATTGCTTATTACTATTATTTTTATTATTATATTTTAAACTTGCATTACATATTCATGTTGAGATGATGTTGAGTTCTGAGCTGAGTTTTCTTGAGAGGAGTTTCTTGATATCTGTCCTTACCTTCCTGCCATTTTACATACTCGTACATTCCACGTACTGACGTCATTCGACCTGCATCGTTTTATGATGCATATACAGGTGTTAGAGATCCTCAACAGGCGCATCGTTGAAGATCATTTCTTTTCAGCTATTTGGTGAGTCCTTCTTGTATTCGAAGGAACTCCTTATCCTTTTATTATTGTTGAGTGTGATGTTTCTTTTGAGGTACCCATGGACATGTCATTGGCACCATCTAAGAGTATTAGAGGCTTCATAGACAGAGTCTGATGATGTAATCGGGGTAGTTCTCCTTAGAAACTACTTCTTCTAAGAATTATATATTTTTCCTTTGATTATGACAATCCCACATTAGTATTATTAAGTCTTCCGCTGAAGAATAAATAAGTAATGAGACCAAGTGGTTCTCTCGGAAGCCAGAGATGGTTTCTGAGTGCCGGCCACGTCTAGGGTACCCTCTCGGGGCGTGACAGTTGTTTGGAGTATTTTTGAATATCGTCTTGGATTGCCTTCACATGGCATTTGAATGTGCGATTATTGATGTTTCTTGGTGATTGTATGGCTGATTTGGGAAGTGGAGAAAGTGAGCAGTATAAGGGAGTTGCTGCCCAGAATTTTGTGTTTTGCAAACCCGTTTTTGGATGGAACTGCTGTTAGTAATTTTAGCATAACTCCTGGTGTAAAGCTCCATTTTAAGTGATTAAAGATATTCTGAAAATCTATTTTATAGATTTAAATTTTTTATTTAGGATATAAAATTCAGTTTTGCATTTATATACTCAAAAAATGGTGATGAAGTTCAGGGGAGGTGCTGTCCAAATTTTCAGAAATAACCTACTAACGACAAAGTACGTTTTATGCCTCTCCATAGACTAATCATAGCTCTTAACATATTAATATAGGTTGAGATTCTATGGGGCAGCATATACATGTTGTGTGCGGATAAATGCTAAAGGTATGTAAAGCCTATTCCTTCTTTCTTTTGGCATGATTCATATGAAATCAACGGACGACGAATGTATAAATTCCAAAGAAGCTCCTATTCTTAGAGACACTAGGAAGGCTAATGTTCTTAATTCCTAGAAATTATATCATTATGTTTTGATACATGTGTATGATTCCATCCATCCTATTTTGGTATAATTCATATTTTGATATAATTCATGCTTGGCATAATTCATAATGGCAATCGAAGGTTATTTGAAATAACTATTGTCTTGATTTTTAAATGATGGTTCATTTTAATTATTCTTTTGAGTCCCAAATGATGATTTAAATGCATATGGTTTCTCACTATTCTGCTCGTGCATGCCTTAATGTATCTTTCATCGAGTTCCGGGCGGGTATGTATTCGTGCACAGTTTCACTGCATTGTTCACCGAGTTTCTCACTAGAGGGCCAGGTACGGTATATATATATATATATATATATGATGATATGATATGATGATGTGATGATGGCCCCGAGCCCCATAATGGGCCAAATATGATACATGTATATGACAGATTCACCGAGTCCATAATGGGCCGGATATGATATATGATATAATCATGCATGATTTTATTTCTTAAGGCACATGTACAGTGATTTCTTGATTATTATATTTGTCTCTTGAATCTCTACTTCAGGTGTGACCTCTTTATGGTATTTTATGCTTTATATACTCAGTACATATGTCGTATTGACCCCTTCTCTTCGGGGGGCTGTGTTTCATGCCCGCGGGTACAGATATTAATTTTGGGGATCCGCCAGCTTAGGATTTCCACTCAGCTATTTTGAAAGTTCTCCATTGTTCCGGAGCCTAGAATTTTGGTATAGATATTTTGATGTATATATTTATTTATCCATGGATATGGCGGGGACCTATCCAATCATATGTTACTGCTGATATTCTTAGAGGTCTGTAGACATATATATGAGTGGTATATAGATGTTATCCAACTGTACTAGTATGACTTAAATTTTGGAAACGTTCCTATTCATAGTGGCGGCCTTGTCCGCTTGCATATATACATGTATATTTTAGAATGTGATGTGTAGTGGCAGTCTTTTTGGCTTACGTACTATGTTATCTTTTAACGATTGCGACTCCCTAGGAGACAGGTGGTTTTATATATGTATAACAGTTTTGGGGCGATGTTCTGCCCGTATAAGTCCCCTATCAAGTTTAGTTGTTGATTGATTATAAGTGACAGGTGTATGTACGAGTGTCCAGTTTGAGAACTAGTCACGACCCATGGAGTTGGGTCATGACATTCACTATTTGTGTTGTCCTATGAGACGTCTAGATTGGAATTTTCTGCGTTTTAGGTTCTGGATAGTCACGTTTATAGAGGAGACTTTGCCAAATTTTGGCAACTCTTAAGGACTTAACCACGTGACTTAGATTTTTTATTCAAGGACAAATATTTTTAAGGGGGGAGGGATGTAACATCTCAACTTTCTAAAATGTCTAAATTAACTCTACCTTCATAGCAAAATGAAGAGTGATTAATAAATTAAGAATGATGTGGTATGTCATATTTTAAGTGTTAAATGATCGTATTTTAAGTTTTGAAATCAAGCAAGTTGAAAAATAAAAGTTGGCAAAAGTTATCACAAGTTCTTTTTAGAATTTTCTATGAATTTTGGGTCAAATGTCTCAATGATTTTCTTCCAATCTATAAAGAGTTATGGGGACCATGACTTATCAAATCGAAGGTCTAAGAGTCTACTATTTATCCATACTACTTCAGCATAGAGAGATATTTGTATTTTTGCGAGATGATCCAAGCAGACACGTGGATGGATCCCACGTCGATGGGATTTTATATATATCTTCTTCTTTGATTTTTCTTTATTTTTTTTCAGTAACCAAAAAATCCAATAAAGTCATTCCTAGGATCACCTAAATTAGTAATTTTCTCGATCTAAGTCCTTGATGGAAGTTATTCTATGCGTTGAGCTCGTCAAGTGGTATAATTTATTCCATTGATTTTATAGTGTATCATAATATGGTGTTGGGACAGTAGAAGGTTAGATATATTTGAAGGTTTTGAGCTATATTACGAGCTTAAGATCAAGGTAAGATCCTGCTTTCACTAATTCTAGTTTTGATAAGCTGTAGATAGTAATTTACGATAAAAATTCGTATCTTTTATTAGATTATCACGACGTCCTATATTCTTGTGTGTTGATTGTGATTCTGCCTTGTTATAATTATGAAAAAGTCAATTCACCATTTGAATTCATCGAAAAAGATATGTTAAGGCTATTTACCTTTTTCGACATGTTTTCTTATAGCTTAGGAGCAATACAAGAAGGTTGTTCTTATCGTTGATATACTCGTAATCATGATTATTGGTTGTTGGCTGCTCGGATTGTTATAATTCTCTATTGTCGGAATTCTTATTCTGTTAATAGCGGCTATGTTGGGCACGACTTAGACATTATATGTATATGTTGTTTAGAGGTAAATTGGTCACTTTTAGCCTATTGAATTATTTGTTACTGCTCCTGGGGCTATTGTGGTTAACTGCAGGAATGTGATGATTGCCTATGAGGCTATGTTGTTACCTAAAAGGACTATGTGATATTTGTCTGCACGACTATGTCGTTGCCTAAGTGTTTATGTGATCTTTGCTTGTGGAGCTATGTTATTGCCTAAGAGGACTATATGATATTTGTCTGCGGGCTATGTTGTTTCCTAAGAGGGCTATACACGGGTCTATGTTGTTACATAAGAAGGCTATGTGATTTTTGCCTAGAAGGTCATGTTGTTGCTTAAGAGGGTTATGTGATTTTTGCCTATGAGGTTATGTTATTTCTTAAGAGGGCTATGTGATCTTTGCTTGCGAGGCTATGTTATTCCTTAAGAGGGCAAATAACTGCCTACGAGGCTATGTTATTGCCTAATAGGGTTATGTAACTGTCTATGGAACTAGGTGACTACTACTAAGGGTAAATAGACTCAATTGACACCTTTAGAGCTTATGGGAGCTTGGGTAGGTGGTCTTGGTTGTTGTTTGTACCTGCCGAACTTATGAAAGTTTGGTTAGGTTGTTGTTTGAATATCTTTTGTTTGCATAGATCCAAGAGCAGGTCAGTATGCTTATCTTTTTCTTGACTTACTTACCTGATTACTTTCAGTATATTATGATGACTGCTCAGTTATTCTATTGCATTTTATACTCGGTATATTGTGTCGTATTGACGCTCCATTGCCTGGGGGCGTTTCATTCATACTTGCAGGTTCCGACAGATGACTCGATAAATCTTCTCAGCAGCACAATTGTCTTTTATCAGATTTGCTAGCCTTTTCTTTCGAAGTTACTAATGTTTTGAGGTTTACTGGCTTTTGTTGTATCTAATTTTGGGTAGGACGGGGCCTTGTTCCAATCAAGCTTTACTACTTTTAGAGGAATGCAGACTAGTGTGTTGGGTTGTATAGCCACGTTTTGGATATATTGCCCTTTTTTGTTGGTTGGCTGAAGTTGTATGGTTGTTTGGTGTATTGTCTTAATACATAGTTGTTTTCAATTTTTGTATAGATATCATATCAGCTTTGACAGCTCATCTATAGCGTTTACGTGTTTCTAGATGTTATGGTGGTCTCTACGGCCCAAACAAAACTTGTATATTAGCTGATTATTGCTTTATATGAACTGTTGGAAGTATCTTTTTTCTTTATAGAAGTTGTTGATAGGGGCTTTGTCGATCGGGCACTTATTTTTAAGTCGAGATATACTTGTTTATTTTCTTGATTGTTGTGGCTGCTAAACACCATTAGAAAATAGTTCAACAGGATCGGCTTAGTGCTAAGTTTAGGCATTAGGGCCAGTTACACCCCTTGAGTTTGGAGTGTGACAGCAATCAAGGAGCGATCTTATTCGAACTTACTTGAAATAAATAATTTTCTTATATAGATTTTTTTTGTATGATTCCAAATTTTTACACAACACATCACTGTAAAAATTTATAATGCATACGAATCACGGAGACATATATTTATTTTTATTATTTTGTCATTAGTTAAAATTATTTAAACAAGTTATATAAATTGTTGTGTTAATTGCCTCATGTTAAATTACTGCAGTATATCTTATGTTAACTTTTATTAATGTCTTTTACTCTCTTTATTTGAGGTAAAATATTCATTTCACTAGGTGTACAAATAACTTAAAAAAAATATCTTTGCTTATTATACTAAACTATTCTCTTAATTTTAATGTATATAAGACAACACATAAAGCCACAATTTTTTCCATCATTTTTATCACCTGTAAAAAATGATATGATTCATTCTAATTTTCATCCAGTAGGTAGTTATTTATGTTTGTTAAAGAGAAAATTGACTAAATAACATATTAAGTATTACATATTACTAGTCCTAACAAGAGTTTTTCGTTTTCCATACATAACAGTAGAATTCTAACCCTACTTAACAAACTATTAAACATGTTTATTTTTTAAAAAAAAAGGGAAAAAGAAAATTAAATTAATAATATCAAAATTAAATTAGGAGATATCCCTTCCATAAATAAAGATCTTGTGTAACTGTCAGAATATACAATTCCTTAATTATCTTTCAGTCTGTTTAATTGATTGTTATCACAATATCATTAGGGGAGTTCATGGTTCGGTTTGGGTCGGTTATTGATTAAAACCATAATCAAACCAATTTAATCGGTTATTAAATGTCTAAAACCATAACCAAACCAAGTAAAATAATAACCACGGGTTTGGTTATTGTCGGTTTGGTTCGGTTATTCGGTTTATGACTAGCTGAGACAATTCAAATATTCTCTCTCTACATTCTTCAAATTCTTACGAAGCTCTTTTTTCCTCACGGCCTACAGAGGTTCGAAACAGAAAAGGAAACAACTTAAACATTCGAAACAAAAAAGAAAACAACTTAAAATCAATTTAAAATTTGAAAAATTTCTTACAAACCTTCTCAAAATTTGACAATCTTGTACTTGGGGTTGAGGAGTTTTTTTTGCTCTTGAGCCTTCACTGTTAGTCTATCACTATGAGTCTGTGACTTTGTGAGAAACCAACGTGAGAAGAACAGAAATATAAAAGGAAAACAGATACTAGGGTTTTAAAGTCTTAACTTTTCCCTTATGTTGTTGCCTGCTGCTTAAGTGCTTAGTGCTTATTAGGAATTTAGAATTTAGAATTGAGGATTTAGAATTGGGCTTGAGAGTTGGGCTAATGAACTTGAATTGTTGGACTTGGACTGTTGTTTAGTGTTTATTAGAATTTATAATTGGGCTTGAGAGTTGGGCTTGGATTGTTGGGCCTTAAAAATAAATAGATTAATATTAAATTATTAATTAAAAGGTATAAAATATCTTTATTTATTTATGAAAAACTAATATTATACATATAAATAATTATAAATTTTATGTATATAATTATCGGTTTGGTTCGGTTATTTATTCGATTATTTTTTTCTATAATCATAACCAAACCAAATATTATCGGTTATTCAAATTTAAAACCAAACTAAATCAAACCAAACCAAATGTCGGTTTTTTTATTCAGTTTGATTAAATTTTCGATTTGATTTTGGTTTTAACCAAAACTGTGAACAACCCTAAATATCATATTTTTCTCTGTTTCGTTCATCCTTCTTTTTGCTTTTATTCCCAATTTTATTTTTTTGTTGTTAATTTAATCATGAATAGTAGCATGTGTTCAATATTGATTCAACATGGACATCGACGGAACGGGTTTATTTTTTGATGTTATTTTTACTTTTAAAAATAAATAAATTATACATCGATTTAGATTTTAATGTTGTAATGAGTCTACTGAAATTTCGTTGTTATTGAAATTTATTTCTTCGAAAACTGAAATAGATATTCAGTAATGGAATCTGATTTTTATTATTTTGTGTATTTAGTTTGATCTTGATGTATTAATGTGACAACTGAAATTGTATAGTACATCTTCGTGTTTTTTTTTTGAATTTTTTTGGATGATATTATTATGAATTGTGATTTTGACTGATAAATCTTAAAATGACATTTGTGCATTAAAATAGTTCATAATGATTTTGTTTTTAAAAAAATTTAAAACTTGAGAATTGTATTTGTATAGTATTGATTTTGGTTTAAAAGATTGTGTATAAACTGATTTGGCTTAATTCTTTTAGTAAAGTTTTTTTTTGCTCCGATTTTTTTTTTTGTTGGTGTTTGCAGTATTTCACAATGTCACGACATTAATTTTTTTGTTTGTTCTTAGAATATGTTGATTACATATTAGAAGGAGTTATATATGATTCTAACACTTAATATATCAATTTCTATCCCTTTTATTTAACATTATTTTTTTGTGCATTTTTTTGGTATATAATTAGGTTATAATGCTTTTATGGTTATTGAACTATAAGTTTGTATATTTTGTTAGTATAGAAATAGCTATATGGTAGTATTCATATTTGAATACTTTATTTAACATGTATGTGGTATATAAATAGGTCACTATATGAAATATGTATAAATTTGATATGCAAATAGGTCACTTTCTGCCTCTTATATTTAACATTATTTGTTGTGCATTATTTGATATATAATTAGGTTATAATGCTTTTATGATTGTTGAATTATAAGTTTATATATTTTGTTGGTATAGAAATAGCTATATGGTAGTATTCATATTTGAATACTTTATGTAACATATATGTATTATAAAAATAGGGCAATAAATAAAATATGTATAAATTTGATATGCAAACAGGTCACTTTCTTCCCTTTGTATTCAACATTATTTGTTGTGAATTTTTTTGGTATATAATTAGGTTATAATGCTTCTATTATAACTTTGTATATTTTGTTGGTATAGAAATAGCTATATGGTAATATTCATATTTGAATACTTTATTTAACGTATATGTGATATATAAATAGGCTATTGTATAAAATATGTATAAATTTAGTATGTAAACAGGTCTCATCTTGCCTCTTGCAATCATTGATTCTGAAAATGTTGCGTCGTGTAGATGGTTCTTTGAGAGATTTAGAGACGCACTCGAAGAAAGACAAAATATGTTATCCATATGTGATAGGAATGAAAGTATATGAAAGGGTACTTCAAGGGTATACCTCGATGTCGTCGAGCGAGACACAATAGAAAGACATGTGGTAGATAATCCACATGAAGCATAGTTTATAATCATGATTTCTGTGTTTGTTTCATTTAATTTTTTGTTACAAACAGTTGAAATATTATTTTGCTATTTCTAATTTAATAGACTATGCTTATTGCGTTTTCTAACTATTAATTTCAGTTTATATACTTGGGTCTATCATGCAAGGCAGCGGGAGATTAACGAGGATGTCACACATCGTATTGGGGCAGGGTGGACGAAATGGAGGCTCGCTTCCGATGTACTATGTGACAAGAAGGTGCCACCAAAACTTAATGGCAAGTTCTACAAAATGGTGGTTAGACCGACTATGTTATATGGGGCGGGTGTTGGCCAGTTAAGGTCTCTAACGTTCAAAAAATGAAAGTAGTCGATATGAGAATGTTGAGATGGATGTGTGGGCTCGATGGAAGACAAGATATGGAAATGCGACTGAGATTGTTTGGGCATGTGAAAAGGAGAGACACAGATGCCCCAGTGAGGAGGTGTGAGAGATTGGCCATGGATGGTTTTAGAAGAGGTAGGGGTAGGCCGAAGAAATATTGAAAAGAGGTGATTAGATAGGACGTGGTGCAGTTACAGCTTAACGAGACATGTCCTTAGATAGGAGGGTGTGGAGGACTCATATTAGGGTAGAAGGCTATTACATAGTCTTGTTATTCTTCCGTATTAGTAGGCGCATCAGCGCACTATAATTTCTTGTGCTCTGACTTCTGTTATTATCTCTCTATTACTTTCTGTACTTTGATTACTCTATTTTATCTGTGTCGCTTTCATTATTTGCGTTATTCGTTATTTGCTTTTTCATATCGCTTTGAACTTCTTAGCCTTATCTGACATCTTTTTATGCTTCTTTTGAACTGAGGGTCTCTCGAAAACAGCCGTCCTACCTTGATAGGAGTAAAGTCTGCGTACACTTTACCCTATCCAGACCCACGTTATGAAATTTCACTAGGTTGTTGTTGTATACTTGCTGCTCCCACATTTCAATTGCTTTGAAGTATTGTTTAAAACAAATTTTCCGATACATACTTAATATTGTGATATTTGTATGAAATGTGGTTACAAAAAATATAAGGTATAAGGGGTATATTAAAGATCTTATTTCATACCACTAATAAAAAAAAATTGAACCGTATGAATTGTGGTGTAAATAATGAATTAAATTATGTGATTTCTATAATTCAAATATAAATAACTATTTAATTGTATTATATTGGTATAATTTATGATTTCACAATTTAATGGGTTTACTGTGTAATATTGATATGTATTGTGATTTCGAAATGAACTATATAAAATACAAATTTTGAGATACGTGCTCAATAGTATGATATTTATTTTCAATATGATTGCAAAAAAAGGGTTAAGAGGGTATATTGAAAAATCTTATTTCAGACCACAAATAAAATAATATGAACTATGTGGTTTGAATTGTGGACTAACCATATAATATTGATATGGATTTTTAATTTCGAAAAAAAATATATTAAATGATTTGAATTAATACATCGTATAATTACTGATTGTGTGTAAAAAAATATTTTTAATGATAATGATTTTGGTGTAAAAAAATCTTACAATTAACTAATATTTTAAAAATGTAAATAAATTGATCGCAAAATCAATTTTTTTTAGTAAGTAATGTAGTGTATAAAAACTGATACAACACATGATGTATGATCATGAAATCAGCCAATATGAAATTTTAAAGGTCAAAACATATTTATATCCATAAAAAAAAAAATCAAGTTTTTGATATAGAATTTTAAAAAAGTAAAGTAAAATGTATCCAACAAAACAAAAGATCAACTAAGCTAATTTTTTTGTCTCTATTTCGGCCTAGGTGGCTTATGAACATCTGGAACAGGTTCTCTCAATAGTCGTGGTCCACCAAATTTGTTTGCAATATTTTTTGTTACTTTGCTCTTGCTAATTGCTCCATCAATTTATTTTGCTTTTGCGTACTCTCAAAATAGTGCATCAAATGCTGACAGTGATATTTTGAATTGAAGTAAAAACTTGAAATCTCAATAACTCCGTGCGTAAAAAGGCACATGCATACAAATCTGAATTGCTATAAAGAAATTTAAACTATGAATCAAGATAGGAATAACACGGGCGTACACACTTCAACAAGAAAATATATAGTTATTTGTATACTGTTATATACGAATATAACAAATATAACATGATTTTATTTTAGAAAAGCATATGCATACGCATGGCATACACAATCTATATACATTAAAATACAAATTCTATACATTATTAAGGACATGTCCCAAAATAATGTAGAGTATCTATTAAGTATTAAAATAAAATTTTCAATTCATTCATTAATTATTTACGAATTATATTAATTTGGTATATAAATTGATAATATAAGATGAACTATATTTAACCAATTGAGAGCTAATTCTATAAGGTGTATGATAATCAAAATTAATGCAGAATACAAACATATCATACAAAATATTAAGAATATCTATTCTAATAAATATTGGGTCTAATAGTATTTTACAAAATGATATAAAATTAATATAAAATCATGTTTATCAACCCAAATGATAAATTTTGTTATTATAATACCTACTTTATGCTCAGAATCCTCGTCAATTTTAATGACCCATAAAATTTGTCGATTCATCAAATTTTATGACTTTTTAAATGAAATGTTAATATACAATTAAAAAAAACATACAAATTCTGTAAAATATAAATAAATAAAATAAACTTTTCATACCATCACAATACCTTTTCCCTTTTTAGCTTTCAATCTTTCAAAACTTTGTTCACAAAGATTTGTTGTGTGTATAAATAACCCAACAAAAATACTAATCCAACTGTTAATAAACCAAATGTTTATAAACAACCCAACAAAAATACTAAAAAAAATATGAAAAAATTCAAACTTTTCATACCTTCTCAACACTTTTTCCTTTTCTGTTCTTGAAATGCTTCAAAACGTTCTTGGGCCTTTTCAAATCTAAGACTCTTACGGGGGGTGACATTAGTTTTGAAGAATTTGTTTATGAATAAAGAAATTTGAAAACAAAAAATCTTTAATTCTGTTTGAAGAAGAAGAAAGAGAAAAGTAAGATAAAAAGGAGTTTTGAAAAGACTGAATGAATATGGATAGTTTTTTGGTAAAAATCAAATGGTATAATTACTTACCTTGTTGGGAGACGTGCAAACAAATAGTTTCGAAAATGTAGTATATTTTAATCACCTCGGTAACTGATATTTAAGAGATATTTAATAATGTCTTTTACTTGTATTAAATAAAATAAAGTATATAACATATTAAAAATAAACTAATTAAATAAATACAAATCTGTTATCCTAATTTAGTTGTTGTATTAGTAATTCCTAATTAGATAAGTAATATATGTTCTTAAATACATATATGGGGTAATAATTTTTGGTTAAACACCTGTGAAAACGAATTAAAGTATATTTAAAATTAATCTATAGATGTATTAGTAGACTTTGTTGCTTCGTATGATTTTATAAATTGTTGACGAAGTTGTTTTTAGCCCCAACTTGTAAGTTGCACATGTGACCTTGGCTTTCTTTTTTAGAAAAAAATATATTACGTACATGAGGTGCTATCTAAATAATTTTATAAGTTGTTGATAATCTCTTTTCAGCTTTTTGAGTATTTGTATGGCTAGCTTTGTGCTTAAAATAAGCTCAAAAATAATTGGGTATGTTTAGAGCCTGTTTGGATGAACTTGTTTTAAGTAACTTATAAGTTGAAAACTGTTTATAAGTTATAAAAAAAATAGGTGGAGCCAATTTATTTTTTTTGACTTATAAGCTGTTTTCAACTTATAACCTATTTGAAATAAGTCCATCTAAACAAACTCAATTATTTATTGAGGCTTATTTAAGTACAAAATGACTTTAAATTGGTCAGCTAAACACTAAAAAAAGTTGAAAACAGCTTATAAGTAACTTATATGTCAATCCAAACGGGCTCTTAGCTTAGCTTATCTAAAGCAGCTTATAAGTTACCTTCAGCTTATAAGCCAAAAATATAAAATAAGTTGGGGTATAAGCTTTAAATAAGTTCAGTCAAACAAGCACTTAGTGTATCTTGCATATCTCGAGTTAAGAAGTCAATAAATACGATATGATATGCGTGCACTTTTAAAAATTCAATCCTTGTAATTATCAACACAAATAATTTTGTATATCTTGCATAATTCGAGTTAAGAAATCAATAAATATGATATGATATGCGTACACTTTTAAAAATTCAATCCTCATAATTATCAACACAAATAAATTTAAACGGATTAGGTTACTTATGAATTAGTCTAGTATATACATTGATCAATAAGTTAATATCAATTATTTAGTTAAAGCTTTATAAATGTCATTTTATTATAAAAGAAAGATTAGTGGATGCTCCATTTTCTAAATGGGGCCCATTTAGAGGGGATGACATTGCTTTCTCTCCCTTATCTTCATAGATTTTCGGCTATAAATAGCCTTACGCAGTATGTAATGAACACACAGATAACAACTCTCTTTCTATAACAGCTCTTTCTTTGTCTTTGTCATCCTTCTTGCTTTGCTAATTTAATTTATTTTATAACACGTTACGAGCACGAGACTCCATTACTTTGAGCTATTTTAAATAGGTAGCAAAAATGTAAGAATTTTATTTTCTTAAAATGTTTAATATCTCTAAACTTGAATTTGTTGCTCTTGATATATCTGGATAATGCTACTTATCATGGACACTAGATACCGAAATACACCTAGAATCGATGGATCTGACAGGCATATCAAAGATAACAATAAGACATCTAGTCAAGACTGTGTCAAAACCATGATATTTCTCCGCCATCAATTTGACAAGGGGTTAAAATTACAGTACCTCACATTAAAAGACCCCCTTAAACTGTGGAAAAATCTAAAAGAAAGATATGACCATCTGAAGTTGGTCATCCTTCCACAGGCACGTCATGATTGACTCAACTTGAGATTAATGAATTTTAAAAATATAACTGAATATAATTCTGTCTTGTTTAGAATTATAGCACAGCTAAATTTATGCAGAGAAGAAATCATTGAGCAAGACAAACTTAAAAAAACATACTCCATATTTCCACCCGCGAATATGCTCATGCAGCAGCAATATCGCGAAAAAAAATTTAAAAAATATTCTGAATTACTTTCTCAACTTTTTATTTCTGAACAACATAACAAACTATTAATGAAAATTCATTATAGTCGGCCCGTTGGTTCTTTGTTACTCCCTGAAGTGAATCAAGCAATTTATAACCAACGAGAAAAAGGTCATGGCCCCAATTGTAGTCGTGGTCGAAGAAGAAATTATAATCATGATACTCGTCTTTCACCGAGAAATGATCAACAATACAAAAAAAAGTGAAAAGAAAGAAGCTATACCAAAGAAAAATTTAGAAAGTATATGTCATAGATGTGGAGGTATGGGGCACTACTCACAGACTTGTCGGTCATCAAAACGTCTGGTTCAGCTATATCAGGCATTCTTGAAGAGAGCAGAAAATAATCTAGAGACCAATTTTATCTTTAAAGACAATATTGAGCCTATGCATCTGGATGTAGCTGATTTCTTCAATTTTACAGAAGGAAATATGAATATTGATAAGCTTGATAATATTTAAATAATTTTCTTTTCATTCGTCTGTACTAAATAATATGTTTATATTTTTCTAATTCATGTAAATAAATAAAATTTGTATAATGAGCCATGTTTTAATTATAACGTTTACTTTATTTATTTTTGAAGAAAAATATGGATAAGCCTCAAATTTTATTTGGATCAATAATCAATCACAAGGATATTTGTATAATTAATAGTGGAACGACTCATGCCATTTTTAAAGACGAGAAATATTTTTCCTACTTGCTTAGAAGAAAAGCAAATGTTACTACAATTTCTGATAATTCAAAAATGATTGAAGGCTCCGAAAGAGCTACTATATTTCTGCTTAAAGGGACAAAAATTGTTATAGAAGATACATTGTTCTCTTCAATAATCAACCCTGAATGTTGACATCGAATCTCCTGGATTTTTAGAGTATACACATGGGGATATATGTGGACCTATTCATCTACCTAGTGGATTGTTTAGATATTTTATGGTCCTAATAGATGCATTATCAAGATGGTTTCATGTGTGCCTCTTATCATCTCGCAATCTGATGTTTGCGAAGTTATTAGCACAAATAATAAGATTAAGGGCACAATTCTCAGATTATCCAATTAAAGCTATTCTCTTTGATAATACTGGATAATTTACATTCCAAACTTTTGATGATTATTGCTTATCAATTGAGATAAAAATTGAACATCATGTTGCTCATGTTCATACTCAAAATGGCTTTACTGAGTCATTTATTAAGCGCCTACAATTGATAGCAACACCTCTACTTATGAAAACAAAATTGCCAATTATTGTTTGGGGTCGTGTTATCTTACATACAGCAGCACTTGTACGTTTTAGATCGACTAATTATAATAAACACTCTCCGTCACAATTAATATTTGGTTATGAGCCAAATATAACTCATCTACAAATTTTTGGTTGTGCGGTTTACGTGTCTATAGCACCATCACAACGCACTAAGATGGGTCCTCAACGAAAGTTAGGCATATATGTTGGATTTGTCTTACCCTTCATAATTCGCTACCTTGAACCGTTGACCTGAGATTTGTTCACTGTTTGTTTTGCAGATTGTCAGTTTGATGAAACGAATTTCCTACAATTAGGGGAGAGAAAAAGGAACCCAAAAGGAAAATTGAGTGTAAGTTTCATCACTATCTCATTTTGATCCACTTGCCTCTATAGGTGAGCAGGAGGTCCAAAAGATCATCCACTTATAGAAAATAGCAAATCAAATGCCAGATGTATTTATTGATTTGAAACGGATAACTAAGTCACGTATTCCTGCAATAAATGTGTCTATCCGAATTGATATTTCAAAAGGACCATTTAATAGTGTCATAGCTTCTGAATTTCAAACACGCCTGAAGCATGATAAACCATTGGGTTCAAAACATAAAAATTCAAGAAAAAAAGTGCGAGAAATGATAAAGATGACACATAAAAGAAGTTCAAGATTTGATTAATACTGATATTTTTAAAGAAATTAGTGAATCCGAGACTCAAGTGAATAAAGAACTTTCAATGAGTTCTACTGGTGATGGGGATAAATTTAGATCGATCAAAAATTATTGTGGATAATGTTTTTGCATATAAAGTTGCAATTAATCTTATGCAAGACAGTGAGGAGCTTGAGCCTAAATCTGTTGAAGAATGTCGACGAATATGTCATTGGCTAAAATAGCAAGAGGCAATTCAATCAGAATTAGACTCACTTGCTAAATGTGAGGTTTTTGAACCCGTAGTCCAAACTCCCTAATGATATAAAACCAATTGTCTATAAATGAGTTTTTGTTCGAAAATGAAATGAGAGAAATAAAATTGTAAGATACAAGGCACGCCTTATTGTACAAAGATTCTCTCACAGACCCGGTGTCGACTATAAAAAAATATATTCACCTGTTATGGATGCAATAACCTTTCGATATCTCATCGATTTAGCTGTACATGAAAATCTTGAAGTGCATCTAATGGATGTGGTTACAACTCTTTTTTTATGGTTTACTTGATAATGAAATTTATATGAAAATCTCAGAAGGATTAAAATTACCTGAAGCATGTAATTCTAAGTCTCGGGAGATATTCTCAATCAAATTACAAAGATCATTGTACGGTCTAAAACAATCAGGGTATATGTGGTATAATCATATTAGTAAGTACTTGATAAATGAAGGTTATATAAATGATGTCATTTGTCCTTGTATTTTTATCAAGAAAATAAAATCAGAGTTTGTTATACTCGCCATTTATGTTGATGACATAAATTTTATTGGAACCCCTAAACAGGTTCAAAAGACAATTGAATATCTAAAGAAAGAATTTGAGATGAAAGATCTTGGAAATATAAAACTTTGTCTCGGTCTGCAAATTGAACATTTAGCAGACGGGGTCTTCATCCACTAATCTACCTACGTTGAGAAAATTTTAAAATAATTTTACATGGATAAAGCACATCTCTTAAGTACTCCATTGATTGTTCGATCACTTAAAGTGAATAAGGATCCGTTCCGACCTCCAGAAGAAAATGAAGAACTTCTTGGTCCTGAAGTACCATATCTCAGTGCTATTGATACACTTATGTATCTTGCCAACGCAACCAGACCTGATATAACTTTTTTCTGTTAATTTGCTAGCAAGGTATAGTTCTTTTCCGACGCGAAGACATTGAAAATGTGTCAAACATATTCTGCGATATCTAAAGGGGACTGTTGCTATGAGTATGTTTTATACTAACAAAGGTTGTGTAGACCTTGTTGGTTATGCAAATGCAGGTTATTTATCGGACCACATAAAGCTTGATCTCAAACAAGCTATCTGTTCATGTTATATTCCGTATTTTTGCACATTGGACTATTCGTGAGCTAATAGACATAAATTCAAGGATTTTTAATTTTTATTCTTAAAATGACACGACTTTTTTGTAATCAAAGTGGAAGCCATCAAAAAAAATATATTTTTAAGTTACGTTTTTGGGTGATCTGACTTCGGGAGGCTATAACCTCTTCAGATTTTAGGAATTTGGAATAACTCTCAAAATGAAAGTTGTAGATAATTGAAATAGCTTTCCAACCATAAATCATGGGTCTGAATGTGACATCGGGATAAGGATATATGAATATTTTAAGGCAGAAAGGTTGAGCTGAACAGTGGATTCGGCCCAACCCGATTCCAAGTCAGGTCGGGTCCAATACCTACGCCATTTAAGGAAATTTTTCAGCTTTCTCCTTTATTTTTCAGACCAAAATATCCAGGAATTTCCAGGGAGAGAGAAAGGAGAATCTTACAGAAAAACGCCAATTTTGACCAAAATTTGAGCCCCAAATTTCGAAGCTCATGAAGAGAAAAGTGTTGTACGTCGCGTTGCCTTCAATTTGAGCTAAAAATCATCCAAGAAAGAGTGTTAATGTGGTTGCTGCATACTTAAGGTAATATTAAAGTTCCTTTTTCATTATTAACAAGTTTATTTAGAGTTTTAACGGATTAGAACGGAGAAAATAACGTTATAAACTCGTTTGTTGTTTTGTTGAGATTTATGGATTAAGGGGCTGTTTTAGGTGGATTAAATGAATGGAATTAGCTGAGTTATGATGTATAATAATTGTTAATATTATTTTTGATATTGTTGATGAGTTGTTGTTCTTGAATTTGGAAGAATAAAGTGTATGAAGATATTGTATACAAAGCGTATACCAGACTGTTTTATGACAATATTTGGGGTTGTTTTACATAATTTTCATGGTTGTTTTGTGATGATATTTTGGAGCTGTTTGGTATGATATTTATGGCTGTTTTGCGGTGATATTTTAGGGACTGTTTCGTGGTTGTTATGAACTATTTTGTGGGCTGGAATATTGGGGGATTGGCTGTAGTTGTTGTTGTTGTTAATATACTATGGATATACGAAAATAAAGAAGTGTATACCAGCATTGACGTCTGAATGTATATTGGGCTCTTTTGGAAGTAACTTAAGGATGGATTTAATTCTAGTTTGATATTAAATTATTGGTATTGTTGTTGTTGATATTTTAATTGGTATTTGGCTAAATTGGAATTTCGAGGATTGTTAAGTTTGCAGGGGAAATGCTGCTCGAATTTTGTTAAGTTTCATTCGTACTTGGATTAGTTAGTAAGTGATGTAGATATCTAACTGTGGCCTATGTTATCTTAATTTTAGACCCACGAGCTCGAGAAGTAGACGTTGGACATTTAGATAGAGTTGAAGGTATGTAAAGCTACCCTTCTTTCTTTTAGCATGATCCATATGAAACAAACGGATGGCAAATGTATAAATTTCAAAGAAGCTCCTATTCTTAGAGACACTAGGATGTCTAATGTTCTTGATTCCCAGAACTTATATCATTATGTCTTGATACATGTGTAGGATTCTAGTCGTCATATTTTTGTATAATTCATATTTGGTATAATTCATAATGACATTCGAAGGGTACTTGAGATGACTACGGTCTTGATTTTCAAATGATGGTTCATTTTGATTATTCTATTGAACCTCAGATGATAATCTGATTGTATATAGTTGCTCGTGGTATTCCACTCGTGCATACTGTTATTGTATTATTCATCGAGTCTCGGGCCGGGTATGTTATCATGCACAGTTTTACTACATTATTTACCAAGTCCCATGATGGGCCGGGTACGGTATACGTGCACATGACTTTATTCACCGAGTTCCTTACTAGAGGGTCAGGTACGATATATGTATATGATGATATGATGATACGATTATGACACTGAGTCCCATAATGAGTCGGATACGGTATATGACAATGATATGCATGATTGTCTCTTTCTGTAACAACTCTTTCTTTCTCTTTCTTCTTGCTTTGCTCATATAATTGGTTTTATAACACATTTGATAATTTCGTTAAAAGGAGAAAAAAATAATTATTTTATTAAGGTCTAATAAATGAAAAGAGAGACGATTTCATTTTATTCCAAAAAGTAAAAGAAAGACAAATTGAAAGCATTTGCAATAGGAGTAGCTTACCGTCGTCTTCAGCTACTCGTCGGACAACTATCGGACTCTTCAGGTGTTGCTGACCGTCGCCGTCAATTGCCACCTGAAACTTCCAGTTATTCCTCCTACACAACCGCCGAAAAATATTAACAAATCTCTCTTGGCCATTTTTAGCGCTCATGGGTGAACAGACCCAAGTACAAACACAAACCGAAACCCAAACTCCACCCCAACCCCAATCTCTACCCATTTCTGATTCCACCCTTGTATCGAACTCTACAGTTGATCTTCCCTCAAACCCCTCTAACCCTTCCAAAATCCCAATTCGACCACAGAAAATCCGAAAACTCTCTTCCACCCCATCCTCCAATGGGAAACCCCCTCAAACCACCGAAGCATCGGCATCCACTGCAACAAGCGGAGCGGTTACCGCAACCAAGAATCGTCGGAAGAGTGCACCGAAATCATCAAGGGTCTTGCCCCAAATCATCAAACCCTTATCAGCTGATGGAGAGATTGACAATGCACTCCGGCATCTCCGTTCTGTGGACCCTCTTCTTGTTTCTTTAATAGATACACTTCCTTCCCCACAATTTGAGTTACACCATTCTGCGTTTTTAGCCCTTAGCAAGAGCATTCTTTATCAGCAACTAGCTTATAAAGCAGGTACCTCAATCTACACTCGCTTTGTGTCCCTTTGTGGAGGAGAGGACGCTGTTTGCCCTGACACTGTCCTCTCACTCTCTGCTCAACAGCTCAAGCAAGTAGGAATCTCGGGGCGAAAGGCTAGTTATCTCCATGACTTGGCAAACAAGTACAAAAGTGGGATTTTGTCTGATGAAACTCTCGTGAAGATGGATGATAGGTCATTGTTTACCATGCTTTCAATGGTGAAGGGTATTGGTTCTTGGTCAGTGCACATGTTCATGATCTTTTCACTTCATAGACCAGATGTTTTGCCTGTTAGTGACTTGGGGGTCAGGAAAGGTGTGCAATTACTGTATGGTTTGGAGGAACTGCCAAGACCGTCGCAGATGGAGCAATTATGTGACAAATGGAGGCCATACAGATCCGCAGGGGCATGGTATATGTGGCGGTTAGTGGAAGGGAAAGGGACTCCAACTACTGCAGCAGCACCAATTGATGGAGGTAATGTGCAGACATTGCAGCAAATTCAGACAGAACAGGAGACACAACAACATCAACTGCAGCTTCTCGAGCCAATTAATGGCATCGAAAATCTTGGGTATCTGACCTTTCTCTATACGAACTAATAGTTGTTTCTATATTATATTCTGGAGTAGCATGGTCGTTAATCCTGGATTATGCTGGTTATTGAACTTCAGTTGCCTTCCTATGTTTTTTAAATTTGAATTCTTTTGTAGTCTATCAATTGTTCATTTGATATTTGTTTGATTAATTAAGGCACTCTCATTTTTAACGACACATAGGAATAAAATTAAAATCCATTACAACCAGAATTTAAAAAGTTGAACTTAAGCATGCTCCACCTTAAACGGAATAGAGCAAGAATTTATCCATACTGGAGGTTGTTTGGTTTGTGAACAATTTGTACTTGAATTATGATGTGGGGATTTATAATACATGATTAAATAATAACAGACAATCTCCTAGTACAACTTGGCATACTGCGATGCCATGTCAGTCATCATTACCGGTAAGAAATGTGTCGACTTGGTAAGTCGGTCTACAATCACCCAAATAAAGTCGTGCTTTAGACGGGTGTGGGGTAATCCAACCAAAACTACAAATGTTTTGCATGGATATTGTGCATTCACTGCCTCTTAGATAACTACCTGCGCACATTTGAAGTGATTTCTTATCTCTTTTTTATGATAATTTAGTTGTGGGTTGAAAATCCCAACTGTTGCTTCCTTAAACATACTCACCATTTTCTGGTCGCGGTTTCATGAAGAAACAGTTACACTTTGTTATGCTTGCTTGCATGATGGGTTTACATAATTAGTCTTCAAGACTATCAAAATGTTTTAACTGGAATCAAACAGCTTGTTATACGACCAAAGATGTAAAGCATTTCTTAGACTTTCTTCAGTGGTTGTAACAAGGACATTGTGTGTATATGTCGAACTATCTGAACTCTTGAGGTTTTGGATGTTGAGTATGTTTCAGAAGTCATACGAGAGCACAATATTGAAAGAAAAACTTCATCCAAGAAAATGAAAAAACAAGTTGAAAGAAGAATAAACTTTTTACTTTTACTGATAGGCGTATGCCTTGAGAAATGAGGCTGATGTCTGTTTGGTTGTGAAAAAATAACGTATTTTAATGTAGAATCTGATGACTGGAGAAAGGAAAAGGTAGAGTATGTAACCATAAAGGGGATCGCGAAGTGGGCTGCATTAGGTAAGCACCAAAGGGGGGAGGGGGGCGAGCAAAGATGGTTTGTTTAGTGGTTGAAACAAAGTAGGGTACTACATTATTCAAACACAAGGTAAGAGTGTCAGATACTGGTGAATGTGTAAGTGTTTGACTCATGTAAGCCCTTAAATTTATGATGCATTGAGATTTATGAAATGTTTGACAGCGGTGAGAGACAGAAAGTGTAAGTGTACGTTTTACTTACATGTATTATAGATGATTGCTTGGATACTTCTTAGACTGCGCCTTACAAAATAAATGTATTATATATTATTGGTAATTGTCATTACTTTTTTTATTGGTAAGGTTGTTAATTCATTAACTGCATGTTGTCATTAAAAATGTTCAACATTGTCTTTTCTATCTGTTTTGGTCTAAACTTTTTTCTATCTTTTTTTTTTTTTGAGAAACTGGTTCTGTATACTCCTCTCCTCCAAAAAGAGTAAGTAGGAAAAAAGAAAAAACTAGTTACAGAGATCCTAGTCATTCTACAACTTGGTCTACTTCTTTTATGCATTATTCTTTACACCAAATTAAGAGTAAGGACCGAACACCCGATTCCTATGACAAATGATTTTATGAAAAGCGGTTGAAAAATAGAAATGTACAATACAATTCCATTTCTCTTTTTGAACAGAGGTGGACCTATCTTCAAAGCACCTTCCATTCCTTCCCTCCACAGACCACCAAATAAAGGAAGGGATAATTCTCCGCCAATCCTTCTGGCTCTTACTCCCTCCCCCTTCTAATCCAGCAGCTCAGTAGATCTGAGGTATGCTGTGGCATGGCCCATTCAGCCTTTGTGAGGCTGAATAAAATTGTCCAAATCTGAGATGTGAATCTGCAATGGAGATGTTTTCCCTGTCTCCTTGCATAGATGACAGCTAGAGACTTCTGGTAACCTCCTTTTCTGGAGAACTTCACGTGTTAAGCAAGACCTCCTGGCCACCAGACAAGTAAAATACGTTACTTTACCCTCCCCAGACTCCACTTAGTGGGATTTCACTGGGTATGTTGTTGTTGTTGTTTTTGTCGTCGTCTGTTTCTCCCTGATCTAATTTCTTGTATTAGCCCTTTTATGCTAACATGTTCATAATTGTCTTGTTCTATTTTATTGCTTTCACATTTGAGTTCGTATCATCTTGGTATCAAGGTTTGGATTGGTGTTTGTTCTTACACACACTAGGTATTTGATTTTTATCAAAAAATCAGAGAAGTTTGGAAAAATAGAAATCCGTGTTTATTCTTTTCGGTTCATATTGCACTTCACTGTTTGAGTTTAAAACAAATATGAATATCGAAACTCATCTTATTCTTCACTATTTCTCTTCACCACTACTACCCGAGGTTTGCTAATCTGAGAAAGTTAGGGTGATTTGAAGACCCAAATCTGGACTTAGTTACTGTTTTTGAAATCTGCAATTCATCATTGACGGCTTCAGAGCTTTTCAAATCTGAAAATTCTTTGAAGATACTGGTCCAATTCGAATGGGTGTCGTCTAAGGCGGTTGGAAATTGATTTTCAAGTTAGAATTTGAGGTTTGGAGTCGATTGAAGCTTGTTTGAACTGGGTTCGATTGAAAAATCTACAACTGACTTGGCAAAGAAGATTAGCTAGGTTCGGTTGGCTTTTGTCAAGGTTCGATCAAATTGCTTGCCTGGGCGTACTTCCTATGCTTGGAAGGAGCTCCTGATTCACATATGAGCCCATTTGGATTAGGCTTAGGAGAAAATTGAATCCACCATTGTTGGCTGCGAGAGCTTTGAACTGAAGCTTTTGAGTTTGACATTATGTGTGCTGTTTGAGTTGGAAAACTGATTATATTGTGTTTGCAAGCTCGAAACTCTAGCTGAAATCTGGAAGAAATTGTGGCAAAACACATAGAACTCTGTTGAAACTCGGATGAAGCTTGAAGGTATTTGTTGTTATTTTCGTAGGATTGAATATTGGGGTTTGTTCCTAATAATAGTGTGGACTAATTCATCAAACATGACAATTAAGAACAAAATAGGATAAACACAAGAAATTAGATTAGGGAGAAACAGAAATTAGCCAAACAAAAGGATAATCAATACAAGGGAAAAGAGATTGAATTAATAATTGGTTCCATGACAAGGGAAATCCAAATTGGGTTCATTACAGAGATAAAAGGGATATTCCGTATCAGTGTTATTGAAAGCGAGCGTAGTGAGGCGCAGGTTTGTTGCTTTTTAAGCCTGAAGCGACGTGAAGTGAAAAAACAAGTGTTTCTCATTTGAAAGCGAGAAGTGCTGGAAGCATACGCTTTGTGTTTAATTTTAAAAGGCTGTACCCAATTTAGAAGAAAAATTCGCTGACCAGTAGTCCGGAATTTGTGAGTGTTTGCTGAGGAAACAAAGGAGTATTATCCTCTCGAGACATGAATCTTTTGACACCGAGATTCTCTGTCCAAATATCAAACCTGTTTGCTTAGCTCTTGGATGTCCCTATCCTACATGAATGAGAATTATCCTTGTTGGGTTCTTTTGATTTGTGTGTGTGTGTGTCTCTCTCTCTCTCTCTCTCTCTCTCTTTTATAAATAATTTGCCTAGTTTTGTGCTACTTCTGGTATGCCAAATTCTTTTCCATAAGATATTTTTTGGTTGAAGAAAAGGTGGCCTGAATTGAGGGGAGGAATATAGTCTTACTGATATAGCATCTGCAATTAGTGTGAGAATGAGATGTAGTTGATTGATAGAAGTTTCTTCCTTGTGCTTTATCTGCTTGTTTAGTGTTCATTGTTGTTTATATTTTAGGTTTTAGGATGAGATACCAGTATACTGATGTTTGCATTGTTTAACATTTTTGTTTCAGGGCTTGCATTTGGAGCCAATGATTGCAGTGTTGATTAAACTGTTTTCTGAGGCTCCCTAAGATCCTGTGCACCAATATTCTGTAGCATGTGTTAGTACTGAACTTATGTTGCAGAGATTGTGAAGTTGTAATAGCAAGCAATTGTGCTTGATTGATGTGGGAACTGCACTTTTTAGTCCCCCCTCAATTTTCATCCCCCCTTTAAATGTAAAAAGCTCTGGAATTAGCAGCTTCCATCTGTGTTATGATTTTTGGCAACTTGATGTACCATAAATAAATGTTAGTACTATAATAGAGACTTAAAACAGAGAGTCTTTGTTTCTCTCCTTTTTACTCTTGCTTTTGCGGTATTTGAGTGATCAAAGAAGGTAAATACGATATACAAGTGAGACTTGCATTATGGGGCTAAATTCTACGTTTGTACTTGTGGGTAGATAATATATGGGTGGATTGAAAACCTTGATTCACTCATTTTTAATATGGAAAATAAATACTAAATTGAATGACGGATAATATGGATCCTAGTCTTGTTGAATACTTGCTACAAAGCTGGAATCACGGTTTTGCGATTCAGCTGTCTCTTACACTCACCATACGAAGAGAAACTACTATATAGTATATATTTATATCCTTGATGCCCAAATTTTGCTGATTTTCTTTCTACTTATTGTAGTTAACTGTTGAGTGTAGATAATGGTGTCATAAAGATGCATTTCTTGATTGTCAAGTGTACAATAGTTTATATCAATTTTATAAAATGAAGTGAAATTTTGTTCGAGTAAAATGATTTTTTATTTTGTGTAGTTACATAAGTTGTTTAAGCTCCTTGCTATTTTTTTAAATTTTCTTTTAATTCCCTTATTTGAGTTCTTCGTTCCGCACCGAAAGTGGAATTAAGAAAGAAAACATTCCATGCCCTCGGAGAGTTGCTCTGTCGTGTTAGGTCACTGACATATATATCATTTTTAGTTGCAAATTTTATATTTATACATTTAGGAATTTTTCAGAACTTATACAAATCAAATGTATCGACACGATAATTATTTTCAAGATAGGATAAGCATATACAAATTCTGCATTTATACAACTAGGAAATTTTTGGATTTATACAATTAGGAACTGAATTATACAAATTCTGAATCAATACAACTGAGAGCCGAATTATACAAATTCGGCACGTGGGTCACGTAATTATGATTGTATGTTAGTGGCGAATGATAATTTAATTAAACTGTAGCTATGTTAACTAATTATCTAGTATATGCTTGCTTATCCGTGTAATTTTCCTATTAATTTACCAATCAAAGCCTAGATGACTTAATCACAAGACAAGTTTATAAAATTGCTAGTTAAACATATTTTTGTTGTTGATAATTAACAGTAAAAATAAAAAACTTAAAACATGAAAACTAAGAAGATCTTTTCCTAACATATTTCAATAGTAGACGTCAAACCTCTTTTTTTCATTTTTTTTCTCGTTCAATGCTAATATGCTATTACATTGATTTAGATTTTTACAAATGATTTACAACTTCACTTTATGTGTAATATTCCTCATTAGGATACTTCTTTTGGATACCTAGGATATGCTACGTGGGCCATGTCCGCATGAAGCAATCTTGCATGGAATGAGGTGGGTGTTGTATTACTACCAAGTCTCCTTATTGCATCCTTCCCAACTTCGCCAAGTGATCTGAGCATTTATTTCCTTGACTCAAAGTATGAATTAGAGTAATCCCAAGTTTGGATATGAGACTCTTGTATTCTTCTATCACAGCGTGATCGAGATAACTTGATGTTACTCCTCACAGTTAGCCACTTTAGTGCTTCGCATGAGTTGGTCTCAGTGATGACTTTCTTCAAATTTTAATTTTTGCTAAAATCAAATCGCCATTTATAACCCATAACTCCGCTGTCAGGTTCACGTCGCTCTCATGCCAAGTCGTCCATAGAACCCGCCCAACCACCTTCCCTTGTCATCTCGTGCGATCCCTCCAAATCCTGCTAACCTCAAATTAGGCATGAAGCTGCCATCAGTATTGATCTTCATAAACCCCTTGGGAGGAAAAACCCAATCGATGAAAAAAGATTGTCTATCACTCTCTCGATTTTATGTTAATTGAATTTGAGCATAATCAACTCTAGGAATTGAAAAAAAAAATATGCATTGTTATTGCAGTACCTAAAATTACACTCAATTAAGTAAAAATATGAAGAGATGAGACGAATGATAAAGTGTAGTTACATATTATATAGCTTTGGACTTTACTAATTTAGGAAATAAACCAAATTCTAAGTTGTTTAGAATTTAGTATTTGTTTAATTCATGTCTAGTTATGATTTATTTTTCTTTAGTTTGTATTGGAATATGTTTTCTAGTCCTAATTTAATCTGGTTTCTTAATCTATTTATACTACTGTATATTAAAAGCATGAAGGCATTTAAAAATTTTGATTGAATTTTTTGCCTATTAAAAGACAATAGATAAAATTGTCATTTACTATTTATTATTTTAATATTTAGAATTTTAAAATCAACTAAATTTTGTGCGTTAAATCTTTCCTTATTTTTTTGTTCTCATTTGTAATCATGACAAGTGAAAAATTAAAAGAGTTGTCACAAAAAGAAAAAGACATTCATTTTCAAACGAGTTTAAAAAAATGGGACAAACAAATTGAAACAAAGGAGTAACTAATAGTTGAAACATTATTATATATAAAAAAGCTTTAATTAAGTTCTACCTAACCAAACACGTGATCCTCTAACATAATTGAACCCACTTTACCACTGGAACAAAGTTAATCTTTGGTTCAAGTGGAGTCAAAAATTGATCTATCGTTTTATTTGTTCAAGGACTAATCAAATATACTTATACTATCAAATAGGTCCGCGCTTCCGCGGTTTGAGTTGAAAAATTACTATATAATTTATTTAAACATGTATGTTGTGAGATGCTTCTTATTAATCTAAAACTTCTTTGAAATGCCAAAGTATAAAAGGTAAAGAGTTTTTAACATGCTTAAAAATATATACAAAAGCAGATGTTCTAGAGAGACAACTAAGATCCCAATATTGGCTGAGATCTCATTTGTTTTCATTAAGATTCAGATGTCTAAATCTGAATAAACATCTGAATATTAAGATGTGCATTAAGATCTAAATGTCTAGATTTGAATAAACATCTGAATATTAAGATGTGGTCTCTAAATTTGAATATTGAATGATGAAAGTTGTTCGTTTTCAACATCTGAATGTGCAGATGAACCTATATTCAAATATAAGAGATAATAGTTTTGATAGGAACATCAAACCTCTTTTTTTTACAGTAAAATGAAGAAAAAATTTATTAATTAATACTAATCTTTACGTACTCATATCACTTACTATTAGACATTTGGAGCGGCGTGAAGCCTTACTGGTTCTTGATGAGTGGCAGACCGATGACGGTCTTGTAAAAATTTGATTTGTGAGAGTGGGATTCTCGTTTGGTTGGCTGTTTGCGATGAAGATCTGGTGGTCTTGGTGATGATTCATCTGGAGAAGGAGGTGGGTTTAATAAGAGAATATACATAGTTCAACAATAAGTATATAGCTTGAAAAAAGTTATTTAAGTTGAAAAAAATGTTAATCATTTGTTGCAATATAATACCTTAGTTTTAGTTCTCAAAAATATTACTAGTATATTAACTTTAAATAGTTTAATTAAAAATTTAAAAATATCAGACAAAGTTCTGCAGTTATTTTACTAAAAACTTAAAAAACTGAAAAGACAAGTTACTATACTACTAATGTCAAAACTATATCTAAGGAAATAATGAATATTTTTAAATATTAATTGTGGTCTAAATCAAAATTTTAATAAGAGACCTCAAATATATACTTAGTTCAACAATAATAATATATCTAGTGTAATCTCACAAGTAGATTTGATCATACAAGCGAGTTTGAGAGTTTGAAGATCAAAAAATCTAAAAAAAAAATAGTGTCCTAAAATAAAATTCTAATAAAAGGCCTCAAGTATATACATAGTTTAACAATAATAATATATCTAGTGTAATCTTACAGAGGGTTTGATCATACAAAGTCTCAATAAAATTAGTGGCCTAAAATAAAATTTTAATAAAACAAGTATGTACATAGCTCAACAACGATAATATATATAGATAATGAAAACTTACCGATTCAAGAGGGAGAAGTGGTGTTTGATTGAGAAAAGAGAGAAAGAAAGTTTGTAGCAGTGAGAGCAAAGTCGTGCAAAGAGCGAGAGAGGCGAGGCGTAATTATTTTATAGCATATTTAATAAGTTTGAATGTTGTGAAAACTCTCCTACAGATCTGATTCGTTCAAATCTTTTCAGATCCATTAAGAGGCTTTTTGAAAAAAGAAACACATGAACTTAAAATGATTAAGATTCAAACCTCCGTTAAGGCAACATTTTTTTTTATTTCAAAAGATCACCAATTTACAACTCCTCATTTGGTGCAGCTCTTTAAGTATTTTACTGAATCATGATTTTTCATCGCAGTTGATCACACTTATAAAGTAAGAACAATTCTCTATGATGAGAGTATTGAGGTAATGGAGAAGTTAGATCACAATCACCTTATCTTCAATCTTTCATTAGTCAAACACAATCTCATTCGACAACTTCTCATAATTGTTTGCAAATTAAACTTTGTACTTTGCGAATGATCGAAATAGGCGATGTAGAAAGAGAATTTTAAAGGGTCAAAATCATTCCCCACCCTCCCAAGTTTGGTTTAAAAATAACCCCCCCACCCCCTCCCCCAACTTTCAACAATAATTATTTTTCCCTCCTTATCCCATGAAATATCTATTTTACCCTTGATTTTCTATTTTCCATCAACTATTTATACAAGTAAAAATAATAGGTAATATAATAGTTTTAAAATATATTTCAAAAATAATATAAAAATATTAATAAAAATAAAGGTACATCCTATAAAAAAAATTAAAAGATTATCTATTTGTATTGTAGGTAATTTTTTATTTTTTAATTTAAAAAATACTTCATTATTGACAAACAAAAATCGTTTATCTATTTAGATATTTAAGAATAAGAGAGAATTAAAACATGCATTTATATGCATATACATATACATATTAAATGCATGTAATATTAAAATAATAGTCAGAAATAATAACATAAATTTTAATTACAAACTGATAAAAAAATTGTTCTACTTATAATTTTAATGTTCTTAAATAAAAATCTATAAATACTTAGATTAAGAATGATAAATAGTATATATTAGAGTTTTGATTATTATTAAAATATTCACTTTTTATTCTACTCTTTATTTCATTATAGAACGTCAATAATTTATATATTCAATTAGGATTTTTTTTACTTTAGTTTTTTCGAATAGAAAAAATCATTTTTGTTTTTAATAGAAAATTTGTTACCTAGAATTAAAAAAAACATGATTTTAAAGAAGTAAAAAAAAAGAAGACAAAGGTTGATAATACAAAGAGTAAAATAGGCATTTTGAAAAATTAATTAGGATAAGAGGAGGAAAATAATTATTGTTGAAAGTTGGGGGAGTTTGATTTTTAAACCAAATTTCGGTGTGGGGGGGGGGGGGGGGGGGCAGGGATGATTTTGTCCCGAATTTTAAATTGTTGTCAAATTCCTATTCAAAATGTGGCATGTATTAACTATTAAGTATTAACTTTGCAAAGTTCTGAGGAAAGATGATGAAATATAGATAATATCAATATTAATTTAGTTTCTAATTAGTATCAATATTTGGAGTTGATAGTCACTAAACTAATAGTTATTTTCTCACAAAGTTATTTTTTTGATTGAAAAAATTATTAAAATCAAGAAAAAAGTGACTTTCTGAGATAATAACTATTAGTTGAGAGACCAAATGAGAAATTAACCTTAATAGCACTCAAAGTATGTTTCTAGATCCAAAGAATTCACATTAGTATGTTCCTGTGAAAAATTAAAATTAAAGAATTACTAATTTTTGTTTTTTATTTTTGAAATAGACTAAAAAAAAGTAAATCAAATAAATTGAAATGGAGTACAACTTTGAAAACAAGCCCATCCTTGACACCAATTTTTTTTTTAAAAAAATTGAACCAACGCCAAAACATAAAAATGAATTAATTGCTTGATTGGTAATATGACTTATGAGCAGTCACCTTAGTAAATGCAGAGTCTTAGCAACAAAGTGCACTTAATTCGAAGTTCTTAAGTACTGATTTTCAATCCTTTGAAAACTACAAATGTACTTTGAATCATTATTAAGAACTTCGAATTAATTGCATCTACAAGGTGCAGATAGTCAAGTTCTGATTAATAAATGTTGATTCTCATATTTTTCAAGCCACTAATTTATTTTTTGGTAACAAGGAAATCCACAATAGTTAATTTTTTGGTGCGCTGTGTAGACCTCGCAAATCACATAGAAAATATAAATTGCATTAGATATATACTCTGTATTACAAGCTTGATCGAAAAATGCATGTACGTGGTATCTGTTATCTCCTGTATTAAAATTAGCAAATCAAAAATAATAAAGATGAAAAGAAAAATAATATCTAAGTCTACATAATTCAGTGTGTGTCCTTAAAAAATTTAATCCCCTTACTGTACCCGAGGTTATGGATTATTTTCTCCCAAGATAAAATGGATAAATCATTAAAGAAGTAGCGGTACCTCAAACTTCGATAATTCCAACAAACTCAAAAGTCAGCAACGAAATCAGACAAAGACACAACTTTGTTTGTAATAAACTTTTCTGCAGAAGAGGGAGAAAATTCGATGTCGAAAACTGAGGAGAAGCCTCTCTAATTATAGCCAACAATGTGTCCGAACTCACCTGTTCAGAACAGTCTCATCTGTTAAGAGTAGGCATGGTGTTTTTCGGGAAAAGAAATATTTATTCAGAAGGAAGAAATCCTTTCTGAATCCGCGAATTTCTAATTAATTTTGTTCCGCTAATTAATTAGTTAATTTCGTAAACTAATTCTGTGATTTAATTAATCAAATTAGTTCTATGAATTAATTAATTAATTAATAATTCAGTGGATTAATAATTAATATTAAGAAAAAGAAAATTAATTAATGAGATTGATAAATAAATTATCTAAAAATTATCAGTCAATCACATCATTTGTCAAAGCCGAAGCTAAGGCCGAGCCGAGCGAGCGAAGACGATGACGGTGTGAAGGGGCACCATCTACTTAACCCTTTAAGAGTTAACAGAAGTATTTCCTCATATAAAGACAAAACTTTTTCTTTTTTCTACCAATGAGGGAGAAATGACTTTTCATTTTTCCTTCACTTGGTTCCCCACATGTCTCAATTCTTATTTTCCATATATTCACACCTTACTTAAACACAACAATCTCCCACATGAACGTGCAATGACTATTGTTTAAAACATATGCATGAATAACTGTGTGATTCATAAGTAAGGATTAATTACATCTGGATAAGTAGGTTTTCCTTTTAACTTTTCATAGTGAACATATATCGGATATACTCGATCAATCGGTAGATTTGATATCTTTGAACCATCGAACTTTGGTGTATACCTAGACAACATAGGTCACATAATTAATTCTTTAACTATTTTTGATTGTCATTATTTTGTTTGTTTCAGCCATAAACATTTCTTGGTTCATAAATGCGTAGAAAATTGGTCTTACTGGATTCTCCTAGAAGCGGCTTACACTTCACACTTACATATGTAATTTCTAAATGTATTATCCCGTAGATACACTATTTAATATACCCAATATCTAACTTAGATTTCATTAAAAGGTCCTAATGCCTTATCCTTATTACTGAACATTGTCACATCATGAGAATGGATCATTAAAAAAAATTATTACAATGTTGAACCATCATCAATGACTTTGTTTGATCTCTTTGAACCTAGATCTTGGGATCTCCAGTCTTTTAGGTAGAGTTACCACCACAATGATTTGTCCTCGGCCATAGTCCCATTCCCTTTGATGATCTCTCAACTCCCTCTCTAGTTAGGCTTTTTGTAAGTGGAGTCGATACATTATTCTTTGACTTTACATAATTAATTGTGATAATTTCACTAGACAGTAGTTGTCTAATGGTATTGTATCTTCGTTGTATGTGATGAAACTTACCATTATACATTACGCTCTCAACTCTTCCTATTTCAGTTTGACTATCACAATATATGGATATAGAAGCCATTGATTTTGGCCAAAATGGAATATCTTCTAAGAAGTTTGAGTGCCATTTAACTTATTTACCGGCCTTGTCTAAGGTTATGAACTCAGACTCCATCGTGCAGTGAGCTATACATGTTTGGTTGGATGATTTTCAAGATATTTCTCCTCCACCAATAGTGAAAACGTATTCACTTGTGGACTTAATTTTAGTTGACCTAGTAATCCAATTTGCATCACTATATCCTTCAACAACTGCTGGATACTTGTTGTAATGGAAAGCAAAGTTTTGAGTGTGTTTTAAATATCCCAAAACTCATTTCATTGCCATCCAATGATTTTGATTAGGATTACTTGTGTATCGACTCAATTTACTTATAACACAAGCTATGTCTGCTTGTGTACAGTTCATGATGTACATCAAACTTTCCAACACTCTAGCATAATTCAATCGAGACTGACTCTTACCTTTATTCTTAGCAACATCAAGGTTCACATTAATTGATGTTTTTGCACTTTTGAAGTTTAAGTACTTGTATTTTTCATCTACCTTTTGGATATAATGAGATTGACACAATGCTAGATCTTGAGGAGCTTTGTGAATCTTAATTTCCAATATCAAATTGGCAACTCCTAAATCTTTCCTATCGAACTTACTAGAAAACATACGTTTAGTAGCATTTATGTTAGCAATGTTGTTACTCATTATTAGCATATCATCCACATATAAACGAACAATGACAACTTTGTTTGGGGTGTCTTTAATGTAAATACAATTATTATATTCATTAATGTTAAATTCATTTGCTAATATGATTTGGTCAAATTTCGCATGCCGTTTCTTAGGTGATTGTTTTAGTCCATAAATTGACTTAACAATTACATACTTTCTTTTCTTTACCAGGAACCACAATGCCCTCGGATTATTCCATGTAAATTTCTTCCTCCAATTCTCCATTTAAGAAAGATTTTTTTACATCCATTTGATGGATTTCAAGGCCATATACCGCATCTAATGCAATTAACATCCGAATGGATGTAGTTCTAATTACAAGTGGGTATGTATCAAAATAATCAAGGACTCCTTTCTGTCTAAAGCTTTTAACGACAAGTCTTGCCTTGTATTTGTCAATAGTTCCATCAACTTTCATTTTTCTTTTGAAGATCCATTTTGAACCTAAAGGTTTGTTTTTTGGAGAAAGATCAACCAATTCTCAAGTTTGATTACCCAAGATTGAATCAATCTCACTATTGACAATCTCTTTGCAAAAAGATGAGTCTGCAGAATGTTTGAGGCTCATGTTCGAGAAAAAATGTTACAAAATCATATCCAAAGGATGTAGATGTCCTATAACATTTATTGCTCCTTGAAATCTCTTTATTAGGTATATTCTCCTTTGATTTTTCTCGAGGTCGTTAGACCTTATACTAGACAATTCAAGTCTAGTTTTAAAACATTGTGAAAATGAATGGCCAAACACAACTCCTACTCCAACTTCAAAAAATTCAGTAAAATGAATAATATTTGGTTTCATTGCCAAACACGACGTCTTGAGATTCATATCTACATATTTGTTTTGTGAGGCTTACGGCCTAAGCGTTCGACCGTGCGCTTTAAAAATCTAACCATTAACGTTCGGGCTCATTCGACGATTTCTATCAAAATCATGTGTCAAAGTTCCCAATTAGCATTGTTGACCTTCAAATTCTTTAACAAATGAATGGTAAAAGTTCAATTCATCTATAGAAATATGAAAATTGAAAGTAACATAAATAACGAGTAATAATATTTCATGATTACTAATTTAGAACATTGTGAAAATGAATGTCATTTGAACATCCTTATGAAAATAGACATCTGAAATTTGTATATCACTTTCGATTAGTCTTCATGTCTTAATTTTCTCTTAATATTATCAGATTTTTATTATTTTATCATTTGAAAGTAATTTTATATTTTTTAATAAAGAAGTAATGTTTCAAATTTTAGTACTGACAATGTTTATTTATTATTTACTTTTAGAGAAGTAATATGTATAGTTTGATTATTTTTTTACGAAATTGTAATTATTTACTAGTTTGAAAGTAAGACATTGTTGATTTGCATTTCATGATAACTTTAAACTGTTGAATTTTTTATACTTACAAAAATATGTTAAATATTTGTTTCTGGGAGTTCCTTAAATTTTCTTAATTTTTATGTATCTTTTATATTTTTTATATTATTTTGCTATTTATAAAATATAAAAAGAGATGGTCAAGGGGTAGAAGTTAGAAGCATCGGGTGGATAGGGAGAATACAATAAATATAGAATCTTGCTTATAAAACTTGTTTTCCCTACTTCCATTAAAAAGGTTATTTTCCTCATTTTTAATAAACATGTTTTCCAAAGATTTTTTCCAAACCAAACATAAGAAAATATTTTCCTCCCTACTAAACCCACCCGATTCATTGTTTTTGAGCTACATTCTTGCAAAATTACATATAGGCTACGTAATTGAAATGTATGTGTATCATGTATGGATTGTAGTTACGTATCCCTCATTTAAAAAATCATGCTACTTCTTTTGTGTTGCTATCTTTCAAGAAATAACATATAACTAGTTGGTTTCCTTCATGAAAGATATGCTATTGTAACAATGAACTTATTTTGATGGAGCCTGTCGTGCATAATAAACTCCATACATACGCTTTTTTTATGTCGAAGAGCGTTTTTTTGGAACTACCATTTAGAAATTACAAAATTACTCATTGTTATAGCTATTACAGCCCAAGGGAGCTAACTACCCATCAATGTTTGTGCCATTCAAAGGCGAAATACATCCCTCCAGCTTCCAATCACAGGCCAGGAAAGGTAGACCCTAAACAACATAAACTTAAATTCGAAAAAAATGAATTTTGCATGCATTGATACCGAAGTAATGAGATAAACAAAATTTCAATAGTTCACGTCAATGAAAATACTTGTTATCTTTGTGGTGCTAGTTAATTCCCCTGGTAGGATGGCTCAACCCCTTCAGCAGCTAGTTTTATTCGTTGGTGATGTTCTGCAACCTTGTAATCTACAATTTCCTTGAACAGTTGAGAATCAAGAACGCAATCTGGGCTCCCATATACAGTTGCTTGAACACTAGCCACAAGTTTTGCAATCTCACGCCCAGAGAATCCTTCTGTCTTCTTAGCAGCTTCTCTGATCACGTCATCAGACAAATCTGTTATAGTTATCCTTTGTGGGCTCTTCTTGAAGAGGTACCCCCACTTAGAATTGTTGTCATTGTCACCTTCACCAGCAAGGTACTTGTTCAAATAGAGCTTCAGCAATTGGAAACGCTCATCCTCTTGAGGGAGAGGGAATTCAATAACTTCATCTATACGGTCAGTGACAGCACTGTCAAGATCTCCTGGCCTGTTGGTAGCGAGGACAAGAACTACATCTCGTGACTGGTCCCCTGTTCGAAAGAGTAGAGCATTCAAAGCGCTTCGCTGAGCTTCACTCATGTATGTACTATTCCGCCTGAGATCAAAGAAGAGCACTGTCCTTTAAAAATTGTATTTCTAGTAGTTGATGCTACATTTAGAAAAGTAACTCAAAAACAGCAGCATATCATTATCATTAAGCAGATAAGAAGTAGCATTTAATCGGAAGCAGCTGCACTTAAATTTAACTTACTCGCACAAAAATGCATCAGCCTCATCAATGAAAAGTAGTAAGCCTTTCTTTGATTTTTTGGCCCAATCAAATATTTCGTGAATTTTGGTGACAGCCTGTGCACCCAGGGGTGCAACATCTCCTCCGGTCATCATAGCATAGTCTAAACCCTGTCATATTCAGACAACTTTTTTAGCTAAAGACTTATTTTTGGAATCAAAAGAGGAAAAGAGTGAAACAAAAGAGAGTTATTTCCTTCCTTTTATTCGTTAACTTCAAAAATGCAAGAATCGTGAGAGCTCGATTTTCTTCCCTTTTTAAAAGTTTGGTAGGGGAAGAGGGGGGAAAGCAGTAACTTTCTGGCTATAGTTCAGAAAAGTGAGAAGTTAGTCCGTTATTGCCATAAGCAGTTATTCATCCTGCTCAGTAGATGAAAGGGTATTTACGTTAAAAAAATACAAGAAGCAATTAACGATGGTTGCCCAAAAATCCTGTATTAACAGCACAAAAACATCCACACTTATTTATTTATTGAACAATTAACTAGTGGAGTAACAATTATAATTGGGGAACAAGGAAAAATACAAGGAAAGTGTACCGATTTTCTTGCTATTTCCCTTGCAACCATTGTTTTCCCAGTGCCAGGAGGACCATAAAAGAGCATATTGCGAAATGGTGCCTGGTGAGACTTGGTGTTTGCTGTGGCCCTAGCAAGGTGTTCTATTCTCCTCTGAAGAGAAGGATGCAGAATAATGTTTCCAAAAGCAGATTTACTTTGTCCAGTTGCTGGCAAACCAGCAGCTGTACCAAATTTGAGTCCTTTGTTTGCTACTTGAGAAATCATCCAAGACCAAGGAAATCTTGACATGGATGATTCACGAATTAACGAGGGTTGACCAAGAATTCTGTTAATATATCCCCAGGTAACTCTTGCACCTTCCCTGTATTAACAGAAAAAATAAGAACAAATATGTATAATTACTACTCTAAAGATTAAATATCAATGAGCCAGCAGATATAATTAAATAGGACATTAAGTACGAATTGGTCAGTAGACAAGACACAGCCAAATCCTCTCAAGATTAGCAAATTGATGATCATATGATTACTTGCGCAAGTCTTTCCTTACACCTAATTGTTATGCATAAACAAGACAAACTCAGTTGTAAGGTGCTTTCAATGATTAAATTAATTACCATATTACAAGTAATCAAAAACTGAAAGACTTACTAAAGTTCGAAACAAGGCCAAATACACCGGCAGACCCTCAAACTTGTAATCATTTTTCATTTTGGCACCTCATCTCTGCAGGGTACCTATTGAGTACCTCATGTTGCCAAATTATGCCTACTAAGCATTTTGAGGACATGTAAACTGAGTGTTTGGCACTTCTTCTCAGCGTAAGAGCCTAAATTACTTATACACCTCACTGGAAAAAGTAGAAAGTTTGAACTATTTCTATTTAGCCAATTCTTTCCACATTAGTTTCACCATGGTTTCTTCAATACTATATTCACTTACCCTACCTGCTTAGAAATACTTTACCTAAGCGAGGGTCTACAAGAAATGCCTCTCTGCCTTCACAAGGTAGGGGAAGGTATGTGTTCACATCACCCTCCCCAAACACCACTTGTGGGATTACACTGAGTATGTTGTTGTTGTCGTCTTTCTCCGGCCACCTTCATCTCTTCCACCACTACCATTGTTTTCTTCTTCAAATCTGCCACGCCCATGCACTCGCCACCTCTTCTTCCTCCATTAAATCCAACAACCACACGTGGGAACTTCAAAAAATTCCTGCATTAACTTCTTCATTACTCAAACCATCACCATAAACCTAGTTACATCTCAAATGATTCACATTGTCTTGCTCTGGAGGCTAACATTCTCCTCATCAAAACAAACAATTGGCTCACCTTCTTCTTGCAAAATTTAAGCAAGTTAAAATCATAGCCCTCTCCCTCACGATCACCCAAGACCTCCTTCACAAGATTCAACCAAAATTTACCTCCTACAAGACACCTTTCCCCACTGCAATACCATCCCAAAATTCACAACTGACCTTAACACCCTAACAATAAGCACAACTTCAAGAATATTTTTATCCCTGACCATTCAAAGAATTATAAATTGATCTTTGATTAACATGCTCGAAGTTTGGCTCTTCCCCCAATAATCTCACTGTAAATGGATACCAAGAGAACAAGAATACCCATATCAAGATGGATCTTTAATTCATAATGGGTGTTTTAAGATAATAGTGAAAACCCATTCATAATTTTTTTGAGCATTGGTAAAGTTGTATTCTTCAGCATTAAGGACATGTTGGCCACCTTCAAAAACTTACAGCCCTAACCAAAATTACAAGCTTCCTATTAAGTCTATAATTTGATCTACATCTTCTATACAGACCTGAACAAACCCATTCATAATTAACGTTAAATATTTTATGTTTTCCTTAAAAAAGTTTCGAAAGAGCAAAATGAAGGAGGAGGTAAAAGAAAGAAGTAAAAGAAATAAAATGGGAATAAGAAGAAGAAAGAGGGAGAAAATAGTTTCATAAGTGAAGGGTAGAAGATGAAGTAGGGGGTGGAGGGAAGAAGATGAAGGGAAGGGAGGTTTCTGAAAGATGAGTATTTTTAGACCTAAAATTCACATGTCATCGTTCCATTCGTCCATTTTGCAGGTCATGAGCACGCGCTTTGTGTTCTGTTTACCAGTTGTTAGTGAAGGGTTTAACAGATACAGTTAACGTGAAGTATTTAATAGGTACCACACAGAGCTAAGGTACCAAAATGAAAAATCGTGGAAAGTCTGAGGGTCTAACGATGTATCCGGCCAAGAAATAATGTAGGTCGACTACGAAAATTCTCACATAAAGACCAACTCAAAGCGACTACCAGATTTCTATAAGCAATTTAAATTTTCCCCTGAGAAAACTAAACAAAGAATAATGCTACATCAGTGTTGTGAAAAAGCGCCGAAGCGCTCGCTTTAAGCGTGAAGCGAAGCGAGGCACTAGCGCTTCAACACCGTGAAGCGAAGCGATTTCAAAAAAGTGTGCGCTTCATGGGAGAAGCGAGAAGCGCGCTTCATCTAGAAGCACGCTTCACCTAAAAGCGAGAAAAAAGCTCGCTTTTTTTGAAAAAGCGGCACTAGGGTTTTTTTTAAAAAAAAAATCTGTAAAACTTATAATTAATTGTTCCAAGCTGCAGCGACTTCTTCTTCAACTTCGACAGTTCAACCAGGTTAGTTTCTCTTCTCCTCTTCTCCTCTTCTTCTCTTCACCTCTTCTTCTCTTCTTTTGTTATTGTTTCTATTTTTATTTCCATTCAGCAGTTCTGCCGTCTGCGCAACTGCCGTCTGCGAAGAATTATTTTTTTCAACTTTTATTCAACAGTTTGGGCATTTTTTTTAAGATAAAGCATATGCTCTGGTTTTTTTCCACATAGTCTGGCTGTTTTATTATTTTTTTTTAATTTTTCTGCAGTTGCTCTTTTAATTTTGCTGCAGCTGCTCTGTTATTGTTTTGACAATTTGACTTGTGTGACTGAATTATTATTCTATTTTTTCTTTGTAGTAAGTTGTATTTTCTTAATGGCACAAAAAGAAATCCATCTTGGGCATATGGAATTGCCATGGGAAGTAACACCAAAATCAAATGTGTTTTTTGTGATATGACATATAATGGCGGAATATTTCGTCACAAGAAGCATCTTATTGGTGGTTATAAGATGTTAAAGTGTGTCCAAAGGTCCCGAATAGTGTGAAGGAAGAAATAAAAGAGTATTTTACGAAAAAAAATGAATTTAAAACTCAAATGAATCCTGAAGCATCCATGGTTAATCTTGTTGATGATGATGAAATGGATGATGAAGTTGAAGTGAATATGCCAATGGGGCATATTTATTATCTATGCATATTTTATATTTTATATTTTTATACTAAATAGCGCTTTTTCTGAAAAAAGCATGCGCTTCGCTTCACGCTTCTCGCTTCTGTGAAGCGAGCCCCTGTCGCTTTTTTCCGCTTCTCGCTTCTCAAAACACTGTGCTACATTTTAATATATTGTCTTCAAGTCAAGATCCATTAATTTGCTTATATGTTTGAGCAAACAGAATGTGAATGAGCATAATCAGGACTCCAGTCCAAATTAGCTCATAGAACCCAACCTCCAGGGCAGAATGGGGTCAAAGATTATAGATCAATGTGAAAGACAAGCCTTTCTCTTGTAGAAGGGTAACAAAAGGTGACACTGTTTATCAAGTGGGACACAAATGGACATTTCAACAGATAAATGTCCCCAGGATTATAGTAACGAAATAAGGTAATAAACAAGGGAAGTATAGAAATATCACATGGTTAATTGATAAGTCATATATAATTATGCAAAACCTCTAGCTACGTCATTCACATGGCAAATAATGTAAATGATGCTTTCTTTTTTTCATATGGACAATTAAGCTCTCAATTTGTTTCCTTATTTTCGTCAACTAATGAATTTTTTTCCTCACATTCAATCGAATGAGTTCAACCACATGTAAGTTGATATTTAATTCTCTAAACCCACCAGTTTAGTAGAAAGACCTAGAATCTCTTTAATTTTAGCAAATCCCACAAATAAAGCTCTTTTTATTCACTACTATCCTCCTAAAATAACAAGACAAAAAGATAATGCAACCAACATGAATGAGCAAAAGACAAAAAATCTAAAAAGTATCCTGCCAAGATCTTGTCTTAGAGAAATCTAAACTACTGATTATTGGATTGAGACAGGTTCAATATAGTAACGTGGATAGTGAGGATTCATATAAGTTATAACCGACCTAAACTAGTTTAGGCTTGAGACATTTTTTATAGGTAGTATGGACATGCTCACAGAAAATAAACTAGTACGAACAAGCTTCAATTGTCAAAAACATTCAGTAACCCTTACCTGTACCAAACTTCTTTAAGAGAATATGGTAAGAACTGTTCAAGGAAAAATACACATCAAGAAGCGGTATATAATTAAGAGGTCATAATATCGCACCACTCTATCACCATTAACCATGGTACTAAAACTGTTGTAGATCTTGTGGCTGTCCTACATCTATTGATACCAAAAGACAGTTATAGATCTTGGTTATAGGAATGCAGGAGATGTACACACTTTGAATATCACTGCCGTAAGTTTGACTTTTATGAAAGGGAAAAGGAAATGAAAGAGTAGAATATAGACCTGGTGGTATAAACTCCAGCAGCCAATGCAGTGACTCCACCAACAGTCATTACCAATTTACTCCTATCAGTCAATAGAATCCGGAAGCCCTCTGCAAATTGGATTGAGAAACAGTTCCATTGACTCTTGCTCTAAAAGAGTATAATTAAAAAGATGTATTAATAATGTAATAGCAGAACATTTTCAATAGCCTATTCTATGTGGTTCATCATCCAACGCCCTCCTAAAAACCATCACACTTTTTTTTTAGGTACTCTTATCCTGGTCTATCATACGGAACAACTTTGCTAATATGATGATACAACTACAAAAAGTAACAGAGAAAAAATAAAATCTATAAGTAAGCAAGTAGTAGAGAACTGATACGAGTTTCCTTCCCCTTTTATTGTGGGTTCTTTGGGATAAGTACAAAGTGGTAACAGTTCCTATCAAAAGAAGCACTGGATATGCCAATTGTATTTTCATGCACAAGATGTCAGTGAGTTTTTTGTTCAAATAGAGTAACAACATTAGCATACCTTCAACATGACTGAAAGTTGTATTAATGGCTGCAAGCCACTTCTCTCTTTCACCATTTATTCTTTCTATCAGCATCCTCCTTTTATGATCTTCAGTCAGTTTAGCTTCATGTGCCCTACCTTCTGCCTCAGCCATGGCCTTCACTCTTATTGTTTCTCGTTCTATTTCAGCTCTCTCTTTTTCAGTTTGTCTTTGTTGTGCTTGAATTTGATCTTCTGTTGCTCGTCTAGCTTGTTCTTTTCGTAGTGAAGACTCCTCTTGCATTTTAACCAGTTCAGCATTGTGTCTCCTTTGAGCTTCATGATCTGTCTGAAATCATGATATAAAGAGCAGTCAACTAGGTCCCTGTGTGAGATCATTTCAGCATTCAAGAACAATATACACATTCTATGCTATCTGAAATAAACAAAAATGCAGATTTACAGTGTGCACAAATTTCAGGAAGAGTAATGATTGGTAGAGTTTTTGTGAAGAGAAGGATGGAGCATCAGCGGTGCTACTGAGTATTAAAGCTTAACCTTTTGAACACTTTAAAGTTGGTTTGTTTCAAGAATCAACTAGTGGGAACGGGAGATGGTGCTAGGATTCCCCTTTTTTAAATGATTACTGTTTAACTGATCCCCATCGACTTTGAAAGCTCTAGACCTCAGACAAACATTGTTTAGCTACACTGATGAAACCCTGTTTATCATAGGCCAACTTGTTCTCTTCTCTAGCCCTTTATCATTGATAACGTCTACTTCTTAAATTAAATTACAAATATCAAAATTGTAAGCATAGGTATACAACGTGGTAAGAATTACCAGTTTTTTTATATAAAAAAAAGAAGAAAAAAGTGTATACGGAGTGGTATGTAAGCACAGGTATACAACTTGAGTTCTATATTACACATTCTAATAAACTATAATTTCTCCCAAGCACTTTGATACTCAAGATGCCATGTCCTAGCTGAATCAAGTCTAACTAAGAAAGCAAATCACTCTACAGACCTGCATTCTTTTCCTAGCCAATTCATCTTCGTATCTTAGCATTTGTGCCTTGGCTTGTGATTGTTGTTGATAAAGATTCCGCTGATCTTCTCCCCATTGTCGCTGTTTATCCTGCACTTAGACAAGTGCATTTGATACAGTGTAAAAGAAACCTGATAATAGCTAAGCAAAAAGTTAAAGAATACTCACAGCTGAATGTATCAGCATTATAAAACAATGATAGGGTGCTTTAAGCATGTACACCAGAATCAAAGCAACTATCTCATCTTAAGAGGCAATAATGCACATTAAGGTCACATTTGGTTTTTGGTTTTGGTTTTGGAAGAACTGTATTTGAAATATTCTTTAAAACAGTTACTTGTATGGACTAGATTGTTACTCAACATATTGGTTGGTTAATGTATTTTACAAAAAATGGTTAGACTACATTGTTTCCGGAAGTCACTACGACATGATTTGGCAAAACTTTTTTAGAACTAAATCAATTTGGCTTTGCCGAAATTGTTCTCTTTGAAACCAAAACAAACGGTCGTTTCTGTTTTAAAGATTGCTTTAGTTAAGGATTTTCTTTTTACTTCTATCAACATAGAAAACAAGATTACTAATATGTTTCCTACATTTATCTACAGAATTCTATGAGAATTACAACTATCATCTATTAATCGATCTCCATTTGACATGGTTTACGTGTTATCCGTAGTCAAAAAAACTTACAATATCTGCTTGAGCCTGGATTGCTTCAAAATGAACTTTCTCAGCAGCAATATCCGCAAGCCGAGTTTTTTCCTGCTTTCTCATCACATCAAACACCTTCAACAAAAAGCAAAAAAACAAAATTAGATTAATTCGTTCACGGAAAATTTACAAAGAAAGCACTCACCTGTTTGTGATAAGGAGAACTGTTGATTTCCCTAAGAGCTTTTGCACCTCTTTCTAACGATTCCGGGTTGAACCCACCTCTTGAATCTTCAGAAGAATCCTTTGCATCTGACTCGGAAGAGTCCGTCTGAGGACTCTCAGAAGAAGATGAAGGCACAGAAGGAGATGGAGATGAAAAAGGGTTCAAGCGAAACGGAGAGTCGGCGTACGCGCGGTTGGGGACAGTGGAAGATGTAGCAGCAATGGCAGCTGCAGCTGCCATTGCTGCCATTGAAGATAACCTCGAAGCAGTCATTATTAACAAAGCAATTTCATGCTTGAATGCAACATTGAGTTCTTCGATGTCTGGTACGAGCGAGCTTAAACCCTGCGACTATGGGGTGGTCAAAACTAGGGTTTAAGAGGATCGATTAGTTGACCGGTTAGATTGGGGATATTCTTGTAATTTTGGTGCCGCCTTTTGTCCAACATTTCTTGTGCGGGGAGTAACCCGGGTGGGGCTTTGTTTTGGGCCAATTGGTAAGTGGTTTGAATGCAGCCCAACATCTATATATTATTAAAAGGAGAGGATAAAGCCACCACATTCATCCAAGTGGTAGCCTATGAATTTGCCATGTGTCATCTTAGAAAAATAATTAGTTACACTAGATAATAATTAACTAACTTTTAAGTTTTTATACCTTTTTTTTTATAAATTTAATTTTTGAATAATGTTTTTATTTTTTTCATTTTCTCTAAATACAAATTGTGACAATTTTGTAGTCATAGTAATAATTTTTAAATTTTTCATTTTAAAATATCTTTCATATTATATTACTATATTTTTAAGAAGAAAAAAAAAGTCAGCCATTAAATAAGATAAGATATTAGAAACAAACGGCATAATATCCAAAAATACCAAAAAAATAAGAATCACCTATTTGATTGAATTTTTTTAACGAGTTTCAAGTATTTAGAAAACAAAGTGCAACATAACCCCCGACTCACATTTCTTTTATTACATTTTTATATAAATAGTTTTATACAACAACAACAACAACCCAGTGAAATCCCACATCGTGGGGTCTGGGGAGGGTAGAGTGTACGCAGACCTGACTCCTACCAATGTAGGACGGCTGTTTCCGAAAGACCCTCGGCTATATAAATAGTTTTATATCTATGAAAAAAATTACAAAAGATAAAGGTAAAATTTGAATTAATAATTACAATTTTGGAGGTGGTTATAACTTTCCTACTTTTACCATATTTAAATTATTTAAAATTATCAACAAAAACGCTTTTATCGTAACAAAAAAAATAAATTTGATATTTATAAATTAAAAAGATTATATCGAAACAAAAAAATTAATTTGATATTTGAAGGTTATCAACTCCTAATATATCTCAACTACTTCCCACTTTCACATTCTAAATCAAAACATTCCGAATAAAAAATCAAATGAATTGACCAAAACAAAGTAGTTGAGATACTTGATTTTTCAGTTTTTCCGTTTTAAAAATACTCGATTTTTAAGCTTTAAAAAATAAATTTAAATTATTTAAATCTGTAGTTATGGACGACTTGACACATGGCATCACCACAAAAATTAAAAATGTCAATTGACAAATAATAAAAAATGCTAAATAAGTAATATGTACAAAAAAACACATTAATGAAGGGTCAGTTAAAAGTAAAATCAATCAAAAAAAATAGACCCAATAAAATATCAACTACCTCATACAACCCCTAAAATTTCTCACCCACTTGCCTTAACTTCTCTATTCCTCCCCAAAACTCAGCCACTCTATTCTTCAATAAATTTGACAGCATATCTCCATTTTTTAAACTGAAAAGAGCTAAAATTATTTCTAAAAATAGTTTAACAATGCCCTTAGTTATACTTTAGGGTCAATTATACCCTTATCGTTATACTTTGAGTCAAATATGCCCTTGAGTATAACGGAGTGCCACGTGTCGGTGTCTCAGTGGCCAACTTATTTTCCCTCTTATTTTTTCATCCGGATCAAACAAATACAGATCCGACCCAATCAATTTAGTATCCGACCCATCAATAATATATCATACCCAAATAAACCTAAATCTAACCCATCAATAACGCTGCTCTCTCTCTCTTCTCTCTCTAAAAAAAATGCATATCACCTCTCTCTAGCGTCTTCAACCTCCATTTCAACCCAATTTTGGAATCTGGTTCATGTTTTTGTATACCTCTGAAGCGAAGATAGCCTCAGCACAGAGTCTTTCACATCAGCCCCGATTCTCGCGGCTGATGAAAACTCGTTGTTCTTAACCTTACTAGTCCAATCATACGGTAAAATATTTTTTTTATCACAAAGATTGGATTTTTCAGGTGCAACTTTCTCTTTATTATCAGAAATAACTAGTTGGTTCTGAAGCAAATGGACACTCAATGCTTCTCCACCATTGTTGCTGCTACAGTTTTGCCCGAGCTCATTTAAAGGATTATCATAAAGGGAATTATATGAATTTGAAGAACGAAGTGGTTTTGTAGTTTTCTTGAAGTCGGACATTTTTGAACACCCAATTTGAGGAAAAGAGGAGAACAACAGGTTATGAAGTGTAGTAAGTTGAGATGTGCAGAAACTGCAGACACTGTGTTAGCCGGTGATTGATGGACACAAAGTTGAGTTTTATGTGTTGAAGAAACCATTTATGAATGAATTCTTGGAATTTTTGAGCTACAAGTTTGATACATGAGAATATGGTACATAAACTTTAAGTAGTAAAGTTTGATACATGAGGATATGATATATAAACTTTCATCTTATATTCGAGTTTGATACATGAGAATAGTTGATACATAAGTTGTAGATGTATCAGAAGCAGTAAGTTGATACATAAGTTGACTTGATACATAAGTTGTAGCCGATATATGAAGTTGTAGCTGATATATAGCTGATACATAAGTTGTAGATACTTCTGATACATCTACAACTTATGTATCAGCTGCAACTTATGTATCAACTACAATTTATGTATCGGGTACAACTTATGTATCAAGTCAACTTATGTATCAGCTACAACTTATGTATCAAACTTTACTGCTTCTGATACATCTACAACTTACGAATCAAGTCAACTTATGTTTCAACTACAACTTATATATCAACTTATTGCTTCTGATACATCTATAACTTATGTATCAGCTACAACTTATGTATTAAGTCAACTTATGTATCAGCTACAACTTATGTATCAGCTATTCTCATGTACCAAACTCGAATATAAGATGAAAGTTTATGTACCATATTCTCATGTATCAAACTTTACTACTTCTGATACATCTACAACTTATGCATCATATTCTCATGTATCAAACTTTACTGCTTCTAATAGATCTCAATTTACTACACTCCATACACATTTCAACTGCACAACTGCAGTTTTTGCACATTACAACTGCATATTTCAACTGAACAACACAACTATACATTCATCAACATTTCAGTAAAACTAAACATAATTGAATTCGACAAAACAACTGGACATTTCAAACACCATAATAGTTGTATGGATGCCACACTATAACCCCAAAAACTAATACACCCCAAGTCTTAAGCAGTACATACATCACCATAATTCACAAAAAAACAATAACATTTCATAAAGCTAAATCAATTGTTAGGTCCCCTTCTTGGATTCAATTTCCCAATACTCTCTTGAGCTTTAGCCTCCAACTTGTTGGTAGTAATTGCATCATTCCCTTGCCAAGTTAATCTTGTTACTGAGACTGAAAGATTGGTTGCCTCACTAACACCACTGTGGTCACCTCTAAAGCTTATTGCCCTTCTACCTGTTGGTTCTTGTGCTTTCTGCCCCATTTGAAGTCTTGTGAAAAATTCAGAAATCACTATGGGCCTTAGAAAAGGGTCTTCATCATCTTCCTCAACTGAAGGATATTCAGAGTGAGGAAATGGGGTGCTGCTACTAGACATGTGCTGACTGTCTTGGGTTGGTTGGGGGGCTGTTAAGTTGATCTCTTCTTCAACTTGGGGTTGATGTGAAAGACTCTGTGCTGAGTCCATCTTCGCTTCAGAGGTATACAAAAACATGAACCAGATTCCAAAATTGGGTTGAAATGGAGGTTGAAGACGATAGAGAGAGGTGCTATGCATTTTTTTAGAGAGAGAAGAAAGAGAGAGCAACGTTATTGATGGGTTAGATTTAGGTTTATTTGGGTATGATATGTTATTGATGAGTCGGGTACTAAATTGATTGGGTCGGATCTATATTTATTTGATCTGGATAAAAAAATATAAGAGGGGAAATAAGTTGGTCACTGAGAAACCGACACGTAACACTCTATTATACTCAAGGGCATATTTGGCCCAAATTATAACTGTAAGGATATAATTGGCCCTAAAGTATAACGAAGGGCATGGATGAACTATTTTTCGAAATTCAGGGATAATTTTAGCCTTTTTCCATTTTTTTAAAAAACATTTACAATGCGAAAAAGCAAGTTTCTCAATAAAAGATCAAAATACCAAGGCTATAATAAACACTACTAACTCATGAAAAGGTAAATCTTTGTATATTTAATTTCTCTTATGATCTTTTTTTTTTACTAACGAAAATGCACTAATTATTTAACATTATGCATTGTTCTACATGTCTTAAGTGGTGGACATAAATTGAAAATCATGGCTAAAATTGATTTGAAACTTAATAATAATTTTTTCAGGAAAGTTACTGGATTATAATAATAATTTTTAGAATCAGTTATCGATTAAAAGTTTAATGTTATTATCACGCAATCATGAAGCGAACACTTTCTATTACTTTGATCTTCAAGTAAAAACTTGATCACAATAAATATTTATGAAATTCGTAAGAAATAATCATACTTGATATCATTGTGCCATTATTTAATTATTTATTTTGGTTATCATTGGTATTATTAATTATAGTCATGAAAATTATTTTGTTTGGTTGATTGAAGTTTGTGGGAGGTCTTATTTTCTCTATTCAACAAAATTATCTTTAAAACTTTCAATATGATTTGATCCACAGGAGTTGTAAAGAATTGATGCGAGGAATCAATTAGAATCGAGTGCTCTTTATCTTTACTTAATTTTTGGGATAACACATGAATCAACTTTAAAAATACCAAAAAGGCAAAGATTACTAGCATAAAATTTATTTTCATTAAATTTGTAGTTTTATTTTTATTTATGTGAGGATTTTACAAATTTTATAGTACATAAACTGTAAAATTGTTTTTTTCTTAAAAACCTTTGTAATATAAAAGGATAAAATTATTTGTATTTGATTTTGAGATGAGGAATATTTTTAATTTAATTACAATCACAAAAGTTATATACGGGTGTATACGGGTGTTAGTTTTTTTAATGTTGGGTATTTTTAGACGTGTATTGTTAATTATTATTTTTTATATAAAATATGAATTAATTAAAAGATAAAAATAAATTATACAGTTTTGGAGATGACTATAACTTCCACACTTTCTCTCATGTCAATTTCTAACAAATACTTCTTGAATTGAAAAATTATACTTATTTAACTTTGCCATGAATTGAAAGATAACTTTTGAGCATGAATTGAAAAAAAAAATCTTGAATTTTAATTTAAAGATAATAAATTTTCACACACAACAACAACAACAACAATCCAATGAAATCCCACATCGTGGGGTCTGGGGAGGGTAGAGTGTACGCAGACCTGACTCCTACCAATGTAGGACGGCTGTTTCCGAAAGACCCTCGTCTCAATAAAAACATAGAAAAAGGTCAGAGAAGAATATTAGTAATAATATGCTATCTTAACTACTTAAAAGTTAAAAACTATTATGCTTAATACTTCTATTTTTTTTTCATTACATACGATAACTGGGTATTAATTTGACTTTCAGTATGAAATATAAAATTAAGTCTTACATTTTTACTAGAAAAGTAAATAATATTTTTTACAAATACTTGAAAGAGCATATGGTTGTGAAACAAAATTTAATATGCTCAAACAAATAATATATATATATATATATATATATATATATATATATATATATATATATATATATATATATATATATATATATATATATATATATATATATATATGCGAACATAATGTATAATATAATTACTTTCTTTAATATTATCCGAACATCGCGCGAGAATGTATACTAGTAATAGTTACAAAGAGAAAATTACACAAAATGTCTATCGAATCAAAATTTCTTACCTAAAATTAGGGTTGTTCATGGTTATGGTTAAAAAATTAAATCGAACCGTAATCCGATCAAACCGATTAAAAAAATTGATATATGATTTGATTTGTTTAGGTTTGATTTTAAATTTTGAAAACCAATACTATTTGGTTTAGTTTTGATTTTACTAAAAATGAACCGAAAAAATAACCAAATCGAATCGATAAATTATATATATAAATTTCATAATTATTATATATTATTCACAAATAAAATATAAATATTTTATTAAATTTTAATTGACTTAAGTCTTTAACTTTATCATTTTCTCAAATCTCAACACTTAAATTTTGATATATAATTTTCTTGTATCCTTTCCCCGGTTGTTCCTCAATCATTGAGCTTGGGGTTATTTTTTGCTATAAATATTTGATCTTTGGTGTATAATAACTTTAGTATTGCTTAAGTAAATCATTTTTTTCGTGTAATAATAAATCTAGTATTGTTTAATTTCTTAATTGAATCCACTATAGTTTTCCTATAAATTGTTCATGTACTAGGTGTTAATATTTATCGAGATGTGTATGCCTTCAACAAGTTTTATTATTTTCAAACCGAAAAAAAACTAAAAGAAATTGAACCAAACCGACAATAACCAAACCGACGGTTATTTTTTTGGTTTGGTTTTAGAAATTTGACAAATGATTAAATTGGTTTGATTTTGATTTTAACCAATAATCGAGCCAAATCGAACCATGAAGTATTACCAAAAAAGCAAAAAAGGCGGAAGCTCCTACTTAAGGAGGGAAAAACAAGTCATACATATAGTGTTTGGTGCAATTTTTGAGTCTTAAAGATCAACTAATAATATAATATTTAAGAGTTAGTTGAAGCAAGTACTACACATCTTATAGATGTATAAAAAAAAATAACGTCATTTCCTAAGTGAATAATGAAAGCACAAATTGATGGGTCCTAAACAAATCGTCTAAAAGAATAGTGCAGAGGAATGAATGGTTTGATGGTCATGGTGGAATAACTTATATTTACACAAACAATGACGCAGCTAAACCTTTCCATATATATTCGACTTGGATTCAACCACCAATTACCTGTGTCCTAATTCCTTTATGATTCAGATTAGCATTCTTTTTTAAAAAATATTTCCTAATTACAATTCTTGTCTTTTTAGGATTAGGTTTCTTGTACTTTCTTTACTATAAATATATCATACTAACAATATTCTCAATTGTCTTATACACAATCATGGCACCACCAATGGACCTGCTTGGTGATTTGGGGATGTAAAGATTGCACAGAAGAAGAAAGCCAATGTAGTGACCTTAGTCAAGCAAAAGAAAGAATTGGAGAGGGAGAAGATTCATCCGGAGCAACGTCAGGTGAGAAAGAAAATTCGTGCGGACCAGAAGAAGATAAGTGAAAAGCGATCTCGGAAGGAGACACAAATAAATTTTATTTTTCAGCATTGATGTCGAGTTTAATAAAACTATTATTTAGAATTGTTGCAATGTCTTAGAAGGACTGACAACTTTTGTCTTTAACTCGATAATCTATCTATTATCTTTTTTTTTCTCGGCCACTTTTTAGTGTCTTTTGTTTGTAGCCATTAATCAATTTATTACATAAAGATTTCTTTCTTACCCCCCGTAAAAAAAGGAATTATTTTTTTCCTTTTTGATGAAAAACATTTTTCTCGGAGAATGTTTGTTATAATCGAACATAGAGAAAATGTATAATACATAAACGTATTTTTTTAATTTTGTCTTAACTAATAATTATGTCCTCCAATTTTGAATATGTATAAATAAACGCTTAAATTTGTATATATAAATTTGAACAAGTAGACAAATGAGTCCTATGTGACATAATATGGGCAGAATACCACATAGGACTTGAATTGTCACCTAAGACACCATGTAGGGCACTACTAAACAAGAGGAAAGAAAATGAAACTAGAAGACCCATTCTTTAGTTACTAGGAAAAGACTTTAAAGAAACTAAGTGGAAAGTGGAAATCAAAATCTCTTTGGAAAAGAGAATTGCACTTATTTCTTGGCTTCCAGCTATTCAACTTACTTTACTTGACTAATGACTTCCTTCAAATCTTTAAGAAAAAGAAAGAAGAGGGAGAAAAAAAAATGATTTTCCCTATGATCTCTAGCAAGTGAGGAGAACACTTGATTTATGACATAATCCAATGTATATAATACTCTTTACAAATGCACTACAATTTTATTTTTTTGGCGTTCAGCAAGTAAAAGAAAACGAATCGAATATAGTAGTTGGGAATTCGTTACATCGAACTATCAACCTTTTCATGAACTTGTAAGGATGTGGTGAGGGGTTGTTCCTTTTTTAAGTAGAGGTATTGGTTTGAGTCCTAAGTATGGAAAAATTCTTGATAGGGAGGGCTTCCTTTCGAGTGGGGTCCTACACAACGAATTCAGATTAGTCAGGCTCCAATACGGATATCAGACAATGAATTAAAAACCAAAAAATAAAAAATCCACAAGATAGCCACTCTTAATAATTTTTATGTATGATATACTTGATCGAATTACTTAAAAAGCCTACAAGTTTTTTTTTGAGACGGTAATTAAAAAAAAAAAACTACAAGTAAAGACATGCATGTTAGTGGTTGGGAATTCCTCACATCGATCGATCAAGTCTTTCATGAACTTGTAAGGATGTGGTGAGGGGCTATTCCTTTATTAATCATAGATTTGGGGTTTGAGCCCTGAGTATAGAAAAATTCTTGGTAGAGAGCGTTTCCTTCCGAATGGAGTCTTACACGGAGCGAATCTGGCCTAGGTATGAAAAAATTCTTGGTACGAAGCTTTCCCCCACCATAATGGGCCCTACACTGAGCGAATTCAAATTAGTAAGACTCCAATATAAATATCAGACAATGAATAAAAATAAAAAATAATTTTAAAAAAATCCACAAGGTAACCACTCTTAATAAGCTTTATGTACAAATTACAATATACATGATCAATTACTTAAAAGCCTACAAGTAAATATTTATACTAATTAAACATATCGAAAACTCATCAAATTATTTTATAATATCAATATATATAATTTCAGTCTTTACTCAAAAACAACAACAAAAAAAGGTAGAAAAAAAGATAAAACAATATGTTTGCATTGGTTCGGTTGTTGTGCAATTGGAGGGGTGTGGGGTTGCAACAAAAGCGTTAGGTAAACAATTAGTTGAGGGGTCCTTCTGGGGGGGGGGGGCACCCCTATGAAACAGATGGGATCCATTTATTTTTTAGTCATTATTGCTTTACTCTCGATTTGATACAAAGAAAATATTTTTCACGAAAAATAATTTTTGATATTTGATAAATTAAAAAATATATTATATATCTAAAAATTATTTTATATATTAATCTAGAGAAACTCTATGGGTCTGTGGATGAAGCATGGAAGTGTGGCTTGGGGTTGGGGTGTGTTGCAAGGTGGCCGGGAGGTGATTATTTAACTGGAATGTCACTCACAAAACTTATTTTTTCTATTTTCAAATTATTTCTCTCATTTTTAAAGAATTTATTTTTTATAAAGAAATGTTTTCCAATTTTTTTTGACTAATCAAACATTTTGAAAAAAAAATCCTTCAGATGAAACATACCCTTAAGGATATGATATTTCAAATTAATACACTTACCCCATTAATTCGAACTCATATCAAATAGACCTATTAAGAGTAATAAAATATTATATGTAGTATTAATTTATTTTCTTGATTTTGTATGATCAAAATTATTTTTTTCTAATTAAAGAATAAAAAGAATCTCAATCATCTCACCGTTATTCATAGAGAAAATTCAATGAGCAACACTACTAGCCATGGCCATGCCCTATCACAATCATTCTAAAGCTTCTTTTATCTTATTATTGTTGTATTATATTCTTTACAAATATTGGGTCCCTTAAATCTTCAAACTTTATCATGCTAATGTGATCTTGTCTCTCTTCCTCTTCATATAATGTGTATGTCTGTCTCTGTCTGTATTATTTGACTAATGAAATTTATTTTAGTAATGTCGAAAACATATAAGAAACAAAGGGATAAGGAAACAGCATTTGGAAATAGTAACCCAAATTTATTAGGAAACGTTTCGTCATTTTGCCTTGAACATAAAAAATGTTTATTTATTTTTGGGAATAATTTTAAACGTTATTGAAAAATTAGTATTTGATTATGATAATTCTATAAATCCAACAATTGAAGTTGTATTTTAAATTTGGAAAATAACTGATAACCTGTTTTCCAACTCACTTCTCACTATTGAAGTTGAATAAATAGATTCAAGCATAAATATATTTTTTACGAAAAGTATAACCAAACACAATTACTTTCTTTTCAATTTCAACACCATAAATTTAAAGAAAAAGGTAAAAACTAATTAATATCTACGACCAAACGCCTGCCTAATTTAGCAGCAAGATCTTATTTAGCACCAAGGCTAACTAGATGCTTTTGTTAGCTTTAATAATGGACCTATTGAAAATATCAGTGAAAATTCAAATCTAAAAACATTCATAGTTACAATAATATTGATTATTTATTCCGCGTTCGTTTCGTTGCAAAATACCGAATGTTTTTGTCTGTTTAGGATTTTCCTTTTTCATCTTTCTTTGGAAGTAGTTAGCACCTTTCAATGTTTTTGTTGTCAAAAGATCATGAGTTAACTAGCATCCAATCGCATACAAGATAAATAGATAAGAAAAATAACATAATTTAACAAAGTTCGGCTCCAAATAGAAGTAGAGAGAAATTTTTTACTATGAAAGAGAAGAAATGTACAATGACTTATGAATTCCCAACTACAATCTCAATATTTTGATCTCAAGCAATCTCGAACCTATAAGAGAATGATTTTCTCAATCGTACAAGAGTAATATATTTTTCTTTCCCAAATCAATTAAGACAATGAATTTCCTAAACCAATAGGGATTATGAATTTTCTAAATATACAGGAAAAAATTCAAGAAATAATTAACAAACTAAATCTTCTCCTGGGCTTGAATTCTCTTCATCAATAGAAATAATGACTTTTTGCCTTGCTCTCAATCCTCGAAAGGGCTCAACTGAATACTGCCATACCAATCAAGTCTAGACAATGCCTAAATTTATCGATCGAGACTGTCTTGATCATCATATCTGTCGAGATTATCATGTGTAGACATTTTTTTCATGTTAACAATCCCTTTAGATACAATGTCTCATCTAAAATGATGTCTGACTTCAATATATTTCGTGCTCTCATGGAACATTTGATTATTGATAAGATCAATGGCACTTTGACTGTCACAAAACACTAAAGTTTTTTTTTGAGCTAGTACAAGATCACTACCAAGCCATATAGACATATGGTCTCTTTCACTGTTTTTGTAATATAATTTTCATATATACTCAGCCTCTATGGAGGAAAAGCAATAACAAATTGCAAAGTCATCTTTCAACTGATGACACGATCAAAAAGAGTAAAGTCCCCTGTATAACCCGAATCAACTTATCCTATTACTAATTCACTCAATTTGTCTTTGAAAAAGTCAATCCCACAACTGCAATATATGCATTTATTCATGCGGAGATTGTATAATCTATTTTCAAGTAAAGGGAGTTTGTCAATGATTTCTTAGAATATAAATTTTCTAGCTTCTTCCATGTTGTTGCCGGAGACTTTCTTCAACAATTTTTCAAAGAATTCTATTTGTAACACTTATGAAGATTGCACTCATGCTCTGATGTGCTGGCATTTGACAGCATATTTGATGCTTTTAACGATGAATAATGCTAGTTTTTAAGAAACGATAGTATGTTTTAATAGTTTTTCTACTATGTTAGACAGAAAATCAGTTGAAATGGAAAAGAAAGCAAAATGAAGGACCTGACAACAGGTTTGATTGGCTGTCACACCTTCGACGGACAGTTCCACCGTCAATCTTAAACAGAACAAGTGCAAAGTGAAAGAGTTCCGACAGCCTATCTAATGGTCCGTCACACCTGTGACGTACTTTCATACTGACCGTCACACCTGTGACGGGTCGACAGATTGACCGTCGGACCAGGTTGCCTTTGAGGGAACACTGGATAGCACTGAAGGCACAAGCGATGGACCGGAGCACATGTGACGGACCGTCAGTCGCACCATTAGACAAACGGCTGCACGCACTTTTATATTTTAAATTTTTTATTTTCTGAGACTGTAAATATCACTTTTTAGATTTCAACAAAGTTTGTTGCTCCAAAGAAGAAAGCGGAACACTCATCTCCACCTGGGTTGAGCAACCAAAGCTAATCGCTGGAGGCCTTAGCAGCTTAATGACCTTTTCAGCAGCAATAATTTGTTTTTCTCGAAGGTTTTCATCAAGTATTAAATCTCTGCAATTTTAAGATTCCCAAGTGATAATCGAGGCGGAACCTTCCAGAACTTTCAGATCCGGTTCCGGAACTACTTCTTCTTCTTCTTTCTTTTTCTTTTTCTTTCCTTTTGCTTGTTTTCCAACGAATACCTCCAGATCTATTCAGATTTGGCCTAGATCTATTGATTTCCGGCGTCGTCTCGCGGTTTTCCATTTTCCGGCGTGAACAGTGTTTCCGCGCGTGAACAGTGTTTCTGGCGTGAACAGTGTTTCCGGCGTGAATCAGGTTCTTTTCAACTGGAGTTGGTACCTCCGGTTTATCTATATTTTTGTTCATACACTTATCATTGCATTTTGCTAACTTTAGATTTTTGAATAATTTATTAATTCCTACATATTTTTGTGGCTTTAGATAGTGATGGCATATTAAGGTCATGTTCTCATTCAGGGACGGGATCGGAGACGAGGGTAAGGAGGGGTAAGTGGGTTAAAGGAGCGTCTAGACTGAGAGTTGGTTCTTGGAACATTGGAACGTTAACGGGCAAATCCATAGAGCTAGTTAAAATTCTAAAAAAGAGAAAGATTAATATAGCTTGTGTCCAAGAGACCAAATAGGTAGGTTCTAAAGCTAGGGAGGTAGACGGGTATAAGCTTTGGTTTTCAGGTAGATCGAAATATAGGAATGGGGTAGGCATTTTAGTAGACAATGATCTAAGGGATCAGGTAGTGGAGGTTAGGAGAGTCAACGATAGGATGATGTCGATTAAGGTGGTCGTTGAAGGGAGCACATTCAACATTATTAGTGCTTATGCGCCACAAGCGGGCTTAAGAGAGGAGGATAAGAGGCGCTTTTGAGAGGATTTGGACGAGTTAGTGGGAGGTATACCGCCTACTGAGAAGCTTTTCGTGGAAGGGGATTTCAATGGGCACATCGGGTCTATTTCAGGAGGGTATGATGATGTGCATGGAGGCTTTGGCTATGGGGTCAGAAATGTAGGAGGTCTTTCACTTTTGGAATTCGTAAGAGCTTTTGGGTTGGTCATAGCCAATTCGAGTTTCCCAAAGAAGGAAGACCACTTGGTAACATTCCATAGTTCGGTGGCTAAGACTCAGATAGACTTTTTACTCCTGAGGAAGGTCGATAAAGGTCTGTGCAAAGACTGTAAGGTCATTCCGATAGACAACCTTACAACCCGACATAAGCTTTTGGTGGTGGATTTAGAGATCAAGATGATGAGGAATAAGAGGGTCGGGGATGATCGATCTAGGATCAGATGGAGGAGTTTGATCACTGCAAATGCTCTGGAGATGGGAGAGAAGTTGAAGGCCATGGAGGCCTGGGATAGTAATGGGGATGCGACCAGTATGTGGGATAGGACGGCTAGTTGTATTAGGACTGTGGCAAGGGAAGTGTTGGGAGTCTCCACTGGTAGTCGTAGTCGGCATCGAGGAGACTGGTGGTGGAATGGAGAAGTGCAAGAAAAGGTGGAAGCAAAGAAGATGGCGTACGCAAAGTTGATAGAAAGCACAGATGAGGTGGAAAAGTGGACGAATAGGGAACTTTATAAGATAGCAAGAAAGGAGGCGAAGTCGGCGGTTTCGACGGCAAAAACAACAGCTTTTGAACGCCTTTATGCTGAACTAGAAGAGAAAGGTGGGGATAGAAAATTGTTTAGGCTAGCTAGGGCACGGGAGAGAAGGGCACGCGATGTGGACCAAGTGAAGTGCATTAAGGACGAGCATGGAAAAGTATTGGTAGACGAGACCCTCATTAAACAGAGATGGCAGTCCTATTTCCATAAACTCTTGAATGAGGAAGGGGACAGAGACTTTGTGTTGGGAGATTTAGAACATACAGGGAGGCGTTGCGATTTTGGGTATTGCAGGAGTATTAAGGTCGAGGAGGTTAAGAGTGTCGTTCGTAGGATGCGCTGGGGAAGAGCAACCGGACCTGACGAGATTCCTGGGGAATTTTGGAAGAGCACGAGCTCGGTAGGTTTAGAGTGGTTGACTAGGTTATTTAATGTCATCTTTAAAACGGCAACGATGCCCGAAGAATGGAGGTCGAGCATAATGATCCCTCTATATAAAAACAAAGGGGATATCCAGAGTTGCAACAACTATAGAGGTATTAAGCTACTAAGCCATACTATGAAACTGTGGGAAAGAGTGGTAGAGATGAGGGTGAGGAGAGATGTGTCTATTTCAGAGAACCAGTTTGGATTTATGCCGGGACGCTCAACTACAGAAGCCATCCATCTTATGAGGAGACTGGTGGAGCAGCATAGGGAGAGGAAGAGGGACTTGCATATGGTATTCATCGACCTAGAAAAGGCTTATGATAAAGTCCCAAGAGAAATACTATGGACATGTTTGGAGGCTAAAGGTGTACCTATGACATACATTAGGGTGATCAAGGACATGTACGAGGGAGCCAAAACCAGGGTAAGGATAGTAGGAGGGGACTCAGAGCACTTCCCAGTGGTGATGGGGTTGCATCAAGGATCAGCTCTTAGTCCTTTTTTATTTGCCTTGGTGATAGATGGATTGACGCGACAAATTCAAGGTGCGGTGCCATGGTGTATGCTTTTCGTGGATGACATAGTCCTGATCGATGAGACTCGCCGCGGAGTTAACGCTAAGCTGGAGGATTGGAGACATACCTTGGAGTCTAAAGGGTTTAAGTTGAGTAGGACAAAGACAGAGTACTTAGAGTGCAAGTTCAGTGAGACACCTCAGGAGGTTGGCGTTGAAGTTAGGCTTGGTGCTCAGGCCATCCAAAAGAAAAGTAGTTGCAAGTATCTTGGGTCTATCATGCAAGGCAGCGGGGAGATTGACGATGATGTCACACATCGTATTGGGGTAGGGTGGATGAAATGGAGGCTCGCTTCCGGAGTGCTATGTGACAAGAATGTGCCACCAAAACTTAAGGACAAGTTCTACAAAGTGGTGGTTAGACCGGCTATGCTGTATGGGGTGGAGTGTTGGCCAGTTAAGACTTCTCACATTCAAAAGATGAAAGTTGCTGAGATGAGAATGCTGAGATGGATGTGTGGGCACACCAAGAGCGACAGGATTAGAAATGAGGCTATTCGGGACAAGGTAGGAGTGGCCTCGGTGGAAGACAAGATGCGGGAAATGCGACTGAGATGGTATGGACATGTGAAGAGGAGAGACACAGATGCCCCAGTGCGGAGGTGTGAGAGGCTGGCCATGGATGGTTACAGAAGAGGTAGGGGTAGGCTGAAGAAGTATTGGGGAGAGGTGATTAGATAGGACATGACGCAGTTACAGCTTACGGAGAACATGACCTTAGATAGGAGGGTGTGGAGGACCCACATTAGGGTAGAAGGCTAGTTCATAGTCTCGTTATTCTTCTCTATTCATAGGCGTAGTAGTGCATTACGATCTCTTGCGCTTTGACTTCTGATTTCTGTTATTTCTGTTATTATTTATTACTTTCTATGCTTTGATTACTCAATTTTACCTGTGACGCTTTCATTATTTATTTAATCGTTATTTGTTATTTGTATTTATTTGTTATCTATTCGTTATTTATTTGTTGTTTTTCTCATAAAGCTTTTAATTTTCTATTCTTATCTAACATTTTTTTTATGCATTTATGCTTTTACTGAGCCGAGGGTCTCTAGGAAACAGCCAACCTACCTTGATAGGAGTAAGGTCTGCGTACATTCTACCCTCCCCAGACCCCATGTTGTGGGATTTCACTGGGTTATTGTTGTTGTTGTTGTTGTATCTTGTTTTGAAAGTGAACGAGCACAGTATTGCTTGAATGAAATTAGAATGAGAGTTACATTGTCTTTGAAATCAAAGTGTTAGATTGCCTTAACCTCTTGTAAGTAATTATTTTTTTGAATGAATGCAATTCTATTCATTGTTTCAATAATCATGAGTGGATAAACCCACAACCAAGGGTTGTGGAATCCATGATGACTTGACCTAAAATAAGAGTTTGTATGGAATAAACGAAGTATTGCAATTATATATCTTGTTAACTCTTTCGTGTTAATCGATTTCTAATGGTTGCAAACATTAGAAACTGTCCTAGGTTTAATTCGAGGACTACCACTCGTCTAAAAGTTAATGTTGAAATAAGATTAACTACTTTGAGTAATTGTCATTGATTTGAGATAAATGCTTCTAGTTCGAAAGAATAAAAGTGAGTGCATTTAGGTGGGTTGAGAAACGCTCAAGTGTAGCATGAGTTTGATGAACTGGTATACTTGCAATATGAGATGATATTCTGTATAACTTGAAAATTGATCAAACAGTCCTGGTGAACACAAATCTGGTTAATTCTCTTATTAAATTCTAAGCCAAGCATATTGTTGATCGTCATTTGTTATAATTTGATATTGAGCTGAATCCCAAAAATTTCCATTTTGTTTTGGAAATAAGCAACTAATAGTAAAATAACCGCATACGACTTAGTTCCCACCTTATTTCCTGTGAGATTCGACCTCAACCTAGTTGGGTTCTATATTTGACAATGACTGCTTTATACTTCTTTAAAGAGGTGTAATTTGAGTGTATCACGCTCCCCCTTTCAGATTCGCCCTCTCTGACTCGTTCATCTCTTCAGAAAAAACCTCCTCAATTTCATAACTTTTGTAACACTAAGGACGATCTTATCCTAATCTACCATAGACTGAAACTAGATCCTCAATTGATGAATTTCTCTACTTATACTTTATCGAAGATGATAAAGACATTTTAACCCTTGATTATGTATAGAAAATTCTATCTTAGCTATTATACCAATTATTGTGGAAAGATCGTGGGTTAACTAGCTCACAATCACACATAAAACAAACAAAGGAGAAAAATAACATAAGAATTTAACAAAGTTCGACTAAGTCCGATCCTTCAAACAGAAGCAGAGAAAGTTTTCCTCTATGAAAGAAAAGAAGTGTACAATGCTTTATGAGTCCCCCAACTACATTCCTATACACATATCCGCAATAGTCTCAAACCTGCAAGAAAAAAGTCCTCTTCGACAATATATATACCCAAATCTATTAGGACAATGAATTTTCTAAATATACAAGAGAAAATTCAAGATACAATTAACAGCTTTATTACTTACATGTTTATAACGGGAACTAGAAATTTCTATTAAAAAAAAATTGAAAAGAAAAAAGTTATTATTATGTCACACTTGAAATTTGAAACTGTGGCATAAAACAATTTTTGAATTACATTTGACACTATATAAGAATTTTCCCTTATGTTAAGAAAATTTAACAATCATATATATGAGAAAATATTTTGTCCCTCTGTCTGTTGGAGCAAATATATATTTTAATATTAAAATAATAATAATAATTTGCATAGTTAATGGTGTTGAAAGTGTGCATTTTTTTTTGGTGTAACCATCATCACTTGTTCTACTTCACTTAAAATCCCGCTACTCTTTAATTCACTCTATTAAAGAATTCATATACGTATATACTGAGGTGTTTCTCATTGTATTGAGTTGTTGGTATTACTGTGGCTAAAAGAAGAGAGAGCAGAACGCCTTTTTTTTTTTTTTTCTTTTTTAATTTAGAAATTATTTTAAAATTTCTTCAATTTGGAACTAAATTGCGTTGGTGTGGCATTGAGCATTGCTTGAGGGGTAATTTTCGACCATTTTAGTAAGTAAATATTGTTGTTTTGTGTCTATTGCTCATTTGGTTTTTTTCTATTGTTTCGGTCACTGCTGAATTTGTTTCAGCAACTGTTACATATGTTTAAGCAACTGTTTTATCAGTAGCTGAATCAAATGTAGCAAATGATGAAACAAATGCAACTATTGTATATGTTATATCAATTGATGCATCTATTTTAGCAGTTGTTGCACTAACACTAATTGTTGTTTATATTTTATCAGTTGCTAAAATACATTCAACAATTGTTGTTGTAAGTGCTGCAGCAGTTGTCGAAATATATTTTAGCAATTGTTGCATCAATTTTTGAAATAATACTGCAAACAGAAACATGTTCGGCAACTGCTATTTTAGATGTTTCAGGTGCTGCAATAATTAATGCAACAATTGATGAAACTTTTTCAACAATTATTGCATCAATTACTAAACAAACATAGCAATTGCTGAAATTTTTCAGCAATTGCTGAATAAACTGCAGTCAGAATTGGAAGAAAATTATGACCATTTTTTTGAATCATAATATAAGTACCTACATTTAACTCCATCAATAGAGAACAAAATATATATTGGAATGGATTGCAATGGTGAATGGGTTGAGTCCAACAATCGTTATATTTGTTATTGAAAAAACAAAGAAATGATAAAGGACATGATTGTGGATCGAGTTATCATGTATGAATTTCTTGCTGTGATATGAATTGTGAGTTGAAGGATCTTGTTATCACTTACATGCATCATTGTGGTGAAAGCAAAATGTAGCTCCTTTCAAGATAAAGAAATAAATAAGTTTGCGTACTTATTTAGAAGATCAAGGTAGATCCGTTTTAAGGGTATATGTTCTTTAAACATTGATTGAGGACCATCAAGTTCAACAAATGTTAAATGATCTTCCCAAAAAAATAATTATCGATGAACCTACTCCTTCAATTCCTATTCCTATTCCTACTCCTGAATTTGACCGTAAATAACTGTCTAAAATAATAGTGTATTGAATTTGCAATAATTGCAACAATTGTTACATCAGATGCATGAAACAAGTGCAACAATTGTGAAACATAACACCAACTGCTGAAATCGCTGCTTTGTATAATATATTTTAGTAATTTTAATTTTATTAACAATTTTAGTTGTTATTTTTATAGGTATAAAATTATGACATCAATATTACTGAGTCGATTAACGCAATGTTTCCTGATGAAAGAGAATATTCTATTACTACTTTTTTTGATGAACTAAATCGAAAAATATGGAGAAAATTTTTATGAGAGGCGCAAAATGTTCATCAATGCATCAATCATTTTCGTTCTTAAGATAGAATGAAAAATTGCTAAAAATGTTAATTTGGGGAACAAGTTATTGGTTCATCAAACTGCCAACTACGAGTATATTGTCATTGATCACAATGTTGTTGCAACGGTCAATTTGCGATGCGAATCTTGCACATGTAGAGTCTTTGATTTTGACAGAATACTTCGTCCACATGCTACGATAGCGCTTCGATGTCAATATGATGATGATTACGAAAGACGCATTTATGAGTACTCATATCAATGCTACAAGGTGGAGAAATACATCATCCGCATATTGAGCCAGGAAGGGTGGGAAGAAGAACCACTAAGAGATGAAAATGAATCAGAGAGTCATTTCCAACAAAGAAAAATAGATGTTCCATATGCAAAAGTGTTGGGCATAAAAGAACAATAAGCTCGAAACGAAATTGTCCATATGAATAGATTTGATATTGTAACTACTATTTATTGTTAGTGAACTTCTTTTTAATTTATATGTAATATTAGTGTTGAACAATCTTCTTAATGAATACTTAAGTTCTCAAAAAAATGCATGTGAGATTGTTGAATCATAAACAGGTTGGCATTCTGCTTCAACAACTGTTATATTTGTTATAGATTTTCTCAGCAAGTAAGCAGTACGCTTCAGTAACCGTTCTACTTGTTGAGAGAAATGTAACACCCCTCAAAAAAAAATTTCCTAAGATTCGGACCCTTCTTGTATACGGGTAGAGTCGAACTCAAGTAATGTGGGGCATTTGCATGAGTAAGATGAGTCTCTGAGAAACTGAGCAGCGTTAGAGGTGATATGGGGTCATGAAGGACCCCTAGGACCAAATCAATCCAAAAGATTCGTCATGGCTAAGTTTGAGGAGGAGTTCGCATGAGGGGTTGACTTCTAACGACCCTATACTTTGATATATGACGATCTGGGTGTCCCATGACCTGTTAAATTAATGGTCGTCGAGTCTTCTTTCCAACGCCACCAAGAATGTGCATTTTGGAGTTTGGAGTCAAAAGATATGACGATCCTAAGATGAACCAGCACAGTAGAGATTTTCAGGCCTGGGTTGTAATTGCTGGAAAACTGGCTTGGCACCGCAGGGGCGCGATGCACCACTATTGCGCCAAAAACATGCCTCAGTAGTTTGGTCTCTGGCGCGGCGCGCCACTAAAAGATATGCAGGGTTTTTCAAGCCAATTTCTAGAACCCAGAAAATATTGGCCTTGGCGCTGTAAGGGCGCGACGCGCCACTATCGCGCCAAGAATGTGCCTCAGTAGTTTGGTCCTTGGCGTGGCGCGCCACTACGAGGTGTGCAGGTTTTAGGCGTAATCATCCTGGCGCTGCAATGGCGCGATGCGCCACTATCGCGCCAAGTGCATTTTTGCCTATTTTTCAAAACTTTTGAGAAGGGGCAATTTGGGAACTTACCCAAATTATATATGTATCACCCTAGACTATTTTGAGATCATATTTTCAGCCCTCACTCTCTCTCTAAAAAAAATCCCTAGGAGTTCTTCTCTCTCTCTCTCTCTCTTCTTCTTCTTCTCTATTTCCAATAATAAGAGTTCCAAGAGCTTCAAGATTTGAGTTCCCCATTGAAGACCCAACATCAAGGTTTTTTTCAAGTCTTCACTAAGGTATGTAAGGCTATCCAAAACATGGGTTGAGTCCACCCATGTGCCCTACTCTTGCTTTGAGGTTAGAGGTCCATGAAAAAATAGAGTTTCTTGGTATGGTTTATGTTTGTATGAGTTTTGTGCCCTACTTAATAAATGCTATATGTGTTGATGTTGTTGAGCTAAGAAGTTCCTAAAACCTCCATGTTAGTATGAGTTGATGGAGATGACCTGTTGTTATGTTTCGTTGATCTCTTTAATTATGTGATTATGTTGCATAGGTCAATTTCTTAAATGTGTTATTCTACTTGAATTGTTGAGCTAAAGTCATACAGTTGTGATAAGTCTTGAGGAGATATCATAAATGCTTATCTAAATGAGGCTTGATTGAGTTAATTGGAGGATAGAATTGACGAGTGGACGAGGTCCTAAATGGAACTTGCCATTATGACTTAATTGAGTTGAAATGAGAATAGAGTTGAGGGGTTGGCAATGACCCACATGAAACTAGCCGTGAGGGCTTGTTTGAGATGATTGGAGGGAGTCTTATGAGCATGAATTCATGGGAGGAGTATCGAGCACCGAAGCGGGTAAGAGTATAGTCCATACTCGAACCCCAGAAACTATGCCGCCAACGTAGGTAGGGATGGAACCGTTAAAGTCGGATGCTTCCCATGGGATCGAACCATTAAAGTCGGATGTTTCCCATTTTATTATCCTGAAATAATAGGACTTGACTAATCGATGGTATCCATTATTAGGGAGGCGTTCATGCCCTGGCAAGGTATGGATGGACATGGCAACAACGTCTGATTGTTGTACTATCACCGGCTCATAGGTGATGGTTGTCGGATAAGAGAAACTCCCATTTAGGTCTTGATAGTGCTCCGAGTCAGTTGAGTTAAGTGGCTTATGAGTTAGTCCCGTCTAAACTATTCTTGTTAGACTTAGGACATTTGAGTGAGTTGTCATGTATATATGTATGAGTTGAGATCCTGAGTTGATACTGATGTTTTCTTGATGTTGTTTTATCCGACCATTTTACATACTCGTACATTCTACATACTGACGCCATTTGGCCTGCATCGTTTCATGATGCAGAGACAGGTATCAGAGATCATCAACCAGCGCACCGTTGATTATCTACGCATTTCCAGCTACGTGGTAAGTCCTCCTAGCTTCCGGAGGATCTTGAGCTCCCTGTATAGCTTCATGTTGTCTCCTTTATTTTGATTGTGGTAGCCATGGGCTTGTCATTGGCACCTTCTAGACTTTAATAGAGGCTTCATAGACTAGACTGTGGGGAGTTTGGACTGTTATTTTGGGGAGTCTTATTATATTTATTTTGTTGAGTTAAACATGTTTGGCCTTCGGCCCCCATATTGTAAATAACATGTTATAATTGAGCCTTCCTTTGAGCGTATAGGACCGAATGACGGAATGATTGAGTTAGGTGGTTCGCTTGGAGGTCAGAAATGGCTTTCAAGTGCCGGTCACGTCTAGGGTACCCTCCTAGGGCATGACAAATATGGTATCAGAGCCCAGAGTTCGAGTGTCCTATAGAGTCTGTGAAGCCGTGTCTAGTAGAGTCTTGCTTATGGGTGTGTTGTGCACCACACTTATAAGCAGGAGGCTATATGACATTAAGAATTGTCTCACTTCTTTCATACTTTGACTTCGTGCGATAGAGTTAAACTCTATAAAACTCCTTTCTAATTCGTGCGTTTATACGTTACAGATAATGCCTCCTAAACGTACTGCTAGCCAAAGGAATGCCGATAATGCAGAGATGCCCCAATCAGAGGTGCGCCCAGCAAGGGCCAGAGGCCGACCTGCGAGGTATGCGGAGGCAACCCAAGTGCTTGCTACCCCGCATGCACCCACGTCAGAGGCAAAATTTAGAGGGGCAATTGTAATGCTCACTCAGTTAATGGCTGCCCGGAATGGTAACCAAAGTTCGCCGACTCTCAGCTCTAGTTCCCAAGATCCATCTACTGCCACTTGAATTAGAGACTTTCTAAGGATGAATCCGCCTGCATTCACGGGTTCTAAGGTTGATGAAGACCCCCAAAACTTTATTGATGAGATGTGGAAAATTCTGAAAGCTATGCATGCTACGGAGATTGAGGGGATTGAGTTGGTGTCCTATCAAATCAAAGATGTGGCGAACATTTGATATAACCAATGGGAACAGGGTAGGGGTGAGGATGCTGAACCTGGTAGGTGGGATGAATTTGAGGGAGCCTTTCTTGACCACTTCTTTCCTCGAGAATTGAGGGAAGCGAAAGTGGAGGAATTTGTAAATCTGAAACAAGAAGGCATGACTATTAAGGAGTATGGCATGAAGTTCATCCACCTATCCAGGTATGCTCCAGAAATGATCCCGGATATGAGGTCAAAGATGAGGAAGTTCGTCTCCGGGTTAGGGAGGCATGTGAAGAAGGAGTGCAAAGCGGCATTGCTAATCTCCGATATGTATATTTCCAGACTAATGGTGTATGCTCAACAGGTGGAGGATGAGAAGAAAAAGGACAGAGAGGAGCATCTGAGCAAAAAGGCAAGATCAGCTGGGCATGAGAATGAGCAGAAGCAAAACAAGGGCAACAGGTCCTTCTTCCAGAAGAGGCCTCCCAATTATGCCTCATCTACCGTCAGCACACCTATGCCGCAGAGCAGGTATGATCGGCAGGGACAAAGTCGCCAGAATTTCAGACCCCAGGATTCTCAATCCCAGGCCAGCATAAGTCAAGGTTCGAGGGGGAAGCCACCATGCGGTAAGTGTGGTAGGCTCCACTTGGTGGAATGCAGAGCGGGAAGGGTTGGTTGTTATAAATGCGGCCAAATAGACCATTTTCAGAGAGAGTGTCCAACAGGGGGAAATAGAGTCCAGCATTCTGCCACCGTACCGCCGGCTAGAGGTAATCAGAGGGGCACTACTTCAGGCACCAGCGGAGGTAGAAACCGTTTATATGCCATGGGTAGTCGCCAAGATCAAGAGAACTCTCCAAACGTCGTGACGGGTATGATTCGAGTCTCTTCTCTTAATTGCTATGTTTTGATGGATCCGAGTGCCACACTATCTTTTGTGACTCCTTACGTGGCTAGTAAATTCAATAAAATTCCCGAATGTCTTCTTGAGCCTTTTAGTGTAGCTACTCTTGTCGGTGATTCTGTCTTAGCTGAGAGAGTCTATAGAGATTGCACTGTGTCAATTCATCACAAGGATACCTTGGCTGACTTGGTTGAGTTGGACATGGTGGATTTTGATGTGACCCTTGGCATGGACTGGCTTTATGTCTGTTACGCCTCCATTGATTGTAGGACTCGGATTGTCAAGTTTAAATTCCCGAATGAGGCAGTCATAAAGTGGAAAGGAAGTCCTGTCACGCCTAATGGTAGGTTTATTTCTTACCTTAGGGCCAGGAAGCTAATCTCAAAAGGGTGTATCTATCACCTTGTCCGAGTGAAAGATGATAATGTTGAGTCTCCATCCCTTGAGTCGGTTCTGATTGTCAATGAGTTTTCCGACGTTTTTTACAAGGATCTACCTGGAGTCCCTCCTGATAGGGAGATCGACTTTGGGATTGATGTTCTTCCTGATGCCCAGCCTATCTCAATTCCTCCCTATAGAATGGCTCCAGCTGAGTTGAAGGAGTTGAAAGAACAGTTGAAGAACTTGTTAGATAAGGGATTCATTAGGCCGATTGTCTCACCATGGGGTGCTCCGGTCCTATTTGTGCGAAAGAAGGATGGGTCCCTTAGAATGTGTATTGACTACAGGCAGCTGAATAAGGTCACCGTAAAGAACAAGTACCCTCTCCCTAGAATAGATAATTTATTTGATCAACTTCAGGGTGCCACGTGTTTCTCAAAGATAGACTTGAGATCCGGCTACCATCAGTTGAAGGTGAGGGAATATGATATTCTGAAGACTATTTTTCGGACTCGTTATGGCCACTTTGAATTTTTGGTCATGTCCTTTGGGTTGACAAATGCCCCCGCAACTTTCATGGATCTTATGAACCGGGTGTTTAAACCGTATCTTGATATGTTTGTGATTGTATTCATAGATGATATTCTGGTCTACTCCAAGAATGAAGAGGAGCACACCTATCATCTTAGAGTCATTTTACAAACCTTGAGAGACCATGTATTGTATGCGAAGTTCTCTAAATATGAATTTTGGCTTGCATCAGTGGCCTTCTTAGGCCACATTGTATCTGGAGATGACATTCAGGTTGACGCTCAAAAGATTGAAGCGGTGAAGAATTGGCCCAGACCCACATCCCCGACGGAGATAAGAAGCTTCTTGGGTTTGGCCGGCTATTATCGAAGGTTTGTAGAGGGATTCTCATCCATATCATCACCATTGACTAAGCTGACCCAAAAGAAGGCTAAGTTCCAATGGTCCGATGCTTGCGAGGGGAGTTTCCAGAAACTGAAGGCCAAGCTAACCACTGCTCCTGTCCTGAACTTGCCCGATGGAACAAAGGGCTTTGTGGTCTACTATGATGCATCCAGAATTGGTTTGGGTTGCGTGTTGATGTAGAGGGGGAAGGTGATAGCCTATGATTCAAGGCAACTTAAGGTTCATGAGCGAAACTACCCAACTCATGACCTCGAGCTGGCAGCTGTGGTGTTTGCGCTTAAAATTTGGCGCCACTACTTGTATGGAGTGCATGTTGATGTGTTCATCGATCACAAGAGCTTACAATACGTCTTTAGCCCAAAAGAACTCAACCTGAGGCAAAGGAGATGGCTCGAGCTACTCAAGGACTATGATATAAGCATCCTCTACCATCTAGGTAAAGCTAATGTTGTTGCTGATGCTCTTAGCAGGTTGTCTATGGGTAGTACTACCCATGTAGAAGAGGGAAGGAGGGAATTGGCAAAGGAGATACATATATTAACCCGATTGGGAGTCCGCCGGGAAGAGAATAATGAAGGCGGAGTTACCGTTCAGGATGGGTCTACATCCTCACGTGTGGCAGAGGTAAAGGAGAAACAAGACCAAGATCTCGTCCTCCTCAATTTGAAGGAAGTTGTTCACAAACAAGGGGTGATGGTTTTCACCAAAGGGGGAGATGGTGTGTTGAGATACCAAAGTAGATTGTGTGTACCTGATGTCGATGATGTTCGAGAGAGGATTATGGCCGAAATGCATAGTTCCAGATACTCTATTCATCCAGGCTCCACAAAAATGTACCATGACTTGAGGGAAATCTATTGGTGGAGTGGGATGAAGAGAGATATTGCAGAATTCGTTTCCAAGTGCCCGAATTGCCAACAGGTGAAAGTCGAGCATCAAAGGCCATGTGGTTTAGCTCAAAATATAGAAATTCCGGAATGGAAATGAGAGATGATCAGTATGGACTTTATCATAGGCCTGTCGAAGTCTCGAAAGAAACACGATTCGATTTGGGTAATTGTGGATAGAATGACGAAATCAGCTCACTTCTTGGCGGTTAAGACTACTGACACCGCAGAAAATTATGCAAGGTTGTACATTCGAGAGATCGTCAGATTGCATGGGGTCCCTTTTTCTGTCATCTCAGACAGAGGAGCTCAATTCACTTCCCAATTTTAGAAATCCTTTCAGAAGGGACTGGGTTCAAAGGTGAACTTGAGTACGGCTTTCCACCCCCAGACAGATGGCCAAACAGAGCGTACCATTCAGACGTTGAAAGATATGTTGAGGGCATGTGTGCTTGACTTCAAGGGAAATTGGGACGATCACTTACCTCTCATAGAGTTTGCATATAATAATAGTTACCATGCAAGCATTCAAATGGCTCCTTATGAAGCTTTGTATGGGAGGAGGTGTAGATCTCCAATTGGATGGTTCGAAGTTGGTGAAGTTGAGTTAATTGGGCCTGATTTTGTTCACCAAGCCATGGAGAAGGTGAGGGTTATTCAAGATAGGCTAAAGCAGCCCAAAGTCGCCAAAAATCTTACGCCGACGTGAGGAGGAGAGACTTAGAGTTTGAGGTGGGTGATTGGGTGTACTTGAAAGTGTCACCCATGAAGGGTGTCATGAGGTTTGGAAGAAAAGGGAAGCTCAGTCCTTGATTTATTGGTCCTTACCAGATTTTGAGGCGGATTGGGAGTGTTGCCTACGAGTTAGAGTTACCTTTAGAGCTAGCCTCTATTCATCCGGTATTCCATATTTCGATGTTGAAGAAGTGCTTAGGCGATCCCTCGTTAGTAGTCCCCATTGATAGTATCGGAGTTAAGGATAGCTTATCCTATGAAGAGGTTCCGGTGCAAATTCTTGATCGCCAAATTCGCAAACTGAGGAACAAAGAGATTGCCTCAGTCAAAGTCCTGTGGAGGAACCAAATTATTGAGGAAGCAACATGGGAAGTGGAGGAAGCCATGAAAACTAAATATCCACATCTATTCATGCCTACCGAGGAGAATGTTGAAGGTAATGTCCATTTCCTTGACTTGAGTCCATTTGTGCATTTTGAGTTTTGATTGATAATTGATTGAGAATTTGATTGATTGAATGACTGAATTTTGATTGTGATTTGTACCCCGAGTCCATCCTTGATCACTCGTTATTCGAGGACGAATGATCCCATGGGGGAGATAATGTAACACCCCTCAAAAAAATTTTCCCTAAGATTCGGACCCTTCTTGTATACGAGTAGGGTCGAACTCGAGTATTGTAGGGCATTTTCTTGAGTAAGATGAGTCTCTGAGAAACTGAGCAGCGTTAGAGGTGATGTGGGGTCATGAAGGACCCCTAGAACCAAATCAATCCAAAAGATTCGTCATGGCTAAGTTTGAGGAGGAGTTCGCATGAGGGGTTGACTTCTAACGACCCTATATTTTGATATATGATGATCTGGGTGTCCCACGACCTATTAAATTAATGGTCGTCGAGTCTTCTTTCCAACGCCACCAAGAATGTGCATTTTGGAGTTTGGAGTCAAAAGATATGACGATCCTAAGATGAACTAGCACAGTAGAGATTTTCAGGCCTGGGTTGTAATTATTGGAAAACTGGGCTTGGCGCCGCAGGGGTGCGACGCGCCACTATCGCGCCAGAAACATGCCTCAGTAGTTTGGTCTCTGGCGCGGCACACCACTAAAAGGTGTGTAGGGTTTTTCAAGTCAATTTCCAGAACCCAGAAAATATTGGCCTTGGCGCTGTAAGGGCACGACGCGCCACTATCGCACCAAAAATGTGCCTCAGTAGTTTGGTCCTTGGCGCGGCGCGCCACTACGAGGTGTGCAGGTTTAAGGCGTAATCAGCCTGGCGCTGCAATGGCGCGATGCGCCACTATCGCGCCAGATGCATTTTTGCCTATTTTTCAGAACTTTTGAGAAGGGGCAATTTGGGAACTTACCCAAATTATATATGTATCACCCTAGACTATTTTGAGATCATATTTTCAGCCCCCACTCTCTCTCTAAAAAAAATCCCTAGGAGTTCTTCTCTCTCTCTCTCTCTCTTCTTCTTCTTCTCCATTTCCAATAATAAGAGTTCCAAGAGCTTCAAGATTTGAGTTCCCCATTAAAGACCCAACATCAAGGTTTTCTTCAAGTCTTCACTAAGGTATGTAAGGCTATTCAAAACATGGGTTGAGGCCACCCATGTGCCCTACTCTTGCTTTGAGGTTAGAGGTCCATGAAAAAATGGAGTTTCTTGGTATGGTTTATGTTTGTATGAGTTTTGTGCCCTACTTAATAAATGCTATATGTGTTGATGTTGTTGAGCTAAGAAGTTCCTAAAACCTCCATATTAGTATGAGTTGATGGAGATGACCTGTTGTTATGTTTCGTTGATCTCTTTAACCATGTGATTATGTTGCATAGGTCAATTTCTTAAATGTGTTATTCTACTTGAATTGTTGAGCTAAAGTCATAGAGTTGTGATAAGTCTTGAGGAGATGTCATAAATGCTTATCTAAATGAGGCTTGATTGAGTTAATTGGAGGATAGAATTGACGAGTGGACGAGGTCCTAAATGGAACTTGCCATTATGACTTAATTGAGTTGAAATGAGAATAGAGTTGAGGGGTTGGAAATGACCCACATGAAACTAGCCGTGAGGGCTTGTTTGAGATGATTGGAGGGAGTCTTATGAGCATGGATTCATGGGAGGAGTATCGAGCACCGAAGTGGGTAAGAGTATAGTCCATACTCGAACCCCAGAAACTACGCCGCCAACGTAGGTAGGGATGGAACCGTTAAAGTCGGATGCTTCCCATGAGATCGAACCGTTAAAGTCGGATGTTTCCCATTTGATTGTCCTGAAATGATAGGACTTGACTAATCGATGGTATCCATGATTAGGGAGGCGTTCATGCCCTGGCAAGGTATGGACGGACATGGCAACAACGTCTGATTGTTGTACTATCACAGGCTCATAGGTGATGGTTGTCAGATAAGAGAAACTCCCATTTAGGTCTTGATAGTGCTCCGAGTCAGTTGAGTTAAGTGGCTTATGAGTTAGTCCCGTCTAAACTATTCTTGTTAGACTTAGGACATTTGAGTGAGTTGTCATGTATATATGTATGAGTTGAGATCCTGAGTTGATACTGATGTTTTCTTGATGTTGTTTCATCCGACCATTTTACATACTCGTACATTCCACGTACTGACGCCATTTGGCCTGCATCGTTTCATGATGCAGAGACAGGTATCAGAGATCATCAACCAGCGCACCGTTGATTATCTACGCATTTCCAGCTACGTGGTGAGTCCTTCTAGCTTCCGGAGGATCTTGAGCTCCCTGTATAGTTTCATGTTGTCTCCTTTATTTTGATTGTGTAGCCATGGGCTTGTCATTGGCACCTTCTAGACTTTAATAGAGGCTTCATAGACTAGAGTGTGAGGAGTTTGGACTGTTATTTTGGGGAGTCCTATTATATTTATTTTGTTGAGTTAAACATGTTTGGCCTTCGACCCCCATATTGTAAATAACATGTTATAATTGAGCCTTCCTCTGAGCGTATAGGACCGAATGACAGAATGATTGAGTTAGGTGGTTCGCTTGGAGGTCAGAAATGGCTTTCAAGTGCCGGTCACGTCTAGGGTACCCTCCCGGGTGTGACAAGAAATCTCAGCAAGTAGTCAGTCCTCTTTAGCAACTCCTATATTTGCTGAGAAAAATCTCAGGAAGTAAGACAGATAGATTCAACAATTGCTGTCTTTGCTGAGAAAAATCTCAGCAAGTAGGCAATTTACTTACGCCACTGCTTCACTCGCTGAGAAAGATCTCAACAAGTAGGTAATCTGCTTAAGCTATTGTTGTACTTGATGAGAGAATTCTTAGCAAGTTACTGAATTTGCTATAGCAACTAAGATATTTGCTCTCATTATTATAAATAAATTACTATATAATTATATAATATCACCACTAAAATCAACTCTAAGTATTATAATATATCAAAATTACTTTATTAATTATTTAATATGATTGATTTAATTAATTAACAATCAAATTACTCAATCATGATTGACTATCCGTGCAATTACTCGATTTATAGTCTGTTATGAAAAAATTACTATGTAATTGTACAAGATACCACTAAAATTAAGTATGAATATTATAATATATCAAAATCACTTTATTTATCATTTAATATGATTGATGTAATCAACTAAGAATCAAATTATTCAATTAAGGTTGACTATGCATGCAACTGCTTAATTTATTGTCTTTTATAAATAAATTACTATGTAATTATATAATTTCACCATTAAAATAAAGTCTAAGTATTATAATATATCAAAATTATTTTATTAATCATTTAATATGATTGATATGATCAAGTAACAATCAAAATACTCAATCAAGGTTGACTACGTATATAACTACTCAATTTATCGTCTGCTATGAATAAATTACTTTGTAATTGATTTATCCATCCAACCAATACTCAATTTATTGTAGCAACTAACTAACTTGCAATATAAACATTTAGCAACCGCTAGATAATTCACAGCAACTCACTAAGTTTCTATGAGTAATTTCAGCAATTGCTAGATGAGTCCCAACAAGTAGCTAACTTGTTGATATATTTTACAACAATTGTTATAAAATTTTTAACAACTAGCTACTAAATATTTACTAAATCTAACTTTTTATCTAAAATTAAGCTAACACCACTCTAATTATCAATAAATATGATTGATCCAATCAACTATTAATCAATTTACTCAATCAAAATTGACTTACATGCACAATTGCTCCATTGATCACACATTACTTGTCTAATAACTATGTCAATGAATAAGGTCATTATTGAATATAATTTTTAGTCTTGAATTGAATTAACACCACCCCATTTATCATTAGATATGATTGATTCGTCCAACTTATAATTAATTTAATATAGTAGTATCGATTATATGTGCTATTTCCCAGCTGATCATATATTACTTGTCTAATTACTATCTCAACATAAAAGATTGCTATTAAATCTATTTTAGTTTTAAATTAGATTATTTAGTCTTAAATTAGACTAACACCACCTCATCTATTATTAGTTATGATTTATCCATCAACTAATACTCAATTTATTATAGCAACTACTAACTTGCTAGAGAAACATTCAGGAACCGCTAGATAATTCACACTAATTGCTAAATGAGTTCCAACAAGTAGCTAACTTGCTGATGCATTTTACATCAATTGTTATAACACTTTCAGCAATTAGCTAATTTTCTGTTGCTATTTTACAACAATTGCTAGAGTACACCAAGCAAATACCTAACTTGTTGATGTACATTACAACAATTTTAAAAAGAATTTTAGCAATTGCTATAATTCAATTGTTATAACGGTTACAACAACTAACGAACTTAATACGATATATTCAATTAAAATATAGTAAATTTAACTTTTAGTCTTAAACAACAACTAGCTAACTTACTACAACATATTTAATTAAAATATCTACTAAATTTAACTTTTAGTCTTAAATTGGACTAACACAATCCCACATATCACTAGAAATGATTGTTAGGAGAGTTGAGACTATTTTTAGAAGTCAGGTCCATCACACTTGCTAATGTATTTTACCACAATTGTTAAAATATTTCAATAAGTATCTAACTTGCTGAGATATTTTACAACAATTGTTAAATAACATTAAGTAAATAACTAACTTACTGTTGTATTTCTTAATAATTGCTAGAACAATTTCAGCAAGTACCTAATTTGTTGATTTATATTACAACAATTGCCAGAAGATTTTGAGCAATCACTATAATTCAACAACAGCTACAACATAATTTAACAATTTAAAAATAATAAATACCAATTATAATATAAAATAGATTCTAATATTCAATACAAAAAACTAATATTTAAACAATTCCAATTAATTCAAACATTCGATAAACTAATAACAAAACACAATTAAAATATATTGTTTTTTATTCAACAATGGCACCAAATTCTTCTCAACACTACCATAAACCCCAATCTCCAGTGCATCATCAGCCCCCATCAACACATGCAATATCTATCAGAATATCATCGATAATTTTTGAAGCATTAAATTCATCTCTTCTATTGGACGTCACTTCGATCAAATTTTTCACTAATTTTTAATTTTGAATCTTGTTTCTCTACTTCCAAAGATACAAATCCAGTCAAAAAGTCCATCTACTTCTCACTTTCAGTAGAAGGTATCCACGGGTACATAATCTACATGTAGAATAAATTATTTTAATAAATATAGTAATGTATGAAAATAATTGAATAAAATTATATCAATAAATTACAATTAACAACTAACTTCTGAAAACATATGATAGTTGCAGTTGTGTGCAACAGTTGGTGCATATTCTTCAGCAATTGCTATAAAATTATGCAACAATTACTGAAAAATATGCAGCAACTACTGCAAGAAACTGCAGCTATATTATGTTTCAGAAATCAATTTGCAGAGGATCAAATAATAAATGAGCCTCAATTTTATTTTTATTGCTCGTTGTAGCTATCTAAGGATCCTTGAAAATGACACTTCTTCATCAAACTCTTTAAATTGCTTCTGAAGGTAAGAAATGACTTCAAATGCGCAAGCCTAAATAAAATAATGTCATAAGTGATCAGAAAAATAATAAATAAAATACAAACATGGTAATAATTAAAATAAATAAATAAATAATATTTATCATAAAAGCCCACAAAAGCCACAAAAATTATTGGTTTTAGCAGTTGAACTCACAGCCTTCACTAGAAACTCTAATGTGAGAGTATAGCTTTCTTGACCCCATGAATAAGCACAAAATGCTTCTTGGTCAGCTAAGAGTTTAAATCAAGAAGCACGAGCATTTGTATTCGGATCTTTACCATATAAAATACAGTGTACAAAAAAAATTAAACACAGTGACTTTTTCTCACTTTTTAAAATTTTCTTAGACTAAAAAACTCAAGCAACTCCTTCCATTTGCAATGTTTCTTTTTCATCGCATCAACAATTTTTTTATATCTTCTGTCTATCTTGGTTGACTTGGCGACATAATGATGAGGTAGATGAAAGTTCAAACCAATTACAATGGCGAACTCTTTCATGCCAAAGCAAATAGGCATGCCACAATAATTTATTCAAAACTCATCTATTCTCTCACTTTTAATCCAGCATCGAAGAAGTTGAAATACCAACTTCATTTGAAATCGAGCATTCACACTTTCATTCAAGTCTAGATATTTTTCAAGCACCATAGACCTAAAGAATTTTTTCAAATTTTGATTCTGCAATATTTCTCTAAAATCATTAAATGATTTTTCCAATTTTGATCTTACCACAAAATTATCTATCATGTCTGGATGAGTATCCATGGGTGTCTCAAAGCCATAAGATAAATAACTGATAAACTTGACAAATTCAATTGAAAAATCGGCAACAAAAGGACGAGCAACTGAAGGATCGACAACTGAAGGACTAGCAATTGAAGGACTGGCAACAAAAGGATTGGCAGTTGAAGGACTGTCAACTAAATGACTAGAAGTTGAAGGATTGGAGACAGAAGGACTAGCTGGTGGAGACTCCAGTATAGGTTTATCATGATGCTTTTTTTTATTTATCTAACTTCATTATCTCTATCTTTATCCTCATCCTCATCTTTTGAAGCCTTTCTACCCTCACAATTATCTTTAGTTTTTTTTAAACAAATTATTAGCAGCATCATAATCATGTACATCTTTGAAAGAATTATGTTTTTTCTAGATTCTTCTTCTTCTTCTCTAGGTTGCTCCAAATTTTGATCTAGTTGTCTAGGGCTTGACACTATCTTACCTTCAGTAATGAAATACTCAGCAAGATTAGTCAATTGTGTTTCATAAATGACTTTATTTTGTTGTTCTTCAACCCTTTTTTGTATGCTACTTTGCGTTCTTTTTGAGCTTCTAGTAGAAATATCATCTCTATAATTTTTTTCTTTTAGTTAGAGTCATTTAATCTACACACTTGAGATAAAATAGAAATAATCTATTAATTTAATCAATCATTTTAAACAAAGAGAAAAATAAATTAATTGTTGAAGTTGATTAAGCAATTGTTACAGAAAATTCTGAAATTGCTGTAAAATACTTTAACAGTTGTGTCATAGACTTAAGCAGTTGTTATACATATTTCAGCAGTTGTTGCAACAAATTTAGCAATTAGGCAGACCTACTATAACAACTTCAACAACTGCTTCATATATTCACAACAAGTTCTAAGGTTGTTACAACATATGCATATTTTCAAGCTCAATACTAGAATATCAACCAAACATCAACACCAACTAAAAGAGAATATTTTTTTTTGGTCACAAAGAGTACAACAACCACCAAGAACAACATATTAAGAACACGTCACTAAATGAACAACTCAAGAAATTCATGTTCTTCTTCATCTTTAATTTACTACAGTTGAGTGAAACAATTGCTAAAGCTTCTACAGAAGAGTTGCTATAGAAATTTCACCAACTGATTCACTAAACTCTTATAGAAAATTAAGCAGTTGTTGTAAGTATTTCAATAGTTGCTGTAAGTACTTTAGCAACCTTTTCATTTATCCATAGCAAGATCTAAGGAATCAACCACCAACATCAATCCACCATCAATTACAAGAACATATTTTTTCTCTCAAAGAGTAAAACAACTTCAAGAACAACATATTTCCTCACAAAGAGTACAACGATAAAAATTAAAGAACAACAATATATTTAAAAACACACCACAATAAAAATAACTCAAAAACATATTTAATAGGGCATGCAATAATAAAATTTGTGAAATCTATATACTTTTTCATCTCCTTTAATCTAAATCATCATTTTCACAAGAAAAATTAAAACCCTAACTATGAGAGAAAGAAAAAGAACTTTACCTTTGAAGAGTTTAAAACCCTAACAATGAGAGAAGCAAGATGACGAGAACAAAGAAGAGGACGATGACGAAGAAGAAGAAAAAAATGGAGAAGAAGAAGAGATGAAGAAGAATTTGAGAAATTTTCTCAGTTTTCTTCCGAAGAAGAATAGACGCAGAGAATTTCTAAGAGGAAGAAAGATAAAATAAATTTGAAATGGGGAAGGGGTGAGTTCCTTTTATATTTTATTAAAGTATCAAAAGTTTTAAAAATACATTTTACCTCCTACTTAACTTAATCCCTAATTAGTAGAAGATTTAACTTTGATCAGTCAAAATTATCACCTTTTTTTAATTGAAAACTTATTTATCACATTGAATTCAATTTTCTCGTCAGTCAAACCTCAATGGTACTGTTTTGGATAGATTTATGGTAGGATCTTTTAATAATTTAATACCAATTTTTTTTGCTTTATATATATATATCAATGAATTTCCTCTCTTATACATACACAACATATCATGTGATATTTTAGAGTCCTTTCAATTTATGTTTATTTTGTGATGCTGACGACCTCCACCACCAATAATGTCTAGTGTTTCTGTCTCCTTTTCTATACAGAGACAAAAGTTGTTTCATTTCTGAATTATGCTGCTGAAATACCCCCCCTAACCTTCATCATTTCATTTGTCTTGCATTAAATTTTCAATTTTTGCAACTGTATTTTTATAAAAGAAACTATTCAGATATGTTAAGCATGTTAGGAAATTATTACGGTCTAATAGATGAAAAAATGGGCATTTTTTAATCTCATATTCAACGTTAAGGACAATTGCAATCCAATAGATAGGAGGAAAAAAATATAACCTTTTCCGTTAGGAATATTTTAAACCTATTTCTGTTAAAAGAAAATGTTGAGATATGTTCTCATCTAAAATATATAGATACATTCACATCTATAAATACTGAAGTACAAATTTGTGTAAGAAAACGGAATTTTTATTGAGTGAACGAAAAAGAAAAACAACATAATTATAAGAATATGATAGATTACTAGAGAGAACAGAGGCAAGAAAGTCCAATCAGACCTTTTTTTAAAAAAAAAATCTATTCCTAAAAGCTCCCATTTTTTAATTTTTTGTGATAAACTAACAATCTTAAATTAAAAATAAAAAATGTTTACTATCCGAACAGCTTTATTTTATCATATCAAACCGCTTAATTCAAACAATTACAAGTTGTCGACAATTAAATCGTCTGAAAGCCTCGATAGACTTTCAAAAATTAAAGACCGAAGGAAGATTATGAAAATGATTGACATACTTGATTAGAACGGTAAAGAGATGTAGAACATATCTACTTAAAAATCTTTAAGACTTAATACATTCACAATTCCTTAAATTTATGAGTAAATTTTATTTAGACATTTAAATTATGGCTTGTTCTAATTGAACACATGATAAAATGTTGTTATTAAACACTAACAGTTCAAATTTTGAAAAAACTTTCCACACATGCTTAAGCGTTTATTACGTAGATACATGAACCACTTAAAATATTCACTTTCTTTTATTAAATACAAAGCCATAATATTAGCCGTAAAATCTCAAGTTTGTTCCTATTAAGGTTGATGTATATAATTAAATAGGATGAACTATTTTATATAGTTAACTTAACTACCTAATAGATGCTTCAGAACACAAAAAAAAATTCCAAAATTTAAACCACAAATGTCTAATAGTAACACACTAACACTGTATTTACCAACAAGCATTGTGGTGGAATGGTAAGTACTTTTTCATCCTTAATCAAAGATCTCGGGTTGAGTCCCCATGGGTATGGAATCATCTTTGTTAGGAAGCGTTGCAAGACTTTTTCAGCGGACGTTTGATATGCAAACTACATTATTCTGGAATTATAGTCTTCGAATTATATAATTTCTAGACTAGACTAACTTATCCAGATGGAACAAAGTTTCTAGACTAGACTAACTTATCCATATGGAACAAAACAAGCGGCGGAGCTAACCAGGGCTGAGGGGTTCATTCAAACCCTATTCGACATAAAAATTACACCGTTTATACATTGTAAAAGTTATTTTTTACGTATATATTAGATATTGAATTTTTTTGACCTCTTTGTGTATTTATTTTTATGTTTCGAACCTTCTTACTAAAAAAACTGTGTCACTGGACAAAATAATCCCAAATTGAATGAGATAAGATAGGATATCCAAGAATTAAGTTTGCATTATGTTTTTATACTATCAACCAAACTATGAAAGATTGGTAGAGGATAGTGGAGATGAGGGTGAGGAGGGGTGTGGCCATTTATGAAAATTAATTTGAATTCATGTCGGGGCGATCAACTACAGAAGTCATACATTTGGTGAGGAAACTGATGGAGAAATACATGAAAAGAAAGGACTTACATATAGTATTCATTGACCTTGAAAATACTTACGATAAAGTTTCGAGGGAAGTCTTTTAAAGATGTCTAGAGGCTAAAGCCATACCGATGGCTTACATTAGTGTAATAAAAAACATGTATGATGGAGCCAAAATTCGAAATAATTATAACGATGGGAGGAGGCTCAGAGCACTTCTCAATTGAGATTGAGTTGTACCAAAGATCAGTTCTTAGCCCGTTTCTATTTTCCATGGTGAAGGATGAATTGACACAGTGTATTCATAATGAGGTGCCATGGTGTATGATACTTGCGGATTACATAGTATTGATTGATAAGACACGCAATGGAGTTAATGCTAGATTGGAGGTATGGAGACAAATTCTTGAGTCTAAAGGGTTCAGGTTGAGCTGGACCAAAACGAAATATTTGGAGTACAAAATTCAGTGATACATGCATGAGGCGGACGTGGAAGTGAGACTTGACACACAGGCTATTCCCAAGAGAGATTGTTTCAAGTATCTTGGGGTCAATAATCTAGGAAAGTGGGGACATTAACAATGATGTCCCATATCGTATTGGTGCGTGGATGAAGTGGAGCTTTGCTTCCGAAATTTTGTGTGATAAAAATGTATCACTTAAACTTAAAGATAAGTTCTACAGAGTTGTGGTAAGACCGACATTGTTGTAGGGGCGAAGTGTTGGACAGTCAAGAACTCTCATGTTTTAAAGATATAAGTTGCGAAGATGAGGATGTTGAGATGGATGTGTGGGCACACCTGGAGAAATTAGATTAGGAATGAGGATATTCGGGGCAAGTGGGAGTAGTCTTTGTGATGGACAAAATAAAGGAAGCAAGATTGAGATGATTTGAATATGTGAAAAGGAGATGTATAGATTCTTCAATGAGAAGGAGCGAGAGATTGGATATAGTGGGTACGAGGAGAGGTAGAGGTGGGCCAAAAAAGTATTGGTGAGAGATAATTAGACAGGACATGGCTTCACTCCAGATTATTGAGGCCCAACCTTAGATGTGAGAGTCATATGGAAATCGCCTATTAGAGTAGAAAGTTAGTAGATAAGGAATGTTTTGTTGATTTTCGAGGGCTTTAGCAGTATTCAAATTTATCCTCATAAATCTTGCCTACCAAACATCCCTCAAGAGTTAAAAGACTGGGACTAATGAAAACGACTGGACGACTGGTAGAGTTGATTAGTACAGTTAGAGATATTAAAATGCCTACTTTTAAGTTGTTAAACATGTTCAACACTCCTATTATATATGGTCCTTTGGGCATAAACGCCGTAATATCTGTTGCAATGGCTTTTGATTCCTTTGTAAAGAGTATTACTGTAGAGAACCCCACCACTGTTTCTTCTTATCTCCACATTCTTGATTTGATATTTTCCCATTTCCTCCCCTTTAGGCCCCCTTCTCTTTATATCCACTAGTACTAATCCTTTTCTCTCTCTATAAATCCTTCCTCTCTATCTTTTTTCAGTTTCACAAACCAACCAAACAACTCTTACCACAACATTTAGTTAGTCCTAGTCCTATCACTATTTTTGCGAGTTTCAGTACATCAATTGTGCAAACATGTTACAAATGAGCGTTCTGGAAAGGCAGAGAGCAGTATTGGAACGTCTTATAAACCACTCTAAACAACAACTTTCTTCTTTGCCTCACCAAGAACTTGCTCACTTGATAACCGGCTGCGTTGAGGGGAATTTTAACAACTTTGATATGTTTGGTGGGAGAGAACATAAGGGATTTACGGGGTTTAATTTTGTTACCAATAATAATTGTCAAGAAACGGCTCGTCCCTCTTTCTCTACAGTCTCGAATTCATCGATTACAACTGTGTCTCCGCCTCCTGAGAAAGAAAATGATTTAAGTACTATGATAGCTCCAAGGGAAAATGTTGTTTCTAACAAGAAGAGAAAAGCAGAGGTTTGTAATTGTACATATTATTCATCAATCAATTATGCCTCAATTGTATTGTTGAGTAGTATAATTCACTCGATTAATCCGAATATTTATGTTTTATTCTGTTTTTGCAGTTTTCTGAGGAAGAGGATTGTGAAAAAAGCCAAAGGGGGACAACGGGGAACGATTCCAAGGAGAATTCTAAGACGTCTGAGGTTCAAAAACCTGATTACATTCATGTCAGGGCACGTCGTGGCCAAGCCACTGATAGCCACAGCTTAGCAGAAAGAGTAAGTGCATTTGTTAAGTCGTGTGAACAGATTGCATAAAATTATATCAATTTTAGAGTCTCATTAAAAGCTTACACTGTTAGAGAGAGACGTTACTGTGATTTGTAATAGCAATATTGGCCTTTATGCAGGCTAGAAGGGAGAAAATCAGTAAAAAGATGAAATATTTACAAGATTTAGTCCCAGGTTGCAACAAAGTGACTGGCAAAGCTGGAATGCTTGATGAAATCATAAATTACGTTCAATCGCTTCAAAAACAAGTCGAATTCCTTTCTATGAAACTTGCTACTCTGAATCCTAGGCTTGATTTGAACACGGATAATTTTTTCACCAAAGACTTCCCCTCTTACACTTTTCCACCAACAGTAGCAATGCCAACACTTTCGGAATATAACATAATCCAACACCAGCAAGCTGGAAGTACTTGTGATGTTGCACAAATATTACCCCAAAGAAGAGATTTAATGTCATTTCCAGATGCTTATCTTGGTTCTTCACCTCTTACGGTAATTTCTTCATCCATATGAGTTGATTTCTCAAATGGTCACTCAACTAATAATTATTATTTCAGAAAGTCATTTTCTTGTTATCTTAAGTGGATCTGTTACTGTTATATTGCAGCTAGTACAACAGCAACAACCAACTTTTGAGCCTGATTTGCAGAGCCTTTTCAGTGTTGGATTTAACTAGTTTGATTCTACAAAGTTTGAAGTGCAAAACTAGTATTTATCTGGGATTGTTCTTTGAGAAGCAGAGAATTCATTCCAATGGCTGCTATCCTGTACACAAAATTCACATCTTTCAAATGGGAGTCCAAATTTTTTGAAGTTAGCAACTGTGTTAGAAGGCAAACACCCACCCCCCCTTCTCCAACCCCACAAATACCCTTTAAGAGAAATTCTTACATCTTACACATTTATAAGGCATCTTGTCATTTGTTCATATGTATAGCCAAAGTTGCATCCAGCCATCCACTATTTGACTGATATGTAATAAAAGATTGAATTTCTACTCTTTTTTATTCCTTCCCTCATCTTATGTTTGAATACAGATTAAGAAAGAAAGAAAGAAAAAATGTAAGACAACAATTTGTTGAGTGATCCAACTTTTATGGTTAAGACAACCCTTTGATTTATAGGGATATAAACAACAAATATATTAGTCAAGAATGGAAGATCTTACAAGTACGATCTGGTTGATTTCTAAAGTGGTTACTCAACTAATACTTATTCAATAAAAAAAGTGATTTTTGAGATAATAATTGTTAATAAAGTGATCAGCGGAAATATCAACTCAAGAACGACCATATGAAGCACCACTATGAAGTAAGAAGTAGGCAAAGGCACTACACTAGTTTTGAAACAGTGTGAGGACAAGTAAAGAGGAGGTGAAATTAGAGGGGAGGGGAGGACACTATTCATAAAGATGTGGTGTGATGATTGGGATAACCAACTCTTAACCAACCCGAAAATAGAGAACCTTTCAGTAAAAAGCATCTTAACCGCTCGGTGAGTATAGCCAACATGATTTCGAATTATTGGGACTAATAGGCATTAGATACATACCGAATATATAAAGGTAGTTCGGTCTATAAAATATCTCGCGTTCACATAGAGTTCGGAGAAGGGCCGCACACAAGGGGGTGCGTTATATACTTATGTAGGGTATATCTTAACGCAAGTATTAATAATTGATTTTACGGCTCGAACTCATGACCTATATGTGATGTTTCTTTATAAAAGGAAAAGGGAAATGAAAGGAGAAGAGAGGAGGTGAAAAATAAACAAAAAATAATAATAATCTATTCCTAAAGATGTGGTGAAATGATTGGTATAATCTACTCTTAACTGACATGAAAATAGAGAACCTTTAGGTAAGAAGCATTTTATCCCCTCATTGATCATACTCGATATGAATATAAATTAGTGAGATTAATAACTTTCGATATTGAATAAATGATAGCTCGGTACACAAAGTGTCTCATGCATGTTCACGAAGAATGTGGAGAAGGCCACACTTTGAAGAATTGTAATATAGATAGTCTATCCAAATACAAATATCGATGATTGATTCTATCACCCAAATTTATGACCTATAGGTGATGTTTTAAATAAATTAGAAAAAAGGAAATAAATGGAGAAGTACTGGAAATGGATGGGCAGTGGTTGAGTGGTCCATATTTTTAGTTGCCTATGCTTCTGAATTATGCTTTCTTTAGAATGGGGACAAACAGGGGCCTAGTTCCAATGGGACAATCACCTAATCAACAACTAATGTTTCTTCTGAATCGACTTCTACTCCCTTACAGCACATGACAAACCAGCATTGTGTTTCAAAGTCCACAGTGCAACTAAATTACAACTCCCTCCGTCGTCTCAATTTAAGTGTCTTTATTTGACTGAACACGAATTTTAATAAATGAAGAAAAACTTTTGAATTTTGTGATTTTAAATTAAAGAAATATGTATTCGTTTAAATCTTATTATCTTAAACTTGTCACGTAGAATGTTAAACCGAAACTTATTAGAAGGGTCTCATATTAGTACTGTGACGTGATTGATAGATTTCAACAAGCTTGAGCAAGACAGAGAATTTGTTCCTTTGTCCAATGAATGTTTTCAGAGCATCGTGTATCTGGTGTATTACCTAAATGAAGTAATGAAATAAATGGCAAATTTTCTGTGAGAGATGATTACAAAATAGAGCAGTTGAAACATTGTTTAAACCTCCTATGTGTTGGGGTGAGGAAGCACCACAACTAAAGTTTGATATGATGAAAATAATGAAAATAAATTAGACACGAGAATTTTACGTGGAAAACCCCTCTAACTGATAGAAGGGAAAAACCACGGGGTAGAAGGATCTCACTATAAAAATATGGAGTATACAGCTCTCAAATACAAGGAGAAAACAACAATTAACACTTCTCTCTTGTAAAAGGAACAACTACTAAAGAGGACACTCAAGACTACAATATTTATCTTGGTGTATAACTCTCTTTGTATTCTTACTCTCTCTTTCTGGGATGGGATAAATGAGGGCAAGAAGTCTTCTATTTATAAGAAACTAGAAACGCGTAAAATTCGCGTATTGAACCTCTCTTTTTGACTACGCGTTCAAAACGCGTTTTGTTCCCTTTTTGACTACGCGTTCAAAACGCGTTTTGTTCCTTTTTTTGACTACGCGTTCAAAACGCGTTTTGTTGACTACGCGTTCAAAACGCGTTTTGACTATCTTGCATTCTCCCACTTGAAGATTTAATTGAGAATCAATTAAGTCTTCACACCATCATTTCTACCCAATTACTGCAATGTTATGTTTCTGCTAGGCCAATAGAAGATCGACACCATATGAACTTGTTACTGTTGATCGGCTTCGTAAACATATCTGCCAGGTTGTCATTAGTGTGAATTTTCTGAATATCCACACTGCCTTCTTCCACCTTCTCACGAACAAAGTGATACTGAACTCGTATGTGCTTTTTCCTTGAATGAAATGCCGGATTCTTTGCAAGATGCAAAGCGCTCTGACTGTCACAAAACAGAGCAATCTTCTCTTGTTTGTGCCCGAGCTCCTCCAGTAACATCTGCATCCATATTGCTTCTTTGCTAGCTTGTGTAGCTGCTACATATTCTGCTTCCGTCGTAGATGTAGCCACGATAGATTGCAGTTTTGAAACCCAGCTTACAGCTCCTCCAGCAAGAGTAAACACATAACCTGTGGTGAACTTACTTTTATCAAGATCACCTGCATAATCTGAATCAACATAACCTTTAACAGTAAAATCTGATCCTCCATAACACATTGTAACATCTGAGGTACCCTTGATGTATCTCAGGATCCTCTTAACAGTATTCCAATGCTCTTTACCAGGATTAGCCATGTATCGACTAACCACTCCCACTGCTTGTGCAATATCAGGTCTTGTACATACCATAGCAAACATAAACTTCCCACTGCTGATGCATACGGTACTCGAGACATCTCCATCCTCTCTGCTTCATTGCTAGGACACATACTTGAGGATAACTTGAAATTAATAGAAAGTGGGGTAGAAATTGACTTACAGTCTTGCATCTTGAAGCGTCTCAAGATTTTCTTCAAGTAGTTCTTTTGAGAAAGCCAAATCTTCCTATTATCTCTGTCTCGGTGAATTTGCATCCCTAGAATCTTGTTTGCTCTTCCCAAGTCCTTCATTTCAAACTTCCTAGCCAACTGTGCCTTTAAATTTGTGAGACGATCTTTGTTGGGGCCTGCTACCAACATGTCGTCAACATACAACAGCAAAATAACAAAATCTTCATCACCAAATCTCTTGTAATAAACACAAGGATCTGAACTATGTCTGTTGTATCCAAGGCTTATAATGAAGGAATCAAATCTCTTATACCAACATCTCGGCGCCTGTTTGAGACCGTATAGAGATTTGTTCAACCTGCAAACCAAGTTCTCTTTTCCCTGTTCTTCAAAACCTTCTGGTTGGAGCATATAAATTTCTTCTTCAAGTTCTCCATGAAGAAATGCAGTTTTGACATCTAACTGCTCTAAGTACAAGTCAAATGTAGCACACATTGCCAGGACCACTCGAATTGTTGTGAGTCGAACCACCGGAGAAAATATCTCATTGAAGTCTATACCTTCTTTCAGAGCGAATCCTTTCACCACCAATCTTGCACAATACTTCTCCACTTGATCATTACCATTGCGTTTGATCTTGTAGACCCATTTATTTCCAATGGCCTTCCTTCCTTGTGGTAATTGAACAAGATCCCATGTTTTATTTTTATGGAGAGCTTCAATTTCTTCTTGCATTGCTGCCACCCACAGAGATGATTCTTCGCCTTTCATAGCCTCGTGAAAAGTTGAAGGCTATCCATCTTCTGTTAGTAGACAGTATGCAATATTACTCTCCATAAAATAATCTGAGTGTCAAGCTGGTTCTCTTCTCTCCCTAGTTGACCGTCGAACATCTGGAGTTTCGATCTCAGCTTGCTCTTGTTCTTCGTGCTCTGGTGCTGCTTCAGAAGAAACTGGAACTTCTTCTATTTCTTCAACTTCAACTGTAGTAGTCTCTGATTTTTCTTTTGAAGTGCTACCTTCTTTTGCTTGTATCTTGTTTTCAATAAATACAACATCCCTGCTGATTACCACCTTGCGGGCTGTGGGATCCCACAAGCGATACCCCTTGACTCCATCAGCATACCCTAAGAAAATGCATTCCCTGGATTTTGGATCCAATTTTGATTTTTCTTGGGTGTTGTACATAACATAAGCAGGACTTCCGAATATATGTAAACGAGAATAATCAGCTGGTTTTCCTGTCCACATCTCCATTGGCGTTTTCAGATCAATTGCGGTTGATGGTGATCGATTGATCACATAACAGGCGGTTTTGACTGCTTCTGCCCAGAATGGTTTTTCCAACCCTGCAGTTGCCAACATAGCTCTTGTCCGTTCCAACAAGGTTCTGTTCATCCGCTCTGCTACTCTATTTTATTGTGGAGTATATGCCACCGTGAACTGCCGTTTAATACCTTCTTGTTTACAGAAGTTATTAAATTCATCACCAGTGTATTCTCCTCCATTATCTATCCTCAAACACTTGATCTTTTTCTCAGATTCAAGTTCCACCCACGCTTTGAATTCTTTGAAAACTGAAAAAACATCTGCCTTCCTCTTGATTGGATACACCCAACTTCTCCTGGAGTAATTGTCGATAAATGACACGAAATATTTCGCTCCTCCTAGAGACTCCACCGGTGCTTGCCAGACATCAGAGTGAACCAGATCTAGTATTTCCTTGCTTTTAGCAGAGGAACTGCTAAACTTCAGTCTATTTTGCTTACTGGTAACACAATGCTCACAAAAGGGTAGTGAAACCTTTTTGAGCCCTGGAAGAAGTTTTTGCTCAGCAAGAATCTTCAAACCTCGTTCCGACATATGGCCAAGTTTACGATGCCACATCATCGTTGATTCTTCAAATGAACTTGCTGACGCGGTTGATGCTTCTCCTTCTTGGTGTGTTTCACCTTTAAGCACATATAGATTTGCCGCAAGTTTTTCCGCTTTCATTACTACAAGCGCTCCTTTGGATATTCTCATGACTCCACCATGAGTCTTATATGAACATCCATTATCATCTAGTTGTCCTAAAGACAATAGATTCTTCTTCAAGTCTTTTACATGTCGTACCTCCTGGATGGTGCGTACCGTGCCATCATACATCTTTATTTTGATGGACCCAATACCAATAACATCCAAAGCATGATCGTTTCCCATGAACACAGACCCTCCTGAGATTGGATTATATTGATGAAACCATTCTCTCTTGGAAGTCATGTGTCATGTTGCTCCTGTGTCCATGATCCAGACATCAGTGAAACGTTTTCTGCCTTCATTATTTGATATTGCTTCACTACACAAAATATCTCCATCATCTAAGGTACATGCAACATTCCCTTGAGCATTTGATGGCTCAGGGTGTTCACTCTTCTTCTTGAACCGACAATCTTTCTTGAAGTGCCCTTTCTTGCCACAGTTGTAGCACTTGATATTCTTCTTACTTCTTGATTGAGATCTGCCATGATTGTGACTCCCACTGGGGCCACGTTCCGTTGGTCTTCCTCTCACCATCATCAAAGCTTCAGCTTGCTGCGAACTTGCTTGTCTGTCTTCCTTATTTTTGCGCCTATTTTCTTCTTCCAAGACAGCGGCTGCAATTTCATCGAAAACTAGACTGTCTGTATTGTTCATCAGGTTGATGATGAGTTGATCATACGAGTCAGGCAGACTTTGAAGTAGAAGCTCCGCACGTTCAGTACCCTCTATTTTGCAACCCATTGTTGTAAGTTGCGAAAACAGAGTATTCAAAGTATTGATGTGTTCAGTAACTGACATGGATTCTGCCATTCGAAGAGTATACAATCTTCTTTTTAAGAAGATTTTATTATGTAAAGACTTGGCCTCATACAAACCCGTAAGAGTATCCCATATTTCCTTCGCCGTCCGCTTTTCCGCCATACTAGAAAACACTTGATCAGCTAGTGCCAAGTGTAGATCAGCAACTGTGTTGCTGTCTATGTCGTTCCACTTGTTGTCATCAACAAAGTCTGTGGGCCTGCCTTCAATTGCAGCTAAGCAATTGTCTTTTCTCAATATCGCTTTTATTTTCATTTTCCACAATGAGAAATTAGTCCCATTGAATTTTTCAACGTCAAACTTTGTTGTACTCGACATTGTTATTTGTTTCACACCCTTCTAGATCGTTTCTGAATATTTTTGCGAACAATCGTGACAAACTGTACCGTCACCGAAATTTACTATTCACGTGAATAGTACTATTCACCGAATTTTACTATTCACGAAAAGTTACTATTCACAGATAGTACCTTCGCATAAAATAGACAGAATAACCGAGGGCTCTGATACCACTGTTGGGGTGAGGAAGCACCACAACTAAAGTTTGATATGATGAAAATAATGAAAATAAATTAGACACGAGAATTTTACGTGGAAAACCCCTCTAACTGATAGAAGGGAAAAACCACGGGGTAGAAGGATCTCACTATAAAAATATGGAGTATACAGCTCTCAAATACAAGGAGAAAATAACAATTAACACTTCTCTCTTGTAAAAGGAACAACTACTAAAGAGGACACTCAAGACTACAATATTTATCTTGGTGTATAACTCTCTTTGTATTCTTACTCTCTCTTTCTGGGATGGGATAAATGAGGGCAAGAAGTCTTCTATTTATAGGAAACTAGAAACGCGTAAAATCCGCGTATTGAACCTCCCTTTTTGACTACGCGTTCAAAACACGTTTTGTTCCATTTTTGACTACGCGTTCAAAACGCGTTTTGTTCCTTTTTTGACTACGCGTTCAAAACGCATTTTGTTGACTACGCGTTCAAAACGCGTTTTGACTATCTTGCACTATGTTTGCATTTAATGAAAATTTTAATTTAATCATTCATATTTTAATTATTAAGTGCGTCTCTTTAGACCAACGATTTGGCATGGATAATAATCCTTCAAACGTAGAAGAGGATGAAGCTTAAACTGATGAATTGAGATTATATGATGGACATTGGTTTGTGGTCAAACAAAGTTGTATGACCCTCAATATGTAATACATTTTATTTTTTTTGCGTGCGAAAGTGTTTTTTATGAAGTTGAGCTTCTTTTGTTATTAATGAGTTCATAATTTTAATATGATCCAATTTAAAATAGACTCGATGAAATCAATCTATGTAAATATAAAGATTCGTTACCTTTTATAAAAAAATAATAATTATTTTTTAGAGTATTCATGAAATTCAAATTATGTACATGATTGTAATTTTTTTTTGTTATTATCATAGAATTTGCATAAAATTGACTATCTAATATATGTTGTGAGAGGGGGGTCACAACTGAAGTCTAACTCAATCAAAAATATCCACTTTGTGGATATTCAAATAGAAAATATTGAACTTAAGTATATAATCCTTTCTTTATCCAAAATTTATTCTTATTCTTTATCTTTGCATTAGAGAGGATTGCTATTATTACTAACTCTTTACTAGTAATGCAAATTTATAAGTTTCTTTGTGGTCCCTTTTTTCACTTATTTAATTATTTTATCTTATGTGAAAGATAAAAGTCTCACATAAAAAGATATAAATATATCTTCGGCTGGAAGTTCTCCAAAAGTATAAAAAGCAGGAGGACTTTGTACCATCCATTTCGGTGTGGTTGGATTCTGTTCAACAACGAGCACATCTTTTGTTCTTTCCACTGCTTGGAGTGAAAGTTTTTATGTACTAATTTTCCCTTTACGAAATAAATTAGTTAAGTTTCTTTCATGCTTATTGAGTAGAAACTTAACAACCAGACATGTAAAATTGTCATTCGATCAGCTCAACTTGTGATGTGTATGGGATATACCTTTTTATCAATTCTTTACTTTTTTTCCTAGTCGTTTTCAACATTAACTTCTTGAATAAATTTTGTAATAGAGTTTACTTTCTGTAACAATTACTAATTAATTCATGCAACTATTCCAGATTTAACTTTAATAACAACTTAAGGAATTTGGCCTGTAAAAGCAACCCTCTTTGCAAATTATCAGATACAAAATAAATATGGCAATCTTCCAAAGTTGATCTTTTCAATTTTATTTATGCAAACGAGTTCAGGAGTTTGAGTGTGTTGTGAAATCTTCGGAAACGATTGATCTCAAATGATTTGCATCCTAATCTGATTGAAATTGCTTTCAATACAATAATTTGCCACATCACAATATTTTATTCAATAAGTTGCTTCTGCTCTCCATTTGTTCATTGCCAATCTTGTTATATCTTTTTAATATAATAATGAGATATTTTTTTATAAACGAATTACTTTCTTTAAAAGATCATTTTTGTTTTTAAATAGTAAATTTTTGCATTATTAATACATATATTTTTATTTCATATTCCATCGCTATAAATAATATATATGTGCTCACATAATTCAATGCAAATATATCATTAACCAAAAACTACATTACTTATATGATAATTATTTTTCTTATGCGGTTAACCAACTTGATATTATGTATGGTGAAATTTTATGATGAAGTCAATTATATATCTTAAACTATCAACCCCTTATAGAATTAAGTATAATTCAAAATGCAAGTTATAAACTTTTTCTTCAATTTATCAACTTATAATAGTTACTCTAAGTGACAAACATTATATTATCGAGCATATTTGAAGATACTTCCTATGTTCTATTTTAATTGTGCTTTAGTTTTTTTTGGTTCTATTAATAATAAAAAAAATAATATAAAATATAATTTATTAAATTAATCTTATTTATTAAATATTTTTTGAAAATTGAGCATTATTATAGAGGACTACTTAATATTTATTTGGGTTTCACTTTTTGGTTCATTGGTGACTGCGCTGTAAACCCTAGGGTTTATGTTGTTGCATACAATTGGGGATTTTCTAAGAGCTGAATCAAAGGAAAAAGTAGTAAAGGTGAGCAGCAATGGCGGATTCCTCAGAGGGTGAGGAGGAAGGGAAACTAACAGGAGGAAGCCAGCAGTTAGTTGTAGATGATGACCTCCGGGAGATGGGTAAAAAAGCAGCTTGGAGTGTCAGCTCATATAAACCTGGCAATGGAGTTCTTTCACTTCGCGGTGACAACCTTGATACCTATTGGCAGTAAATATTCTCCATCCTCCGTCACTGCTGTCTACGCTCTATATTACTATTATTTTCGCTGATTTTTGGGTTTTGATTTCTTTTTGTAATCAGATCAGATGGTGCACAGCCTCATCTTGTTAATGTTCAATTTCAGAAAAAAGTTAAGCTTCAAGTAGGTTCTATCTTATGCACAAATATATACATTTCTATTTTCCTTCGTCACATACTTTGCTATTATGAACTACTCTTAATTTTTTGTTTAACTTAACTAAGGCTATACTATTAACTTTTTAGGTGAAAAGAATGACATATGTCATGCATTTTTTGGTTTGGTGCATTTACTAGATGCGAATAAATTTTTGCAGCCATGCTTTGTGGCTAATCACTTGAGACTGGTTTTAATTTCTCTCTTATCTGTTTATTTTTTATGTTAATTATTCTCAGTTAGTCGTCCTGTATGTTGATTTCAAGCTTGACGAAAGCTATACACCTGGCAAAATCTCTATCCGAGCAGGCGATGGCTTTCACAACTTGAAGGTAATAGTATAATGGAACTCTGAGATAAATTGGCAAAGTCCTGAATTAGTTATAACAGTATATTTTCAGAAACTTGAGACGTTATGTCCTTTTTTGTTTTGTTTTGAAGGAGATAAAAGCAGTGGAACTTGTGAAACCAACTGGATGGATGCATATATCTTTATCTGGTAATGATCCTCGGTAAGAAATTGAGACTTGGTCTCATGATTTGGCAAGTTTTTGACTTGTTTTTCCTTCACTGCTTTTGCCAGATTATGTTACATATTATTCAGTAGCTCTACACAGTTCCGTCTTTCTAGAAAATTTATGATACCAAATTTGCTTGTGTTTCTACAGAACTAGAACCATTATGAGGCATTCCAATCATTAGAATTCATTAGTCCGATGGACCGCGTGGACATAAATACAAACAAGTACTTAATTTTAAAATCTAAAACTGTTAAACAAAAGTAAGAAATGACACAAAATTTTCTCATTTCTCTTACCAACTTTTATATATATACATATATATTGAGAACATTCTTTTTCTTTTTAATCATAGATGTGACCCGAGTTTGTTTATGTTTAATCACACACATATCCTGACACATTACTTAGTAAAAAAAAAAAGATTTTGATGGTTATTTTTGCAAAATGCTGATGAGGACTAAATACTAGCAAAACTGTGAAATACTTCGATTCGTTCTTCAGCATAAGTGAGCAGCTAAATCTGAGCAAAACTGACTATGAAAGATAATGTTGCTTACTTGAAACGTAAATGAAAGTCTCAGTAGGTATTTGGACAATATTTGGTTGAAGTCGAAAAAGAAGAAGAAAGGTATTTGAAGTCGAAGTTGGGAAAAAAGTATTTGAAAGTTGAAGTTGTGTATGGTTATGAAATTCACTTGAAAAAGCGTTTGCGAATGTTGAAGACTTGTGAGTGGAAAGCATTATTTCACTTGAAATACTAACCAAACCATCATTTCAAATTCCGTGTCTCTATTTCAATTAGAAGTTGAATTACTCAGCAACTTGAAAAAGCGTTTGCGAATGTTGAAGACTTGTGAGTGGAAAGCATTATTTCACTTGAAATACTAACCAAACCATCATTTCAAATTCCGTGTCTCTATTTCAATTAGAAGTTGAATTACTCAACAAATTGATGTCCCAATATTGATCTGCACATTATAGGCATGTCCAGTGTTGTGAAAAAGCGCTGAAGCGCTCGCTTTAAGCGTGAAGCGAAGCGAGGCGAGGTACTAGCGCTTCAACATCGTGAAGCGAAGCGATTTCGAAAAAGCGAGCGCTTCACGGGAGAAGCGAGAAGCGCGCTTCATCTAAAAGCGAGAAAAAAGCGAGCTTTTTTGGAAAAAAGCGACGCTAGGTTTTTTTTAAAAAAAAAAACTGTATAACTTCTGTGACTTCTCCAAGCTGCTCTTTCAGTGTGACTTCTTCAATTCGACAGTCCAACTTCAACATTTCAACGTCAACCAAGTTAGTTTTTCTTCTTCTGTTCTTCTGTTCTTCTCTTCTTCTCTTCTTCTCTTTCTATTTCTATTTTCATTCAGCGCAACACTGCTCTCAACTGCTGCGATCTTCTTCTCTTCTTTTCTTCTTCTCTTTTTCTTTTTCTATTTCTGCGCAACTGCTGTCTGCGAAGAATTATTTTTTTCAACTTTTATTCAGCAGTTTGGCCTTTTTTTTTTTAAGATAAAGCATATGCTCTGTTCAAGTTCATGTTCAAATAGAAGTAGAACTCTTGTTGATGAGTCCTCCGATGAGGAAGAAGATGAGGACCAAGTAGAAGTAGAACCCTTGTTGATGGCACTTCAAGGGTTTGAGGATCTTGTTGAAGAATGGGATTTTGCTCTCTTTGTGATTTGGTTATGCATTTGCTTTATATGTTGTTACTTATGAGGATTATTGACTATCTAGTTACATTTTAATCTAATTCTTTTGAGTTCTTGATTATTTATCTATGCATATTTTATATTTTTATACTAAATAACGCTTTTTCTGAAAAAAGCATTCGCTTCACGCTTCTCGCTTCTGTGAAGCGAGCCCCTGTCGCTTTTTTCCGCTTCTCGCTTCTCAAAACACTGGGCATGTCCAAATGGCACCAAATCTAAATAAAACTAATGGGAAGGATCTCAGTTGATTTCCTTGCTAAAAATGAAATTTTAGTTGATTTTGTGGACATACACTGAGGATTAAATCCAACCAAGAGTAGAATGGTTCAATTGTTTTCTGCTTGGAATAATGTGGGACAAATTTTATTATTATCTCGTTCTCTTTTATGGATTTGGGGTCTCTGTTCTGCACTGACAGAAAGCGTCAACCGAAGATCTGGATAACTTGCAAACACAAATTGTTATTATGACTTTTAATAAATTTTCTCTTTGTTTTTGAGATGACCTCCAATTGCCTTGTGGAAATATGTTCTGCAGGTGTTGAACACCATCCTCATGTCTCGAGCTCTGCTATTTTTATTCTATGAAGAATATGAGTTTCTGCTCCTGTTTCTTTGATAGAAAAGATGCAAACCAACGAAGTTATCATTCTAAACAAGGAAAGGAGGAGCATGCCAGTTTATGTTGGTGAAATTTCCTGTGCATGTGTGATGAACTTTTCTGTGCCACATCTAGGGTTTAAATTGTTCAGAGTTCCCATATAAAAGAACATCTCAATTTATTCATTTATTAAGCTTGAAAAATTGTTGGATGGGCATCAACTTTAAACAATATCAGTACTTATCATCCCATTACCAATAAAATTATATACTACCTTATCATAAAAAGTATCAGTTGACCTATCATGTGTCTGTGAAAGCTTTTTCCCTGAGTATAAATTCATTGAGTAACCATATCCTAATTTATGTGACAGTGAAACTTTTGTCAACACTTTCATGCTGCAAATAGCTGTGCTCTCAAATCATCTTAATGGAAGGGACACTCATATCCGCCAGATTAAAGTCTACGGGCCAAGACCGTGCGTCGTTACTCTTCGTCTTCTTTTTTTTTCTCTTCTCTTAATCTTCATCAACTCCAGTAATTGTGCAAAGAATCTTATTAGATGGCTTATGCAGGAACCCTATCCCTCTTCAGCCATTTCAGTTCACTTCTACAGAGTTTATTACTTATTCTGCTGTGAGATGAAGCTCAAGGGACTATCTCAAGAGGAAAGATGCCAACAATATATATTGATATCAAAATGCAAACTGGAGGTACAAACCTGAGATCCTGCCCCTTCGATGACTCGAGTAATAGGAGAATGGAAGTTAGATCCTGCAATGGTAGAACCTCGTGAACCAGGCTTACTGCTTGACTACTTGCTTTTCTCTTCTCTATGATATTGATAAGTCGTAGGCCCATTCGATGTCTATGGTTGGTTTGTGGTATGCTAAAATATTCCTGTTTACAATCCTATTTGGCTTCATACAAACCCCGTCACTAACAGCCACGTAGGGTCTTGTATTAATTTGTATTTTCTCCCATTTCTCTGTTATCTATCGGTGATACCTGCAACTGTTTTGTGGGTAGAGACCAAATTGCGTATTTCTAGTTTAAGTTTCAATATTTTTAGTCAAATTGTTTATGAATCAAAGTTGAAACAAAGGACCAAAACTGAAACTACCCCTACAGAGTACTAAATAGTTACACCTTGTTTGAATGGTTTTCCATATTGTTTCATAATGTTATTGTACTTTACTAGATGTTTTGATAAATACAATGTTTGAATATGTTGATTTTTTTCTGTTGTTACACAGTGTCACATATTAGCAATTTGAAAGAAAAACCTATAAGAAAAGTAGGGAACGAGATAAAAGTAGTATAAAAGATGTAAATAGGCAAACAATAAAATAGGATTATTAGTATATAATACGCAGACAGATGAATGAGGAAAAAAGGGTAACGATGTCATCGTATTAAATCAATTGTTATATAAAATAAAATCTTTTTTTGTTATAACGATATGATACAATAAAATTTAAAACAAAACATTGTATGACATTTGGCAACAACAATCGAAACAAGCTGAGTGTTCCATCAATTAACTTTGTTAACTGTAAGTAGGCTTACCAGTGCGGACCTTAGGGAATTAAGAGAATCGAATATGGACAAATATACATCAGAAGTTCAGAACTATGACAAATACTATGCTAATACCCTCCGTTATACTTTAAGGCGGTACATAGCCATCATACTTTTAGGTTGTGTATTTAAGCCTAACGAATGGACACATGGCTTCATCTAAATGATTTACCCAAATTTAATTTAATTTTTACCCACGTAAAAAACTCGCCCATCTTCCACAAGAAGAGGTGTTTTACTCAGGGTCATGGATGGTTAAATTATGGAAGATGGGTGGTTTTTTTTAATTGTGGGTAAAAATTAAATGAAATTCGCGTAAATCATTTAGAAGGAGCTACATGTCCATCTGTTAGGCTTAAGGTAATATGCAACCCCAAAGTATGATGATAAGATTTTATACAGTCTTACATGTCCATCTGTTAGGCTTAAGGTAATATGCAACCCCAAAGTATGATGATAAGATTTTATACAGTCTTAAAACATAACGGAGGGTATTAACATACTATTTGTCATAGTTTAGGTATATTTGTCCTTTTTCCAAATATGAATTATTCAGCTACTAGCCAGAGTTGGAATGGAATGTGAATTACTTGGACATTAGCCATAAACACAGTTAACATCATAATCTAGTTGAAAAATACGATAATTACATAGAATAATAGTGTCATATTCAGAAACTTAACTTGTAATAGTAGGTTAACCGATATTTTCCATATCTCAAGTGGCTTTGGAGATTAATGCTGCTTCAGCATGATGAACACTAGTACAATACATATTGATACAGGTGCTTCTATCTACACAGCTACTGTTAGAGAAGCTGCACGTCGCACTACGAAAATCCTAATTTATAAATATGACTGAAAATGGAAAACATTAATTCAGAAATCATTCACAGACTGGTTTTGTGTCAAAGCTGCTCAAGCAGACTGCAAAGGCTTGATAGGCAGATAGTGGATACCGGTAATCCATGGTGAATATGTCTTTTCCGATTTTTCCAAACTGTAAAATTACTTTTTCTTGTTCCTCGGCAGGTATATTGTGAGGAGGAGCAACCGCTGCTACTAGCTGGAAATTTTTTACAGAAGCCACTGTAACACGACCTTTAAAATTTAGGCACCAGCACTGCAACTGTTCATGCCATCTCGGGGCCTTGTTTTTAAGCACAAGGGACTCTCCAAGAGGCAATGGCACTGTTGAACTTGAAATACTAGGTGAACTGACATCTTTAGCTGTCTCTTTGGAATCTAAAACTGATGGAGGAGTTGCCTTTACACCAAAAGACTGAGGGAATGATGTTAGTGTTGGAGCACTGCCTCCCTCTTGGATAGCAGAGAAAGGAATAGAATGCATTGCACAATGCATTCTCCTAGGTCCTCTTGTACGGAGAACATTGAGTTCATAGGAGATGTTGGCGATACTGTAGTTGTATTCAGGTACTGTTGGAGATACCTTCTTTGCGCAGAATCTCCTACTACGTTGACTACGTTCTTGAATAGATGCATCACTGGGAGGTTGGCTATCATATATGGTGAACTTGGTCCCAAGAAAGTTAGACCTGCTCAAGTTGTTTTCAACAATATATTAACAAAATGAAAGGACAAGAACTTCAATGGGTACTTTCAGAAGGGTGGTTAGGCACAAGTTAATAGAAGATAGTTGTCAGTTTGTGAGGACTTGCCTCAATTTCCCAAGGTATGTATTGCTTGCTCGAGAAAAATCATCTGCAACCAATGAAATTACAAAATCTGTGCTGGTTGCCCTCCTGATCCTTCTGGCAGCCAGCAATAGTTTATCAGTCTCATCCTCAGCTGCCATGAAGTAAACATTCAGATGTCTAGGAAATTAATTTGGTAATGCCAAAGATAACTGTGGAACTGCTACAGTGCTGGTGCATCAAATGGTTGGGAAAGACAAAAGTGAAAACTTGGAACTCAATCCCCCATCAGCTCTCTGGTGGACAATTTGGAAGGAAAGGAATGCAAGAATTTTGAAAACAAAAGTGAATCATTACTTAGCATGAAGTACATATGTATCTCTCTACTGTTTCTTGGTGTACCCACAGCTATAGCAAATGAAATAAAAGCCATTAGACTTTTTGAGTTCTTTACACTTGAAGATCTTTCTGTAAATACTTCTAAAGCACTTTCTTGTTGCTGGATACTCAATAAAATGCCTTTAACAATCAAAAAAGAAATTCAGATGCGCATCGCTTTATAAAAAATCAGATCAGATGTGTGCCTTGAATTAATATGTTTCTAATGAGAACTTATTAGACCACAAATATTAAGCAGAAGTTTTAAAAGTTCTGTAATTCTATTCCGGTGCAATAACTTGAAAAGTATCACGAAAGACCCATCAACCCAGGTGTATGTAACTCATCAAAGTAGAATTTCGGGGATTTACATGATGAAAATCGACTTATTGATCAAATACACAAGGTACATCTTAAGCCGGCAACAAGGCACACAATGATTGAAGAGGAAATCAATTTCATAATACAGTGTCACAAAAGAAAAAAACAGGCTTAAAGAGGAGTGTGACTTACATGGGGTCAAGCCAAGGTAGAGGCGATAAACTGAATTATCTCTGTCCCGTTTGATAAAGCAATGGATCGGGTTTTCACGGGGACCAGGCTGGTTCAAAGCAGAATTACAAGAAATACTTTCTTCAGTTTATTTGACACATTGGCGATAGGAATAAGATGATAACCAAATAGAGTATGAACAATTACCTGCTTCAGTGAAATGGGAAAGGTAAGTCTGCCACATTCCTCAGGAGTCTTGACAATCTCTTTTGTAACTTCTCTCCATGACTTGCAAACAGATGCACAAAAGAGAACCACAGTTCGAGCAGGCCAAGTTGTCTCACTCTCTTCTACCCTGCAGATTATATCCAAAAGAAGCTCCGGTGGTAAATTTGCCCATTGCCCTTGTTCACTTGGTTCAAAAGGGGCCACATCGGGGGCTATATGAGATCGGGTTCTGTTGCGCAAGTGCCTTCCTTCCAGTCTCCTCCTTGATATATTCCCTATCCCATCTTTCATCTCCCGCAGCTCACGGACAATGCTCTTGAAGGACATATCTGTTGATCACATCAACCAAGTCTTACCTTCAATGGAGTGGCAAAGGATTTAGAAACACGAAGCAGTGTAATTACTGCATTTCAACCATCCACTAAATATTCTTTTTACATGACAAAAGCCACCTCCCCAAACCCTAACAGCAACTCTTTCCCACTAAGCTCTTTTGGTACTCGAACCTCCAACTTTAATCCTAACGATTAGGTAATCCTTTCCTTGTCTATCTCGAGCAAATATTTAAGGAAAAGAATTACAATTTCCCCCTTTTATCGTCTTAAGTAAAGTTCAGTTTACTTTTTCGGTATGGAACTCTTAGTCGGGCTGATGTCGAGATCGATTTTATGTTCAAGATTCAAGAAGAAGGAGAGGAACCACCGCCCAAAGGTGCTTTTATGAAAGTATGGTCACCAGTGGCTAATACCTACTACATACACCATGTCTTCAACTAGCAGATCTTAACAATGTGGTTAACCCTCTATGTTTAATTAAAAAATTTACCAAATAATTAAACAAAAAATCGGTTTTCTTGATCTTCCAAGCTTTCAAGCTCGCCTGCTTTGAGAGAGGAGAGATTTTACTTATCTTTGGCCCCTCCTCGTTTGGGTGGAGGTTGTAGAATCTGCTAAAACGTATGAACAGGTAACCACCCCAACAATCAGCATCAGGATTCCAGTAATCCCACGAACCATCAAGATTTACACGATTTATTCCGAATAAAAATAAAAAAAAAGTTTATCAATCAAGTAATCCCATCCCAAGTTCCGACATTTGTGTTATAGCAACAACACCCATTCATAAATTTAAAATGCCGGTTTCCCTAACAATAGAAAACCCCAAATTCAAAAAAGTGAGGATCTCATAACACCCTAAACGCTAAATCTGAGTAAAACAGAGCAAAAATGCCAAGCAACAACAACTACGCTTCAAGAAATCCATTTTCATTCCAATAGTGAATAATTTTGTGTTACGCCGGTACAGATATAGGAAGGAGAAGAAGAAAACCTGATGAAATTAGATGAAAAATGAGATCAAAGAAAGACGGCCAATGCCGGTTCCATTGTGAGATCGCCGCCGGTAACCGCCGTTTGCTCCGCCATCAATGTAGAAGAAAAGGGTCAAAGATGATAGATACAGTTTAACTATACGTATGTACCCTCATTATTATCCTCTTTAATTTAATCCACTAGTTTATATTTTTTTCTTATACTGAAATAAAAAAATAATAATAAAAAAATTTAAATCCGGGTGTCTTTGGTACGAAGAATAATATTTTCAATGCAATATAATTTTTTTAGAAAATGTTTTCTTAAAAAATAAGTGAGTCTCTTACTTATTTTTTATAGTATTTAGTAAGGAAGAAAGAAAATATTATTTCAAAAATATTTATATATTATCTATCAAATCATTATGGAGTCAGGTAAGGATGAAAAGTGGGGGTTCGGTGTAGTGGGAGGTGGGATGGTCTAGTGGTGAGGGTCTGGATTGAAATGTCACCTATGCCGCTCGTTTTTTTTATTTCAAAATCATTTTCTTCATTTTTATGAGCTTATTTTTCTATTCAAACATTATGACGAACCAAATATAAAAAAATTGGAAATTTTACTCCATACTAAACACATCAGAGGAGAAAAGAAAAAGAATTACTATATATTTCCAATAGTTTTGATTGATAAATCACGAAGCCGAGGTCTGTTTTATATCTCAACTCTCTTTCTAGGGTTTTTAATATCCACAATCATATTTTAATGGGTGTTCATGAATTTTATCATTTTGTTTTAGACATTTCATGAAATTTTCTTTTTTTTTAAAAAAAAAAGAACAACTAAAAGAGAACATAATAAGACTTGAAATGGGAGGAATAAAAGGGGTAAACTTTGACTATCATAGTGGAAAAAGGTATAATTAAAGATTCTTAATCAGATTTTGATATTTGAAAAGGACCTCAATAATTATGGAGTATGTATTGTAACATGGCAAAATCATGACTTGATTTGAAATTTGAATAGCTTTATACATGAATTTTGAGATAGACTCAATCCAAATTGAAAGGATGAATCAAACTCAATCAAAAGGGAAAAAGAATTAAGATTTTATGTATTAATTATAATTTATATGACATAATTTAAATTTTAAAAATTAAATTAAAAATATTTTATAGTGATTTATTTATATGCTTTTTAGATATTTTAAATTTTAATTTTTTTTCATTTATAATAATTTTTAAATATATAAATTATTTTTCAAAAAACTTAATAATTATATGTCCAAATTTATAATTAATTAATTCTCAAAATTTAGATTGTATCATATAAATTGAACAGGGAAAGTACCATTGTACATATAAAATTTAGCTCAAGTGGAAGTGGAATTACAAGTTGTAAATCTGAATATTGTATTATTCGATAATATTTGTATATACTATTGTATTTAAATTGCTTTCCACATAAATTCACGATATGGAAAATGCAGTGGTGGTTCAAAAAAGAGACGTCAGCCCCCACCCCCTTCCCTTCCACTCTAAATTATGAGTATCATTTATTAAGTCATCACGAATGAGCCCACAAAATTTCTTTTTCTACTTAGATAATACCTACTTTTGTTAAATAATTAATTTTCAGTTCACTTATTAAATATTCCGCGTTCCATATCGATCAGTTCGATTCGATTTTTTAAGTTATTAATTCGACTTATCAGTTATCGACTTGTACTATGTTAAACCGTTATAAAATTATTAAGATATTGATTTATCAGTTATTGATTATTATCAATTCGGTTATCGATTTAACCGTTAAGATTTGACACAATTTCTTTATTGAAAATTACTTAGAAATAAGGTGACAAATCAAATGAACCATACACATGAATTGACAGATTGCATCTTGCTCAAAAGCAAGCACTGTCCCATTGTAGAATAATTGAGAGTTTGAGACAGTCAAAAATAAAAGCATGAAACTGTCAAGGACTTTATATACCAAATGGTACAAATATAACTATTTAATTTACAATCGGGTTATCGATTAACCTATTAAGAAAAAAATCTAAAACCGTTCAGGATAACCCAATAATAATTACAAAAAAAGTAAAACTGTTACCGAAATTGTTAAACCAATAATCCATGATCGATAAACCAATAACTTTTTTTCAGATCAAATTATCGATTTCGATTCAGTTTTGAACGGACTTAAAATATCCCCATAATATTAGGTAATTCTTCCTATCTGTCCTAGCTTTGATGGATAGAGTTATCTGGTACCTGTTGTCGATGAGAGTAGATAAGTATTTCGTGAAATTTTTCAAGATATGTGAACTGATGAGAATTGACAAATATCCCGTAAAATTTATCAAAGTGTGCAAAAATTAGGTTGGACCACACCACAATCATCTTAAAAAAAGAGAGGAGGAACTGCAACAAAGAATCGTTATCCTAATCCAAGGGGAGACTTGTAAAGGAGCTTGAGGACTCTAATACTTTCAGTTCTTTAGAAAGGAAAATTGAGTGCTTTTGTATGGACATAATTACAAAAAAAAATACTTCTTTTTTAAGAAAAAAATTATTAAGGCAAATAATTTTATCAAATGTATCTGTCTTTCTTATAGTTTATATCAAAAATAAAAACTATTTTTTATCTCATGAACTTGTTTTTTTGTCGCTCGATAATAGTAAATTAACACGAGTTGATGGATGATAAGATAGTTGATAATAACTTTAAAGACATAAAATTTGTAGTGTATATTAGCCGGTGTTTTAAAAGATTTTGTTGGGACTCGCCTCGGGGCTCGTTAATGAGGCGGGGCTCTAACAAACCGCCCCGAGACTCAAGTGTGAGACTTAGTTCTGTAAGACTTACGCCCTAAGCGTCCGGCAATACGCCTTAAGCACGCCCAACGCTCAGGAGTCGCCTAACAAATTTTACATAAATTATGTGTTAAAATCTTTTGTTAAATTATTGACCCTCATAATTCTTGAATAAATGAATGATGCTTAAATAAAAAATCTATAGAGATAAGAAGATTGAGAGTAACTCAAATAACAAGTTATAGTATCACATCTTTACTATTTAGTTACACTATGAAAGTGATTATATATTACGTAACATTTTTAAAAAAAATATGGAGCGAAATTTTACTTTTTCACTTATTGGTCTTCATGATTTTGTCACGTTTCTCAAAATTATCATATTTTATTTAGCTATTTGAAAATAATTTTTTATTTATTTATAATGGAGTGATATTTTTATTATAATACTAGTAAATTTATTGATTATTTTTTTTGGGTGGGGGGAGGGGGTAAATTGTATAGTATCTATATTATTACAAAAACACGAATATAAATGTTGATTGACCAAAACATCCACTAAAAGTTTATTAACTTATTTGCCCCTTTAAGTTAAAATTTCCTCCATCTAAAAAATTACTAATGGGTATAAATGTAATTTTGTATTAGGACTAAACAAAACATATTTCTATCAGGACTAAATTTATTGTAGGATATATATTATCCTATTAATATTAGGAGCTTATCATTAAATTTATTTCAAGTAAACTATGAGTATGAAATTTCTACACATGTAACAATACTGCTCAATCAAATTCATTAAATATTGAACGACTTTTATATTCTTAAAGAGTAAATATTTAATAGGAATAATTTGAAAGACCTTTATATTTGATTTCGTTTGTTAGTTGGACCCTTCTACTTATCACTTCGCCAACTGAACCCTTAAACTCATCCGAACACAATATTTTAAATCTTTTTTTCATCTGATTAGTGTGTGTGTTGTACAATCGAGCACACATGAAATTCCACGTCGTTTTTAATGACACGTGTAAAATATATGTTAAAAATTCAAAAAAAAATCAATTAGGGCACTTTTACAATTTCTAAAAAATTTCAAGGCATGTTCTTCATATTTGCTCACAAAGTGAGCACCAAATTCATGTTAGATAGATGAAATGCTTCCCCATTTTACTTGAAAATTTAACTACAAAATCACCAACGCAAACACAACGAACCTCAATCACAATTTTGAATCAATTTCACAAATTCTCAAAACTCATTTATTGCTCTTCAAGCTTTCTCTAACTTTATCAATAGAGTTTTCAATTTTTCAATATTCATCAATCAACCTTCATGTGACCCATACCTACATCTCTTCTTTAAAATCAACTAACACAAATAATGGGTTTGAGCCCCAATCACAATTTTGAATCAATTTCACAAATTCTCAAAACCCATTTATTGCTCCTTAAGCTTTCTCTAACTTTATCAATGGAGTTTTCAATTTTTCAATATCCATCAATCAACCTTCATGTAACCCATACCTACATCTCTTCTTTAAAGTCAACTAACACAAATAATGGGTTTGAATCTCAATCACAATTTTGAATCAATTTCACAAATTCTCAAAACCCATTTATTGCTCCTCAAGTTTTCTCTAACTTTATCAATGGAATTTTCAATTTTTCAATAAATATCAATCTCACTTCATGTAACCCATACCTACATCTCTTCTTTAAAGTCAACTAACACAAATAATAATTTCAATATTTTTAGACTAAAAAAATTTAAAACTTAAAAGGGTTAGGAGTAGGGGCAAACGAAATAGTTAGAGTGGGGGGCTGATTTTCAGCAAAAGAGAAGTGTGTGTTGAGGAAGAAGAGGAGGAAGAGGAGAGTGGGTGTGGTGAATGAAATTCCAAGAAGAAGGAAGAAGAGGAGGAGAGAGGGTGGGCGGGATGGTTGAGGAAGATATGTTTTTTGATTTTTTTAAAAATTGATTATTAGTTTTTTTAATTTTTTTTAATGTAACTATAGTATTTACCTGCTTTCAAACGCGTGTAATCACTTTCTTTTCCAACTCAGTAATATCAATGCCACATAAGGTCGGTCAATGGTCAGAGAGGTTTAAAATATTGTGTTTAGATGAGTTTAAGTGTTTAGTTGACAAAGTGATAAGTAGAATGACCAACTGACAAACGGAGCCAAGTACCAGGATCTCACAGGTCATTCTACCTAACTTTAATTAATTTCAAAGTCTTACATATTTGCATAATAATTAAATAACAATTATTTAAAGAAAATAGTAAGTGACAATTTTGTGTATTGTAGGATAATAGTAAATGATAATTTTATTTATTAGAGAGTTTTTCAATAAAGACAATGTTCAATCAACGATTTAATAAGATACAACCTTCTGTCATTAAATTTTTTTCCTATATTCAAGATGATTCGAGACCCAACTCTTAGATCCTGGATCGGATCGGGGTCGAATCTCAATTTGAGTGTTGAATTCTGAGTTAGAAATCGAGGTAAGATTATGAGGTATTAGGGTTGGGTCCCAAGTTAGGTGTTAGGGTGGGGTTTTGTGTCGGTGTCGGAGTTGGATTTCAGATTGAAAGTCAAGGTTGGCTTCCAAGTCAAGTATCAGAGTGGGGCCTTAATTAATCATCGCAGTTGAGTGTCGGTATCAGAACTCCGTTCGAAAGTCGGATCACGTGGTCAAGTCCTGATTTGAAATTCAGGTTCTAAATCAAAAGTTAGAGTGTGGTCCTATGTTGGAAGTCAAAATCGGGTCCTAGGTCAGATGCATGGTCAGATCCAGGGTCTAATATCAGGGCCGGATCTCTAGTCGGAAGTCAGGTCGGGTTAGGAGGTGTAAATCAGGGTCGGTCATGTGTCGGATCTTAGGGACGGGTAGGGTTATATCCCAATTTGAAAGTCGGGTGCAGGGCCGAATCTCAGGTCAAAAGTGGGGTCCCGATTTGAGATTCGGATCAGGTCTTAGTTCGAGAGTTGGTGTCGAAAGTACGATCTTAAATCAGTGATGGGTGTTAGGTGTTGAGGTCAGATGTCGGGGTCGAGTTTTGAGTCAGATCAAGAGTAAAATATCGACATCGGATCTTGAGTCATAGGATCTCGTGTCGAATCTTAAAACAAGTGTTGGATCGAGAAATGGATCGGGAGTCACTCAAGACTTGGTTTGAAAGTAGAGTTTCGATTCAGGTGTTGAGCGTCGTGGTCGGATGTTAGAGTTGAGTCCTGACTAGAGTGTCGGGATGAGACTCTGAATTAGTCATCAAAGTTCTTTTTTGTATGATAATTGATAGGGAGTAACGTGCAAAGCACGTTCATAGACACTAGTGATGAAAAATATTGGGAAAATTACATAAATTAGACCCATTAGGCAAAGTATTTACTCAATTTAGACCTACCCTAATCTATTTACCCGATTTGAACCTTAGGGCCCAAAGTATTTACGCCAGTGTCCCGTCCTCTTTGATACCATCAGAGTATATTATGCTCTGATAGTATCAAGCAGCACTGTCTCTTCCTTCTTGATACCATCAGAGTATATATATACTCTCATGGTATCAAACGTGTATTTACGCTAGTGTCTTTTCCATTGTTCCTCTTTGATACCATTAGAGTATATTATATTTTGATAGTATGAAACAATTTCTTCTTGATACCATCAAAGTATATACTTTGATGGTATCAAGCAGTTCGCTGAAGCATTGCCTCTTCCTTCTTGATACCATCAGAGTATATATATATTTTGATGGTATCAAGCAGTTCGTTGAAGCACTGTCTCTTCCTTTTTGATATCATCAGAGTGTATATATATACTCACATGGTATAAAACGCGCGAAATAGTTAAAAACAGGGGATATAAAAGTAATGGGGTATCCAATGGTAAACAATTTTCCTTTTGGGGTATAACAGTAATTATCCCAAAAATATTTTTAGAAATAATGATTCTTTTATTATTAGAAAGTCAAGATATTAGATTATTTATACTTGTATAGTCATGTTGAAAGTTTTATTCTCTCTGAGTTTCCTTAATCATGTTTGTAATTATTTCAAACTGTTGATGTATTTTTATAATTTTGTATTATTCTATTATTATACCAGGGCTTACGTCCCACATCTCGAGGCTTACGCCTCTCCCTATACTAAGTAAAACATCTCGCCTCACGCCCCTACCTTTTAAAACACTGGTATCAGCATAGATTAACATTGGAGTGGTATAGCTTTATAAATTAGTATTCTTTCCATCTCAATTTATTCAACATTTTTTTCTTATAGTTTATTTATAGAAATAATCTAATTTTAAGCTTTTCATTTTACTCTTAATGAAATAATTTTAAATCACAATTATCTATTATAGACATCGAAATTTTGTAGGACTCTACAAAATGATTCCTATTTAAGTTAGGGTTTAATTGGAGGCTACTCTACCCTAAACATTAATTGATGCCTATATATAAGGTATTATATTTCTTTGAAAAGGCATATCAAATATTCCACAAATTCATGGAATATTCACAAAGATCAATGAAGATGAAACAAATCTCTAGGAGGTCAATATCATCCTAGTTCGAGAAATACATCATTAACGGCCCTCGAATCACGATGGAGATCAAATTCAAATCATTCTAATTTGAGAAATATGCCATCAACGGCCCTCGAATCAAGGAGAAAATTCATAAAGAAGAATCAAGGAAAGAAACAGATTTGTACCCACATATTTTATCAATAAGATTATGTTTCTTCATATTTTATTTGTGATTGCAATTTTTGTTTCATCACTTTAAAATTTGTTGCAAACAAATTGCCATGCTCAGTGGGACCAAAGCTACCCTTCATCTCTTCTCTCGCAAATAAAATCTGCAAATGTGAAGCCACAAAATCTCAAAGGTGGAAGAATGAGTACTTCAAGCCTCATCTTTAAGCTTCATCAAGTCTACACTCCGACAAGCCATGAAGTAGGGGCATTTGTAGACATCGAAATTTTGTAGTACTCTATAAACGAGTCATATTTAAGTTAGGGTTTCTTGGAGGCTAGTCTACTCTAAACCCTAATTCATGCTTATATAGAGGTATTATATTTTCTTGAAAAGACATCTCGAATATTCCACAAATTCATGGAATATTCACAAAGATTAATGGAGATCAAACAAATCTCTAGGAGGTCCATATCATACTAGCTCGAGAAATATGTCATTAACGGCCCTCAAATCACGATGGAGACCAAATTCAAATCATCCTAATTTGAGAAATATGCCACTAACGGCCCTCGAATCAAGGAGAAAATTCATAGAGAAGAATCAAGGAAAGAAACAGATTTGTACCCACATATTTTATCAATAAAATTATGTTACTTCATATTTTATTTGTGATTGCAATTTTTGTTTCATCACTTTAAAATTTGTTGCAAACATCTATATCTTGTTTTAAATCATAAATTTCACGATTCTTTTTTTTTTACATTTTTTTTTCCAGTCAAACGCCATCAAATAAATTAGGACGAGGAGAGTGTTGTTATTTGCAGTAACACTGTGGAGGTTCGATGACATTCGAATTTTTGAGCAACCTCCTATTTTTGTTAAAGATCTCGTCAAAACAGATCAAGAGGGTGCATTACAACTATGAGCCATTAACCAAGCTACAATATCAAGCAATGGGACATCTTCTTTTTTTGTACTGTCAAGTCTTATAAAAGCTTCACAAAATCTGGTAATAGTAGTAGTGGTACTAACAGTAGGTTAAATAGTACTTCCGATAGTAGTTGTAAAACTATATTGTGCAATGTCGGCACATCTTTTGGCTCTCCTGTACCAGTTACTTAAATCAATATAATATTATCTTTTCTACCAAAAAAAAAAAAAGACTGGAAGTTTAAGTTTGATATATAGTTGGGTCCTTTTGTGTACGGTACTACGGTTGTTCACTGAAAGGAATACCTAAACAAATAAATATTAAGTGAAATCTAAGGCTTCTCCAAGCCCGAATACACTGCGAGTTCAGAGAGGAGAAAAGCAACTAAATCTTACAAGTACATCCATCTCTTGCATAACATGGTGTACAATAAAGTATGATTAATAAAAATAATCCTAACATAAAATATATACAATGGTTTATGTTGTATTTTTAAAAGTAAAAGTTTTGTTTTAAAAAAAAAAAAGTCATCCCCGCATAACAATTCTTACATTACTATTCATAGTATAACAATTCGATCTCACGCTATTATTCATCACATTAAGCATATAACTAATATGTGAACCAAATGACCTTAACAGAATATGATCCGTTAAAGGATCCAAGATTCACTATAAGTGTCTGATAGTGTGATAAGTCTTAAATACTTATCAGACCAGTGAATGATTTCATGCTTAAATGCAAAGGTGATAAAGAAACTGTTAATATTTGCATTAAGTAAAACTGTAGTTCAAGTTGGTTTAGTGAGGGTGACCGCGAAAGTCACCTTTGACAAATGTTCCTTTGTTCTCTTCACATGCTAGTTAACATGCACCTCTTTTACAATGGGACCATACAAACTAACTAGTTAACATAACTACTACTCTTTAATTCAAATGGTAAAGTTCATGCTCTACCTGGTGGATTAATTTGGTTTGTCTTATAAAATGTCTCTTCCAGTATTTTGCTTACAAGTTTTGCCCATTGAAATCCCTTTTCTACCAAATCTCTGTTACAACCTACTCTGCCTTCAACAAACTGAACATAAACTAAATTGCCTTTGCCTCAGCCATAAATAGGCCATACTTTCATCAATGTCTTATCCATTTTCAAACAGTTGTTTGAGAGTTTCAACTTAATGGCTAACCAGACAACCTTCTTTAAACTTCTAATCTTCCTTGTCTATGGAGTTCGTTGGTTTAGTTGTCAACCTGCTGAGGCTGCCATAAAGAAATACCAATTCGACCTTAGTGCCTAGTTCCTGTTTTCCTTGATTCATAGCTAATATATTTGTCTCAGGCTTTATTCATCATGTACAAGTTTTTGTGTTTTGCAGATTCAAGTAGCAAATGTGAGCAGATTGTGCCATGCAAAACCAATGGTTACAGTTAATGGGACATTTCCAGGGCCTACAATTTACGCTAAAGAAGGAGATAGAGTTCAAATCAATGTTACTAACCACGCTCAATATAACATGTCCATCCACTGGTGAGAACTTAACTCTTCAAAATCTGTCTTATTTCAGGTTCTCAAGCAAATGTATATGCATGTTAACCATTGCAGGCATGGATTGAAACAATATCGTAATGGTTGGGCAGATGGACCCGCTTATATAATTCAATACCCTATCAAGACAGAAAATAGCTATGTCTATGACTTCAACGTAACAGGACAAAGAGGTACCTTGTGGTGGCATGCACATATTTTTTGGCTAAGGGCGCCATTGTGATACTGCCATCACAAGGAACCCCCTTTCCTTTCCTTCAACCAGATAGGGAAGAAGTAATTGTACTAGGTCAGTTTTAGTACTCGTAAATATATACATAGAATTTTGAGCCTTGAAATGTACTTTATTCTGAAGATTTCCTCTGCCAAAGCATGAATCAAGATGGTACTATTTCTGTTCATTATGATGCAGGAGAATGGTTGAATGCAGATGTTGAACAAGTGGAGAACCAAAGGAAATGCATTAGGTTTACCTCCTAATATGTCTGATGCGCATACAATCAATGGAAAGCCAGGGCCACTTTTTCCATGTTCCGAAAAATGTAAGAGATTGATATTGCTTCAGCTTATCAATTTCATATCAGACTATTTATATGTTCTTTTTTTTACTTCAATAACAATATTTTGATGTTTTATTTTATGTCGCGCAATACACCGGGTACTGACTATAAGTTTCAAATTTCTTTGGCAGATACCTTTGCCATGGAAGTAGAATAGAAAAAGGGAAGACTTACCTGATGAGAATTGTCAGTGCTGCACTCAATGATGAGCTCTTTTTTACCATTGCAAGTTTTCATTCTGTACATGCCAGATCATGAATTAGTCACTGCTTCCAATTTCCAAAAAAAAAATACCAATTGTGTCGAACTTTCCATTTTTGGAATAGTTACGGAATCTCCATGAATAGGATCAAACCTTATTCCATGGTATTTACATGAAAATCATACTTTAACTGTGGTGGAAATTGATGCAGTCTATACAAAACCATTTTCCTCTATACAAAACCATTTTCCACAGAGGCCATTCTGATAGCACCAGGACAGACAACAAATGTTTTGGTCCGTGCCAACCAAATCCCCGGAAGATACTTCATGGCTGCTAGGCCTTTCATGGACGCTCCGGTCCCAGTAGACAACAAGACTGCAACTGCAATATTCCAGTACAAGGGCATCCCAAAAACTGTTCTCCCTAAACTTCCTGACTTGCCTGTTCCTAATGACACAGAATTTGCATTGAGCTATGACAAGAAGCTCAGGAGCCTAAATTCATCTAAATATCCAGCAAATGTTCCACTAAATGTTGATCGAAACCTCTTCTACACCATCGGTCTAGGAATCAATGCTTGTCCCACTTGTGTAAATGGAACTCGGTTTTCAGCTCCTCTAAATAACATATCCTTTGTCATGCCACAAACTGCACTTCTTCAAGCTCATTACTTCAACATTAAGGGTGTGTACACTACAGATTTCCCCGACAAGCCTCCTACTCCTTTCAATTATACAGGGGCTCCTCTTACAGCAAATCTCAGGACAACTCGAGGCACAAGTCTTGGTGAAATTGCCTTCAATTCTACAGTAGAGTTAGTAATCCAAGACACCAACTTGTTGACAGTAGAATCACATCCTTTCCACCTCCATGGTTACAACTTCTTTGTCGTTGGAACTGGCATTGGAAACTTTGATCCCAAGAAAGATCCTGCAAAATACAACTTAATTGATCCTCCTGAAAGAAACACAGTCGGTGTTCCTACTGGTGGTTGGACTGCTATCCGGTTCAGAGCTGACAATCCAGGTACCTAATTTTCTACTAAGTTTAAGGTTGTTGCAACTTTCATAATGCCTTTCTGACATGTAGTTGCAATTTTCTTTCTATGAAGGGGTTTGGTTTTTCCACTGTCATTTGGAGTTGCACACTGGCTGGAGACTTAAAACAGCATGCATGGTGGAAAATGGACCAGGATCAGATCACAATGTTCTCCCTCCACCAAAGGATCTTCCACAATGCTAATTTCACAACGCATTCTTTTATCTACAGATTGATTTCATGTCACGTTTTCAGTTCACTTTTATTCCTCATAATGCTACAAATGAGTGAGGCAATTCTAAGGACCATAAACATTTGAGACTTGTTTAGGGAATGTCCTAATCAAGGAAGGGAATTTCAGTCAAGTAATTTAACAGGATTCAATTGTATCTGTTTGGAACAAGAGTTATAATAAAGGCACTTATAAAAGATGTGAGGATTGTTGTTTTCTTCTATCATCTATTCTTGAACTGGCATGATCAAGTTAAATTGCTTCATATCGTCTACTGGTAACTTGATAGTCTTACTGCAGTATTCGCCTCAATAAACATCAAAAAGCACAGATGAAAAAGAAACTACAATATTCAGATTTCTAACATGACAAATCACATCCAGTAGTTCAGCGTGTCAATTCTGGTTAACCACAGCAATCTTATAATATCAGAAAGCAATACATCTTTCATCTTTTGCATAAGATAAATAATCCTCAAGTAAGATCTTCCTGTAATTATCAAAATTTTGAGACATTTTAGAATTACGTCCAAATCCCCAATAAAGTTTTTCTACACTTATCAGAATTATGAGTTTTCATTACTTAAGATAATGATCAATGAAATACTTTCTCGTTTGGTATAAGAAGAACTAGGCATTAGGAATTTTCTGTTCAACATTTCTAACTAGCTCTCAGTACATCAGAAAAGAGTGGAAAGAAAGCAAGGAGTAGGCATGGATCAATTTAAACACATTTTATAGATTTACAAGTAACTGTGAAAACAACTCCAGTATGATTCTGAAGAGATTATTGTTTTCCAAGACAATTTCACATCTATGATGGCTACAGTGTTTCCTTGTGAATCCTAACAACAAATTGAAATAAAACAAAGTGAAACTCCTTTGAACGAGTATAGACAAGAAAAAGTTTTAACTCTGACTTTCGGGATTGTGGTCCCTGAGCTTCTCAGCTTCAATTGTTTGGTCTCTGAGCTTCACAGCTTCAAGTTCTTGGTCCCTGAGCTTCCCAGCTTCAAGTTTTCTCAAAGCAGTAGAACTCAGTTTGTCTCCACTTGATTCTTCAGAGACTAGATCTACAACTTCGATCTGCACAACATTTTCAACATGCAATTTCATAGTTGACAAAACAAAATAAATGATAGAAAGCCGAATACAGTAGCCCAAAGAACACTGTTCTTTGGAGGAATGAGTCAGACCTTTAGCTGCGAGAGTCCTTTTTCAGCCCTCTTTCTATTAACAGACAGTCCACCGGGCAATGTCTCCTTGCTATCACACAAGAACTAATTAGCAACCTTAAGTATCTAGTAAAGTAATACACTAGCCATTTCAAAAAAAAAAAAAAGAAGCAGCACTGAAGTATTTTTGAGAAATTACAACTTGCTATTACCGTCAAATTATGCTTCACTAAATTTGGTAATGAAAAAAATGAGTACCGCTAGAGCTTGGCTCTTAAGACTCAAGATTTCAAAACTTAAGTTTCATATTGCTGCAAGGAAACTCTTAAAGCAATACACATAAATCAATAATTTGTAGAAAGAACTTGGTGATGAGATACGAAAGTAAAATTCTGTCAACAACCCATAGTAGCCTCTGGGTATAAGAGAATGATGTCGAAGTCGAAGCCTTAATGGGAAAAAGGAGAAAGAGATCTAAATCAATAGAAGCAGAGATGTAAAGAATTCTTTACGCACCTGACGACAATGGCCTCCAAATTCCCATCGACGATTGACGGACCATAGGGATCCACTATTGGTTCTACTTCCACTATCAGCTCAGGTTTTATAGACTGGATGTACGGTTTGCAGCAAGGAACATGTCATTTTCATCACAATACAAGTAGGAAAAGCATTCTACATGCTGGATGATGTGATGTGGGTTTGATGGTGCACTAATTTGCTTCTGAATCAAACTCTTGTATGCTACTGACAGTAAAAGCATCAGCTACAGCATACTTTTCTAAACCAAATCCTTTTAGAAAGAAAAAACATTTGTTGCTCTAGGAAAGATTCACATCGAAACAGAAAAAGATTGCACATACTCCATTCAAACCCACCATCTCAGCTGGACCAGTATAGAAGGATCTTCCTATGACATTCAAGATCAAATTATACTTGCCAAACCAGTAGATAGAAGAATACATGAACATAAAATTTTGAGCTTCAAAGTACCTTGATGTAATCTTCAACATGTTTCATTCTCAGCTCAATTGGCTCTATCAGATCAGCATACTGCCAAAGGAAGACAAATACGTAAGCACTGCATAAAAAGATAAGATGGACGGAAGACAACAAAAAGTTACAAATGGAGTTGAACATCGAAACTTAACACTGATAGAGTAAGAGGGTTGGACTCATCTGAAAACATAAGATGATATAGTACTTCAAACTCAAAAGCCCATCCTTATCGGAAAAATCAAGTACGGGATTTGACAACTTGGCTCATCAAATGTCCAGAGAAACAATTATGAACAAGCTTTTAAAGGCCTAGAAATTTATTTACGCCACTTCCAAGGATACAATGTTAAACTATTTAGATAATTTTTTTGCTAATCCTATTAAGATAAAAGATAAGGTAGAAAGAAATATTTGGCTGATGGTAACCTAGTGATGCAACTAGAACATTGGGCCACAGGACATGAGCAAAATGTGAGAGCATAGAGAGATGTTCCGTGAAGTGTATCCTGTAAAGGTGTGTAAATAACAAACTTCTCAGCAATGTCATTTAAGAAAATTGAAGATGGTATCAAGACGATAACTTGGTACTGTAGCCAGTATCATCTTTTTGTATTTACTTCAAAAGCATCATAAGTTGATAAGTAGTTTAATCCGGTACAAGGCCCCTGCTATACCCCAAATAACTGGCAAAAGTCTAAATACATAGGAAGAATGCCCAGAACTGAATGGGGCTCACCAAAAGACCGAAGGAGGAGGGAGATGATACTCGTTTCCCAACAACAAGAAAACAATTCAAGGACTACAAAATTCGAAAGAGAAATATATAAAGACAACTTGGCATAATATGCAATATATCTTCGACTAACACAATAGACTACGAGATCAAAATGTGATAAACTGGAAACATATGCATTCACAGTGGAAGTAATGCTGATTCTACTTACACCACACTTTACTGTGGGAAATTAACAAAGCATCAAGAAAACAGAGCCGATGTGAATGAGCATATTGAGTTACACATGATAAACATATATGTCGCTATCCTGACATAGCATGTGAAACCCAATAAGAGAAGGTGCAACACTTGCCTCACTAGCTCATTACAACTTTTAGTATTATTATCATTATTAGAACTCAGAGGTCATCAGGACTTATCCTTTTTCTTTTTCTTTATTTGTGGAAATTTTTTTCCTTTTATACATCAAATTCTGTATATCCATAGCATGCATAGCACTGACCATGAAAATTGAAATTTAAAAATCAGTAAAACACAAACAACAAAAAAGGTGGAAGAAACCTCCAGAGATGGACATCAGGACATGAGCCGACTATACTCTTTATCTATTTTAAGTCATATTTCCAAGTTGAAGATTTTAGAAATGAAGAATCTCCAATCTTCTTTAGATTCCCAAAATAGTGAAGTAACCTATTCTCATATATCTTACATCATGCAAGGTAAGGTGGCGTAAAATAGGCCCTTGTGGTTGGGCCCTTCCCCGGACCCTGCGCATAGTGGGAGTTTTAGTGCACCGGACTGCCCTTTTTTTTCTTACATCATGCTCTATCCAAAATTCTCAATTTATTTGTGAAATTTTCCAGAACCACATATAAAAGACCACTATGCTGCAATTTTCTTCAAAAGATTTTACGCAATCTACACATGTTACCTTTGCAAGAGGGGAAAAAACAAAGAATAAATAAAAGATGCCATTTTTCATTTTCTTCTGGCCCCAACAGGCCCCTTATGCTTGAATTTGTACTGTAAAAGAAATTGTACAAGCAATTTCAAAGCTTCCTTATTCCAATTTCAACAAACTAAATACAGAGTATAAACATGAAAATACCTGTTTCTTAGTCAACATTGGACCATCGCAAACTCCAATGACAATTCGATTCTTAGCCAATACCGCAGCCGACTACCAGAAAAAAAAAAAAAAAGAGAACCCTCACTTATTAGTAAGTAGAAAAGATTGTTCCTTTTGATGAATGAGATTATTAAGGGAGAAAAGGGTATCGGAAAAACCTTAAGAAAAAGGCGGTGACCATCGTGTAAACGATCAAAAGTACCTCCAAGAACGACGGCAATGTAGGAATTAGGTGGAGATAAGGTGGACTTGGGGTTTGCTTCCTCCATTACTGCCTTCTGCTTCTTCTCATGATGGTTGCCTCTATTTATTTATTTGAAAAGCTTGTCTACTGTTTCAGAAAATATGTGTATTAGTCCCTAAGCTATAATTTTTGGCACTTTACCACATACTCTTAACACTATTCACATTCTCTGTTATACTTGAACTATCATATGTCACGCCCCAAGCCAAGAGGGGCAGACAAGAACCCTATGAGCACATGTTATACAATTGATCTGTACTAAGTGGAGAGAATTACTATTCATAAGACGATATTAAAGGACTATACATAAACATTATTGTCCATCTAGCCACACAACTACAATAAACAATTGAGACTATTACTACACATGATAATTTTACACTGTCCACGAAGCCTCTAATAGAATCTGTAACAATACACTGACATCCATTTGCTCCAGATAAGAAGGGAGCTCACCAACTACTTTGCTGAATATGTAGTGGGTTCCTAACATGGAAGTCTGCTAGCCTGTAAACCTGGTACTGCATTTACAGAATGCAGCGCCCCCGAACATAAACATATGAAACATGTACTGGTATGTAAAGCAGACAGAATAACAGGTAGGCACGTACGGATGATCATATAAATCAGATTTGAAAACGAAAAACTTATGAGCGTACAAGTAACAAATATACAATATAGAATTGTAACCTATATACTAGTCTTATTAGCATATCATACTCCAAAGTGCTAATGATGAACAATCAGAAACTTTAGTATGAAATTATAACTCAGGAGTCAGGAATAACTTTATTAGCTTAACATATAATGTGTAATACCTTGTTTGTTATTTTAGGTCACCTAATAGTTTGCCTAGGTGGTGTCCTGTGGCAATTTTAATACAAATGATCATATGATGGCCTACCAAAGGCAGTCTGTCAAATGTATGGCATGTGTTGCATAAATACTCATGATTGTGATTTCATACACATATTTAAACGAGGTCTGACACAAGGTGCGCCCTTTGTAGGCTCGCATATGAGGATCTTGCCCGCAGGCCATATGTGCCGCATATTAGCTCGAGTCAGGGGAACCAGTGCATGGCATTCCAGCTGACTCCAAATGCAAATGATGCCACAAGGGCGGGTACGCCACAATCTTTGGGCTCACTATAATGGTCATTAGTCTGGTCTCAATCCTGTGCACAGAATCACGTCGCGCGTGGATGTAAGTAAAACCTATGAATACCCTCCCCTCGATAAGGGTAGATGTTATCAAGTGATGCCTTCAAGGCCTATGACAAGTAGATTACGATAAAATCATTTTGCCTCTCAAGTATAATATTTGTATAACACTTGGCTTCTTTTTATCTGTGTTGTTCGTTATTTGCTTTTCCATATCGCTTTGAACTTCTTAGCCTTATCTGACCTCTTTTTATGCTTCTATTGAACCGAGGGTCTCTCAGAAACAGCCGTCTTACCTTGGTAGGAGTAAGGTCTGCGTATACTTTATCCTCCCCAGACCCCACGTTGTGGGATTTCACTGGGTTGTTGTTGTTGTTGTGTTGTTGTTGGCTTCTTTAATCATGATATCTAATTATGACAGCGGTAGTTCTTAGTTTTATTTTATGCCTATATTGCCAATGAAATCAAATATACAAGTGAAACTGTGCTATGGCCATATATTCTTATTTATAACACGTGACAGGTATACCATATGACTTGTAAAAATTTTGAGTAAAGACACTTGCGATCATGCAAAACATTATGAGTGCTCAACTCGAATGAGTAATATGAATATTGTGACTTCAATAAATAGACGTATTGTGAAGACAAGAAAGTTCAAGTGGGACGAGAATATAGATATTTTGACCATATTAGACATATATTCATGTGTTTGACATATAGAGAATGAAGGATATATTCACATATATCAAGTAAACTATATCGACTCTTTTAGGTGAAACAAGTGACTAATTAAGGTTGTGCCTTAACGGCGGAGAAGGTTTTAGCTTTACATACCTTTGGTACCTTCCTTGCTAATGGTAGTACCACAAGTCTCCAACAACTCGACCTACGGGGGTGTAGGCTTTACATAGACCGCTATTACCTTTTATCATCCAATAGGCAACAAATTTACTACAAAAATAATATATACGTTCATCAATAACCCGTAGGTTCATCTAATAATTTACCCCAATGTTCTTCACTTATGTTTAAACCCAATCAAATTCCTTAACAATAATTTGGAGCAAATTCTTAATTTTTTTAACTTACAAAGTTCGATATTAAATCTGCCCCATCAATAGAAACACCCGAAAACTCCACCTTTATCATAATTTCATCTTTTCCCCTTTTCAAGAACCCTAATTAATAAGACCCATTTCAAGAGCTAGTATGAAATTCAAATCAAGTGATGACTACCACTTTATAGTATCTCCCAAATATGTAATCTATAATTGAATTCGAGTATGGGGTAGAGATATTACCTAATTGAAATCAAATTTCAACTTGAACTTTTGATAAATTTCCACAAGTCTTGAATAATGATGGATAGTTGTCTATGAGATATGGCCACTGTACGCCCCTTATTCCTGAGAATTATTGATCAACTTTTGCGTTCTCACGTGAATCCTCTGAAGAAGTGAGGCAGAAAGTACTTACGGGTTATTTCCCTTTGCTGGAAAGATTTCCCAAGGGAGAGTGCCATTTTCCCAAGGGAGAGAGTGCCTTTCTTTGGTCTCCCTTTTGTTATTTACTTTACCTAGACTTTAATAGGAAAATAATAACGACCCACTTACCAAGTATTGATATGTTAAATGAGGGTCACTTAATTTCCTTTTTTCCAGCAATCCATAAAATGCACAAATGCACACTAACAACCAAATAAAACATTATACTTACTTAATACTTGCACACGGTATAGTAGTGAATTAGGAAAAATCCTCACATAGACATCTTTGTATACCTCTTTTATTACTTTCAAATCACTATTTGTATTTCCTCTCAAACTTCGTAAATATCAATCTATTTATACCTCTATGAGGTTGACTTAAAGATCATTAATTTGGTATGTAGTGCACCACATAACCCTTCCTAGATTAGGATTTATACTAGTCTAAAGTATAAAAATTAAATTTGGATTTTTTTTTGAGGCGCTACATCCTCCCCCACTTAGGATCATTCGTCCTCGAATGATTCTTGTAACTTACTTCGAGTATTTATGAAATCACCCAGTCAACTTCCATTTCACTTCACCCATCTTAAGGCCTTAAAATTTGGCTCTCTTGAAATTTCCAAAAATTTGGTAGAGTTTCCTTTGAAAATAGGCCTATCGAAAACCTGTCAGCTAGCCAGAACACATACATATAAACTTCACAGAGCGTCACAACTATTATTATACTTAATAAATATTATACGAGACTCCACTTTGCCTTATACTCGTACAAAAGTTATAACAAATACAGAAGTTTACCCTTTATTCTGCATCTGGAAGCTGCATCCATGTAAGACTCTATAATCATAGGCGTTACAATAAATAGAATACATGACAGATACGAATGGAGCTCCTCGTGGCCCTATACTTTTACAAGATGTCTTATGAAAAGGACCATACTTACTGCACCGAAATAACTCACCTGAGTAGTACAACTAGGGGTGTTCATGGTTCGGTTTGGGTCGGTTATTGATTAAAATCATAACCAAACCAATTTAATCGGTTTTTAAATGTCTAAAATCATAACCAAACCAAATAAAATAATAACCACCGGTTTGGTTATTGTCGATTGGGTTCGATTTGGTTCGGTTATTCGGTTATAACTAGCCGGGACAATTCAAATATTCTCTCCCTACATTCTTCAAATTTCTTATGAATCTCTTTTTTCCTCACGACCCACAAAGGCGAACATTGTTGTATATTGAGGGAAAGACATGCTGATGGCAAATAAGGTGGACCAAACTTGCAACGCAGTTTAGATTTAAAAGAACAAGTCAAACAGAGGTTCCAAAATACAAACAACTTTGTCAATTAAAATGAAAAAATTACATATTTAAACTAAACTAACTATAGAATCCATAATATAATCAAAAGTTGGGCTTGGATTGTTGGACTTGGACATATGCTGCTTAGTGCTTACGCCTTATTAGAATTTAGAGTTGGGCTTGGATTGTTGAACTTGGACATATTCTTTTAAGACATGGGCCTTAAAAATAAGTAGATTAATAATTAAAAGGTATAAAATATCTTTAATTATTTATGAAAAGCTAATATTATACATATAAATAATTATAAATTTTATGTATATAATTATCGGTTTGGTTCGGTTATTTATTCGGTTATTTTTTACTATAACTATAACCAAACCAAATATTATCGATATTTCAAATTTAAAACCAAACCAAACCAAATGTCGGTTTTTTATTCGGTTTGGTTAAATTTTCGGTTTGGTTTTGGTTTTAACCAAAACGGTGAATAGCCCTAAGTACAACTGAGAGTCAGAGATAGAAAACACAAATTACATCCTTTGATCGTTGGCGTAGTGTAGATATTTGGAATGCCAAGTACAACATAGCTAGCTCTGGAAGTTAACTTACCTCTTAAGCCATTGGGTCGATCTCTAAATGCTATTTTAAGGTTCCTATACCAAGGGCTCAACTGGTGGTTATTCCTTCTTTTTTTCTTAACAAATGACTTGGGTTCTTGACAATCTCTTGGACAATCGAATGGGACACCTTTCTTTACCTTTGCATTCGGATGACTAACCCTATCCTTCTACTCAAGAAGATATATGTAAAGGCAAATAACATTCAAACAATTAAGTCATATAGAAATTATAGCACATAGGAAATTACGCACGAAGAATACGTAATTATGTAAACATGTAAGTCACAAAGAAGGGGCTTTGATCTATAAATGTGTAAATCTAATACACATGTAAATTCATGAACTAGTGAACTATAGGAGGATGTATATGAACATGTAAACCATAAAATAGCATGCAAACAAGTAAACCATAAAGCAAATGAATTATGATGTGAAGCCTATCATATGATTTCATAAACAAATAAGCTATAAGAAAATACTTAATACATGAACTTTTAAATCGAAAATATATAACATATAAGTAAATTAATTGTGATACATATATACATTATAAAAGCCCCTCATACATGGGCTCTAAAATCATAAAAATATAACACAAATGCAACTTAATAATAAAATTTGGGCGTGTAAATTTATGACTTTCTGACAAATATATCGATATCTTATAAGCAAATAATGTATATTACCTGAGCAAATAGACTTACTATATTTTTAAAAATGCAAGCTATGAGACATATAATACATAAATAACTATACCATGAGCAAGATGACACAAATACAAATAATTTTCAAAGTCTATGATTCATAATCAATATTTTATGATGTAGATGACATAAGGATAAGTGATTTGTGATGCCTATAACATGTAAGCGAATAACCTATGACGCTTATGACATGCGGACCAAAACTCACATTATGTATGCATATAATTTGTATCAAAATGTTTCAGGAAACAACTAACATAAATATACAAATAATTTTAGAAATTATGCAACACGCAAATAACCATTTTATGAAGCATTTTACAGATACACGCATTTTTTTAATAATATATGTAACATATAAACACGGATTCACGTAACATACAACCTATAAGTAAATGATCTAAAATACATATAACACATAAACAATTAGTTCTCGAAACATGTAGCATACGGATGAATACTTTATAAAACACATAGCATGTAAACACTTTCTTTAAAGAAAACATAGAGAATATAAACAAATAATTTATGTAGCTTACGGACAACCATCTAGCCTATACATATCATATAAACAATGATTCAAATAATATGTAGCCTATAAACAAAAGATCTATGATACCAATAACATGTACATAATTAACTCCTGAACAACATATAACTAGTAGGCTTATGAAAATAAGTAGTAGATAAATAATTAAGTTATAAAATGTATAACACGTATAAAATTCATACGTAAGTGAGCTATATTATATACATATAAGGTTTATGATAACGTAATCCTATAGGCATCTAATGCCTTTGTAAACTATGAAACATCTTGTAGGTTCATCTAGTCGCAACTTAAATACGAGCATATTGTTGTTAGTTCTAGATTAAAAAGGGATAATCCTACTTATATACTTCTCTACTTTGGTTCGGAACTTTTAAAGCCGATCTGTCCTTTAGCACTTGAAAGCTCTTTCCACATTTTTTCCAATCTCAAGAACTGACTACTCTTTATATCAATCTAGTATTGAAGCAAAGGTGGAGAAAATCTTTTACAAGCTTCCTAACTAGAGTGGCCAATTGAAATGACTTCTGTTTTCATGTCATCACGTAATACATTCCCAGGCTCAATATCTGATGGCCTCTGTAGATATTAATGAGCAGATGAATAAGCAGGGTGCTAAAAATGTTTAAACCAGAGAACTCTTGTGTACCACATACTTATGGAGTCATCTCGTGACCCCTTTGTGATATCTGAAGATTATCCACCTTTGGTTTCTTTCATAACCTCTAGTCTAACTATGCCTGGTGGATATGCCCTGATTGTATAACTAATAAGGGTGATCCAAACCCCTTCTCTTTAATCGGGCTATGATTAGCGAGCTTACTTTGAACACGTATCATGTGAACAGAGAAACCTGGACATCCCTCACATAAGGAAGTGATTTAATAAGCTTCATTAATATATATCTTATGAAATTTTTAGTCAGCTGACGGTAATCTAATAAACTTCATATATACACTGTCTCTCCTCTTACTAGGGTGATGTACATGCTTTCCTGAGCACCACACTGAATCAATATATCCTTTATAAAGAAGATTAACTAATTATCTTACCAATTGCATCTGTTATCTAAACTGGGTACTGAAACATACATGGATGCTAATGTCACTTCTCGTAGTATGGCATCACTGATCACTGAAACTATACAATCATTCTCCTACCACTTCCTTCTCTAAATTTCATACGAGCCATACCTTAGCTAGGAGTTCTATTCGATGTGCGTACTTAATCTATGTTATTCCGATATCATTTTTTTTCTATACCTTAATTGTAACAATTATCTTCTTCTAAGCAATTAATCAATAGTATGTATCAATAATATGTCTTCCGCTACTCTAAGCACGTCTGATAAATCTTAATTATGTCTAACTCTTCGATATTTTTTGACTCTAATCTTTGATCGCATACTGATCCCCTTCTTACCTAAAATAGATATTCTTATACAAATTGAAATCCTTATCCCCGATCTTGCTAGCCATAAGAGGACTCACACAAGTTGCCTAGTTGGGATAATCAATTATACGTATTCTATAATAATTATCTATGTGTTCACCTTGAATAATATCTGATAAAGCACCTAAGCTTTCTCGGTCAAATAGAAGAATCTCTAGTTACATTAGTGTGACACATTTACCTTATAATCCAGGTTACTATCATACTATAGACTTATAAGGAGCCGATTCAACTACCCATATTCCTAATATATAACAACAACAACATACCCAATGAAGCCCCACAAGTGAGGTCTGGGGAGGGTAGAGTGTACGCAGACCTTACCACTACCTCATAGAGATAGAAAGGTTGTTTCCGAAAGACCCTCATATTCCTAATATATACATAATCCTAAAGGTCTTGTGGATATCACTAGGAAAGTATTAACATGCTCTGAGGTTTATATCCTACCAATACAGGAGGGATCTTAGAAGTCGACTATATTCGTCTAAAATCATTGTATCGAAAATGTCATTTCTCGTCTCTTTATATGAACAACCCTTAACTGAATAATCATATAAGTAATTCCTCCTTCAGTCCTGCTCTGATAACCTAGGGATAACAAAAATGCAACTATAATTATAGAGTTCAACTGAATCTCTACATGACATTTATTCTGTAAGCAACTACGAACTGGAAGGGTCAAACTCACCGGGCTATCTTGAGTCCTAGTCTGAGTCTCATGGCTAGGGGTCTTAGCTGGAAATTGCCTTTTGGCGCTGCTAGTATTTGGCCCATTGATCTGATTTGAGGTTGCCTTTAATAGGTAGAATTTGTATGACAATTAAGCAGAGTGTGAATCAAAAGTAACTCCTTATGACATGGCTCGGTCGCACGATCTAGATCATGCAAGAATGTCGGAGTTCCTAAATGCCAAAGCAGTTCCCCCATTATAAATGTGGTGCACAACACATCCATAAGTGAGAATCTACAAGACACAGCTTCGTAGATTCCCTGAGACACCTTTAACCTAGTGCTTTGATACCACTTTTGTCACGCCCCAAGCCAAGAGGAGCGGACAAGAACCCTATGAGCACGTGTTATACAATTGACCTGTACTAGGTGGAGAGAATTACTACTCATAAGACGATATTAAAGGACTATACATAAACATTATTTTCCATCTAGCCGCACAATTACAATAAACAATTGAGACTTACTACACATGATAATTTTACACTGTCCACGAATCCTCTAATAGAATCTTGTAACTATACACTGACATCCATTTGCTCCAGATAAGAAGGGAGCTCACCAACTACTTTGCTGAATATGTAGTGGGTTCTTAACATGGAAGTTTGCTAGCCTGTAAACCTAGTAATGCATTTACAGAATGCAGCGCCCCCGAACATAAGGATGTCAGTACATATAAAACATGTACTCATATGTAAAGCAGACAGAATATCAGGAAGGAACGTACGGATGATCATATAAATCAGATTTGAAAACGAAAGACTTATGAGCGTACAAGTAACAAATATACAATATAGAATTGTAACATATATACTAGTCTTATCAGCATATCATACTCCAGAGTGCTAATGATGAACAACTATGGATGGACAATCAGAAACTTTAATATGAAATTATAACTTAGGAATAACTTTATTAGCTAAATATATAATGCATTATACAACAACAACAACAACATACCCAGTGAAATCCCACTAAGTGGAGTCTGGGGAGGGTAGAGTGTACGCAGACCTTACCACTACCTCGTGGGGGTAGAGAAGCTGTTTTCGAAAGATCCTCAACTCAAGTGCATCAAATCCAAGTAAAAGAAGAGGAAAACAATGAAGAAAGCAACGTATAAAGTACAACATTTAATAAGAAAAATAGTGTACAATCGACAAAAGAAGCAATAACAAGAAAATAATGTGGGAAGTGAAATGCTATAGACAAAATATGGCTATAGATAACAAAAACAAGAACTACAAGTGTATGTCTAGTACTACTACAAGCACTAACAAATCAAAACCCTCGCAAGGAAAAACAACACTCTACCCCTACTAACGTTCTACCCTAATACGCGACCTCCACTTCTTCCTATCTAGAGTCATGTCCTCAGTAATATGAAGTTATGTCATGTCCTGTCTAATCACCTCTTTCCAACACTTATTCGGCCTACCTCTGTCCCCTGCGTACCCTCTACAATCAAGAAGAAACAGAAATTAACAGAAAGAAAGGATCGACAATCCAAGGGAGAAAAGATTGAACTCATAATTGGATCCATAACAAGAAAAATCCAAATTGGGTTCATTAAAAAGATAAAAGGGATATTCCCTATACACTCACCAAAAGGAGTATCATACTCATTCATCAAAATCTAGACTAAGGAGAATTAAGTCATTAACCACAAACTATGCAGCTCTTTATAGTAGCTACTAATGCTTATTACAAAAAGGGCCAAATGGGCTTTGATTGTTGATTGTAAAACTAATCTTCATTCTTGACCTCTTATAGACCTTTACCTTGATATCAAATTGTAAGGGTTCCAAATTGTGAGTGCTAGGCAGAGATGTATCAGGAGGTAAGAAGCTTTAACATTGAAAGTCTCCTCAGCATCTTTTAGACCTTGAGAAGTCTTCTCCAAAGTCTTGACGAAATCAAGAGCTCTCTCAAGTTCCTAATCATTCAAGAATCTTCCAAAAGTGATATTCCATCCTTGATGTCCCCAAACTGCTTCTGGTTTTGCTTCAGGTAGTGGGGAAATGCTAAAAAAATATGGAAACAGATCAAGAGAACCATGTGTTGACCAGTTATCAGTCCGAGAAAGTTTTTCCTTCCATTCCCCCCACCCCTCCACCACTCCTTTATAGTGGTATTAGCAGCCAAGGAATTCCAGTAGTCTGCTAATTTCTAAACCCCAAACCCATAAGGATTGTTGACAATTCTTGAGCACCAATGTCCATACCGATCATACTTGAGACAAATGAGCCTTCTCCACAAGGCATTAACCTCCACGTTATACCTCCATAGCTATTTCATAAGTAACCTTTGGTTGGTACCTTGAGATTCTTTATGCACAAACCTCCTTTCTTCTTACTGTGATAAGTGTGTTCCGAATAACCAAACGGATAGCTTTATTTTCTTTGTTTCCTTGCCATATGAAGTTCATCCTTAATGCATTGTTTATTTTCCTCACTTTGCAAGGTAAAAGGAACAAAGACATGACATAGGTAGGAAGTGCATCAAGTACACTGTTCACTAATATCACTCTTCCTCCCATAGATAAATACTGGCTCTTCCAGATTGCTAATCTTTTTTCACATCTTTCAAGTACCCTATTCCAGATTTCATGAGCTTTAGCTTTGGAGACCAAGGACAACCCTGGATAAGTAGTTGGTAGTGAGACCACCTCACAGCCCAAAGATGCTGCTAGAACCTGGATATAAAAAATCTCTTTAACTGGGAATAGCATGCTCTTAACATGAAGCTCAGAAACTTCTTCAAATATGATTTGAATAAGCCTTAGGTGTTTAAAGTGATTTGCTTTAGCATCACAAAAGACCAATGAGTCGTATGCATTGAGGAAAGGAGTGATATCCATATTGTCACCCTCCCTATTAGAAGCTTTAAATCCTTTCAGCCATCCTTCTCTTTTAGATAATGGTGTTACACAAATTAGGCAATTCTAGTGGACAAGGACTTGTTGTAAATAAACAACTGTGAAACCATAGATACATAGGGCTAAGAGCATGGTCTCTCATACAATTTATGATTTGTCTGTAACTTATCTCCTCACAAGGCACCAGAAAAGCATTTAGAATCCTCGGCCCAGGATTTTTACCTCATTGACAGCAGGTTACACTCTTTAGAATCCTAGACCCCAACGTTTTTGCCTCACGAACATTGATTAAATCCCTTCATCATTGATCCCCAGTAAATCTTGCACGGGTGTTCTCTAACTTGTATGATTTGGCCGACTGAAATCTATGTTTTCCCCCTCCTCCCACACTCAGCTAGAATGCCAGGGTCCAGTGATACCCTGCCCCGTACACAGGTATTTGTGTAGGAGTAACATTACACTATTTGTAGTCACGTCCCACATCAACTAACCTATCAAATCGTCTGCATATTAGCTATACATCAATTAACTATTCCAAATCTAAATTAGTCGAGGTCAACTATATGTATCAGCTTATATCCATTCTGCTCAATTTAGACGCTTGCCTGGTAGGCAGATCCCAACAAACTCAAAGTTCAGTTGGGCTAGTTTACGTTGGCCGTCAACCTACTAAACCTTCCTCCTTTATCCGGATTTAAAATTGGCAAACTCACATAGGTAGAGTCGATCGCCAACTCACCCGCGAAAGATTCAAGAAATTGTCTGTTAGCATCTACTGTCGTATCTTTAGGTTAATTGGAGTTACAATTTTTCAAGAACCCTAATTAATAAGACCCATTTCAAGAGCTAGTATGAAATTCAAATCATGTGATGACTACCACTTTATAGTACCTCCCAAATATGTAATCTATAATTGAATTCGAGTATGGAGTAGAGAAATTACCTAATTGAAATCAAATTTCAACTTGAACTCTTGATAAATTTCCACAATTCTTGAATAATGATCGATAGTTGTTTATGAGATATGGCCACTGTACGCCCCTTGTTCCTGAGAATGATGGATAGTTGTCAATAGATATGGCCACAGTATAGTAGTGCACTTAGGAAAAATCCTCACGTCAACATCTTTGAATACCTCTTTTATTACTTTCATTCAAATCACTATTTCTATTTCCTCTATGACTTCTTAAATATCAATCTATTTATGCCGCTAGGAGATTGATTTAAAAGATTATTAATTTGGGGTCAAACCGCACCTTAAAGTTGGCATAAAATTTCTTAAGTGCACTTGAGAAATGGAGAAAAAGAGAAAATAAAATTAAAAATGGCTAAATAAAATCTTTCACGCGCTAGTGTTGAGTGTATCACACTCACTTTGCCATGTCAGTAAAAAGTGTCAAAATGATACAGTGAACCCTATATAAGGTATCTAAAGTGAACATCGTCCAATTAAGGTGTCTAAGTGAAATTTGATACCAATTTTAAGGAGTCACCGATGGATTTGGCCTTAATTTGATATATGGTGCACCACATAACCCTTCCTAGATTAGGATTTATATTCATCTAAAGTATAAAAATTAAATTCGATTTTTTTAGGCGCTATCTCATGCGTGTGAGTTTCCTATTTGTACTATTATTTAGGAGTGTTGCATTAGGTTTTTCGATTCTGTTTTGTGCTTTTCGATTTCGATTTTTCAATTTTCGATTTTGAAAAAATGTAATTCAATTTAAACAAAAAAAATGGTTTGGTTCGGTTTTTCTCTTTTCGATTTGTTTTTTTCTGGTTCGTCTATTTGATTATGTCAATAATTAATAGCATAATCAAAGTTATATTTGCATGCTAAAAATAAATAAAAATTACATACAAGGAGAAGTAATAATATAAAATCACTTAAATATACTTTCTAATATAAGTCGCGAGTAAAACTTTAAAACACAATAACTTAAATTATACCAATAGATGTCCAAACATAAAATCTAAACTAAATCATAATGAAACTTTCGATGAAACTAACTTTAGTTTAAAAATATTATAACCTAATATCTATAATTTAGGAGAATAAGAATGGCTCAGTGAATTGGATTTAGTCCTAATATGGTAAATTATTAACCCTAATAAAAATCATCTTACTAAAAAAGGGGATGAAAGTGGTTAATTATAACTTTAATTGTTAACCTATATATTATATATGTAATTAGTAATACATATATATATAAAAAATAATTTGATTTTTTCGATTTTTTGGTTTTTATTTTTCTAAATCTGAAACCAATCCAAATTAAAATTCAATTTAATTTGGTTTGGTTTTTCTGTTTAATCCAAACAATGCATATCCCTACTATCACTAAATGTTTCAAAACACATATTAATATCAGTTGTTCACTTTTTCTATTTAAAATATCACCATTATTCAGATAGAAAAAGTTAGTGTGTTTCGATAAACATTTAATAGTAGTATCAATTTTGATTTACGACACTAATAACTAATTCCTTCTATTCGTTCTGCTTACTAAAAATAATTAATCTAAAATAGTTGTCATTTTTAAAGTAGAAGGAGAGCCTTGAAGTAACTGGTTAAGTTGCTGTCATGTGATCAGGAGGTCACGAGTTCAAGCCTTGGAATCAGCCTCTGGCAGAAATGCAAGGTAAGGCTGCGTACAATAGACTCTTATGGTCGGGTCCTTTCCCGGACCCTGCCCATAGCGGAAGACTTTAGTACACCGAACTGCCCTTTTTTTAGTTGTCATTTTAAAGTACTTATTTTGGACAGATTCAGAAATCTAGATGTAACACTGTAAAGTAAAAGATTGGGATGACAACTAGAAACAACAAACCTGAGTAGTTTATGAATCTTTAATGTATTAATGTTGGTTCAGAAGTCATATTAAGGTGTTAGATAAAAACGACCAACCAATTTTCCTGGCTCATGTGGAGTACAGATCCACCAACTATTTTTTAGATACATTGAATGTAGACATTAGCATTGAGAACAGTATGGAGTAATAATCACAATTTTATAGTGATATTAAACTTAGGGTAATCGAATTGGTTGAGCAGGTGATTTTTCAATTCTTTGCATGTTTTTTCGATTGAACTCATCGTATGGATAGTGTATAATACTATTTATCTTTCCTTTTGTGAATTGCTAATTATTACATGCAAAGAAAATTTATTTGTGCGCATTTGAAAAATAATGGCGACTGATTTTCTTTTTTTAAAAAAAAGTTGAAAAAAGGATATGTACTTGTTGTCAAAGGTCATTTTCACAACACTAACATAAAATAGCAACATATCTACTATACCAAATCTTTTGAAATTCGATCTCTTGGCAAAGAGTAACACAATCTTATTTTTACCAAAACAATAGAAGGTGAAGTAAGATATAATGCTTCTTCCATATTTTCAGTTTTTTAGACCAGTCAACTGGTAATGTGTAGAGCTATATTATTAATCTTTTTTTCCCCAGAAAAGGTATAATTTAGAGCATGAAAGCCAAATTGACTTGCATTAATTTTAATTTTAATTTTTAAAAAAGTATCTTACATATTATATTTTTTTCTAAACATAAATCATACTCATGTTTTAAAGTTAATGTTTTCAAGAAATAAGAGTCAATAATAGAGTTATCAGTATGGGCTTAGTGTGTTGGGTTGATCCAACCTAGATCATGAGTTGATGAGATTAGATTAAGATTTTTGAATCTTATTTGAAAGGAAAAACTAGGAGAATCCTTATTAACCAAAATAAACCCATTAGAGTTTGACTAAAAACATCCTTGCACTATATCCAAACTTTAAGGCACATCCTTAAACTAAATAGTTCATAAAAAACATTCTCGAAGTATCCAAAATTTAGTAAGTTTCATCTTTTTTTCTAACTTTGTTAAAGAACTTACGAATTCACTTTATATGCAAGTCATGTGATTCCAAAAATTTCCTTGATCGATACCTTAGATTAGTCCACCGCTTCTTTTTTCCACAAAGTTATTACAATTTGGATTAAGAACTTCGTTCTTATTTGTTTTAATTATTCTTTTCTTAAGTAGATTAGTTTAGCTTACAAAATTTTGTAATTTAAGTGATTTTGGATAATTTGAAATTGTCTAAGTTCATATAAGCACAACATCAATTCATTTTCTAATCAATATGAGACTTTAATTCACTTTTAACACCTGGCAATGAGTCGGGGCGGATGCGGGACCGGTTAAGCTTAATCGGCAAAAATTTCAACCCGCTCCGTATAACAATTTTTTTCATTTTCAATCTGCCTAATCCCACTCCGTATAGACCCGCCCCACATAAATTTTACAATGTTTTCCTTTTTAATTAAGTTTGATACCAAAAATAAAATTCATAAAATAAATTCATTTTCTCATTAAGTTGTATTAATTTAATAGATAATGACTTAAAATTTGATTTTTTAGAGGTCAATTGGAATGCATGTAAGGAACAGTATTAGTTTTGATTGAACCATTTTCATTTACTTTTTTGGATATTTTAGTAAGCTATATTTAGATTACTATTGGATTAGTTTTATTTGGTCTTTGACAGCTTTAAGCAATAGTTCTGGCCATTTCCAAATGATCACCCATTTTTTGTCAGAAAGTAAAATAAAACCAAATTTGTAAAAGTCAATATTTGAAAAAGAAAAATTAATTAGAAGGCATTGATTCAGTTGATATAATAAAAGATAAGAAAATTAGTCAAGTATCAGTCTTATTTGAAAATACTTTTTCCAGAAATTGATTCAACTATAAACACTAAAATAGGTTAATTTTAACAAAAAATACTTCAACCAACCCACATCCCCGTCCCGCACAACCTTAAAATCAGCTTGCCCAGTATAGCCTTAAGAGTCCGTTTGAATAGACTTATAAGTTGGTCAAACCAATTTATAAACCCTTTTAGCTTATTGTGGTGTTTGTTAATGTTAACTTTAAATCATAAAGTTCTTAAAGTCAGCAAAAAATAATAAGTTAGGATTCGTAACTTTTTTTCTAAGTGCTTAAAGTCATTTTCTTTGACCATAAAAATTACTTTTATATCACTTATATTTTAACTAAATTCCCAAATTATCCTTTTTATTCTTTTAACCCTAAAATTCACATTATTTTCTTCATTTCTTCGGCATAAGCACTTTTATCCAAACACTCAAATGCTTATTTATAAAAATAACTTTCAACACTTAAAAAAAACAGGTCATAAGTAAAAATTAATTTTTTTTAAGCCATCCAAATGGCTCTAAATCGACCCCCACTCACAACTGCACAACTCCATTGTCTTCCCTACTAAAACTCTTATGCAGCTACTCTTATAGCGTATAAAGATATGGCACCATCCACTAACAGTGTCTGCATAACTTTTTTTATGATGCAATCCCGCGTCCTGTCATCCTCCCTTCGATTATTCACAACCCCCGCCACTTGTGAATTGAATTCCTCCCTGCAAAGGCTGCAGGTGCAACCCACACACCACCACCTAGAACAACTCATCCTTTCTCATTTCTCAACTACAACTAATAATAATCCACATTCTTCTCAAACATATGCCACACTCTTCCACGCCTGCGCCCGCCTTTATCGTCTTGACATTGGCCAAAAACTTCACAATCACTGCATGCTTTACCATGATTTATTTGCACCTCATCAACAACTCTACACCATCAATCATCTCCTTAACATGTATGCTAAATGTGGTGATCTCGAATATGCACACCAACTGTTTGATCATATGCCCCACAGAAACATTGTTTCTTGGACTTGTCTAATTTCCGGTTACGCTCAGTATGGAAACACTGATCAATGTTTTCGCTTATTGTCTAACATGTTAGTTCATTATAGACCTAATGATTTTGCTTATGCTAGTGTTCTATCTGTTTGTGATAGCGGCTCCCTGTGTGGTAGGAAAGTACACGCGCTTGTAATCAAAACAGGTTTTGATTCATGTGTTTATGTGTGTAATGCTTTGATTGCAATGTACTCAAGGAATAGTGGCGGTACTGAGGCTTGGAAGGTTTTCAATGATATGGAATTTCGTAATATTGTATCATGGAATACCATAATAGCATTGTTTCAAATGTGTGGACAAGGTGATAAGGCTATGAGATGTTTTTCCTTAATGCATCGTGATAGTTGTTTGGGATTTGATCGCGCTACTCTTGTTAGTGTACTTTCTTCTTTATTAGGAATGGATGGAATTGATTTTTCCTGGGGTCTTCGAAGTTGCTTCCAATTGCATTGCGTTAGTGTGAAAACCGGGCTTATTCTAGATGTTGGGATTGTGACTGCTATGGTGAAAGCTTATTCAATTCTCCGAGGAGAGGTTGGTGATTGTTACAAATTATTTCTGGAAACAAATGGATGTCGAGATCTCATGTTGTGGACTGAAATAATTGTGGCGTTTTCGGAAAGAGATCCTGAGAAAGCTATTCTCCTTTTTGGTCAGTTGCTCCGACAGGGGTTAAGTCTAGATAGTTATGCTTTTTCTATTGCACTGAAAGCTTGTGCAGGACTAGTGACAGATAGAAATGCCTTGATGGTGCACTGTAAAGTGATTAAATCTGGTTTTGTGGATGCTCTAGTACTTGGGAATGCATTAATTCATGCATATGCGAGGTGCGGATCAGTAGCTCAGGCCAATCAGGTTTTTGAGGAGATGAGATACAGAGATATAGTGACATGGAATTCAATGTTGAAAGCTTATGCATTGCATGGTAAAGCAAATGAAGCATTGGAACTTTTTGGTAAAATGGATGTCAAACCTGATGCGGCCACTTTTGTTGCTCTGCTCTCAGCTTGCAGCCATGCTGGAATGGTGCAAGAAGGGATTCAAATTTTTGATGCTATGTTTGAAAAATACGGTATTGTTCCTCAACTCGAGCATTATGCATGTATAGTTGATATTGTTGGCCGAGCAGGTCATATTTTTCAGGCGGAGAAAATAATAAAAGAAATGCCCATGCAACCAGATTATGTGGTGTGGAGTGCATTTCTTGGAGCATGCCGCAAACATCGTGAATCTGGGCTCGCCCAAATAGCTGCATCTCGGTTGAAGGAGTTAGATCCAGAAAATTCATTAGGATATGTACTCATGTCAAATGTATACTGCTCAGCCCATAGCTTCAATGAAGCAGGTCATCTTAGGAAGCAAATGAGAGGGCTTGGTGTTACGAAGCAGCCTGGATTGAGCTGGACAGATCTTGGTTAAGGAGTTAGATCTTGAAAATTCATTAGGATATGTGCTCATGTCAAACGTATACTGCTCAGCCCATAGCTGCGATGAAACAAGTCATCCTAGGAAGCAAATGAGAGGGCTTGGTGCAAAGCAGCCTGGATATACTGAGCTGTTGGGGGTTTGGTGCATGAGTTGCCTGAAACTGTTGGGGTTTTGGTGCATGAGTTTGCTTCCATACACCTGAAACATCCGACCAGAGAGCTATATGGAGGAATTTGTGAAAGAACTGAAACATATTGGTTATATTACAACAATAACAATAACATACCTAGAGTGATCCCACGAGTGAGGTGCGAGGAGGGTAGAGTGTACGCAAGACCGATCCTCCGTAGTTGAAGCTGAATCGAGAACAGGGACCAATGTCTCAAAGAAAGAGGTTAGATGTGGCAAATCAGTTGTCGTCCCTCAAAGAAAGGGAATCAGTGAATCCAAATCAAGGTACAAAGAAGGCTTAGTTGAAGGGAAAATTCGGTGTAATTTGCAATTTTTTAAGAAAAGAAAAGCAGGGTAGAAAGTCTTGCTTACTTATTTCTCCATCTAAAAGGAGACATGACCCCACCTTGTGCCAGGTTGAGACGCCACAAGGTAGAGAGGTCGTTTCCAATAGACCTTCGTCTCAAGAAAACCCGTTTTCAGAAACAGGTTTGAAAGATGCAAGAGTGAGAAGCGCTGCATGACATACAAAATGCAGAAACAATGATAACTTGTGACTATACAAAATGCATAAAAGAGGCAATCGCTCACATGTATACTTCTAAGTTCTGAAAGTAACTTTATGCCTCTGGGTTAGGATCTGTCTCAATTTCTTGAGCCAATTACCTTGTCAACATAACATATTGGTTACAAATTTGGATATATTTGCATAAATCATTTATACCCCCCTAACTTTAAAAATAATAATAATAATAAAATAAAATAAAATAAAAAGAAGAAGAAAAAAGCTTTAATAGAAAATGAAATCAATTTGCGAAAAATAGCATATCAACATCTTACCAAATAATGTAAAAGTACATTCACATATTACTTCATTATTCACCTATTTACAAATTAGAATTTGTAAAAAGTCACAACCATGTATCAAAAGTAATATATAACATTATAATTAAAAAAAAAAATTTGAGAAGAACTAATCACCTGGCATCAAAAAATATGACAAATTTGATTGATGGGGAAGCAACATAAAATATGTTACTTATCGGGATAAAAAATAGTGAAAGACACCATTTTGGTGCTATATATATATATATATATTGTGTGTGTAGATTATACATGCAGATATATAGATTGATTGTAAATAAATTAAATAATAAAGAAATAAATACTTAAAATATTAAAAAAATATTATCATTTTATAATTAGAAGAAGGTAAAAAAAGAGAAAAGTAAATAAATTTATTAAGAGTGGAAATTAGAGAGGTGTGAGTTATGGTTAGTTACCAACAAGAGTTGGGTGCACTGGTGAGACTGTTTCACTTTTAACAAAGGTTTCGCGTTCGAGCCCTTGGAATGGAAAAAATCTTGTTGGGAGCGTCACCCCGAATGGGCCCTGCTGTGCGCAGGGGCGGACCCATAGCCAGTTCAGAGGGTTCATCCGAATCTCATTCGTTAAAAAATTACACTGTATATATAAGATAAATTTTTTAATTTATGTGTATATATTTAATATTGAACCCCTTGAGCATACGCCAAAGGACTAGCTCAATGGCAAAGGGGGTTCAATATTTTATTTTAGCTTGTCTTAGCTCGCGGGTTTGAATTCGAATAAGCACATTCTTTTTTCTAATTAGCATGTTTAATTTTTTTTGAACCCCCTTCCTAAAATTCCTGGTTCCGCCACTGGCTTCAAACACCGGATGAGAAACCAAATTTTTTTAAAAAAGAGTTATGGTTAGTTACTCCTTATAGATTGGCATGTGAAGAGTTTTTGTTGTGATTGTTACTCCATTTATAAAATATTTATTGCAATAAATTAAGAAATTTATTTTTATAATAAAATCAATATAAAATAATTGATTTAAATAAGAAAAAAAGGGCCAAAAAGGAGAAAAAATAAATATGAAGGAAGGTTATAAGAGTGGTGTCATATCACATTTTCTATGTTTCTCCTATCTCTACATCAAATGTAATGTTTGATTTAATTCTTACTTAAATTTTACTGTAGCGTACATGTTAAATCCATCGTTAGATAATGATAAAAAGTTATATTTTGTGTAACGATTAATTTAATGTGATCGTGTTGTTACCTTAAAAAAATTCTTCTAATTTTATCTTTAACTATTATTTAATAATTTTATTTTATTATTTATCCTATCTTTTTATAGTAACTCTATCCCATATTCTATTTTTTGATAGATTATGGTTGATGTGTGCTATTATGTAATGACGATAAACAATATAATTTAGGCAGAACCCATCGGTGCCCCCGTAAAGTTGACACCAACTTTCACTTAGACACCTCAACTAAGCTTTGTTCATTACAGACGCCTTATGTCAGGTCCAAATGTGTCATTTTGACACTTTTTTCACAGTCAGCAAAATATAATGTGTGTGTGTTTTACACTCGCGAAATGACGCATAAAATGTCAAATTAAATAATGACATTTGTCATTTGTGTTTAAATAATTTTAAATAATATTTTTTATTAAAAAGAAAAGTAAAAAATATTTTATTGAAATCATTTCTGGGCTTATTTTGCAAGAAGCTTCAAATGAGCTTTAATGGAGTCTTCTAATTTCTATCTCAAATACTTCAATCCAAAGTGATGGAACAATGTTTAAATCAAGCATTGCAATACGAATACTATTATTGTTCATTCCAAATAAAATTTAGCACTCAATATTTTTTCTAACTTTTTTGGGGGATTTTTTTTTTAGAAACTTTACTTTTGAAAAGATTCAAGGGCAAAGACGAAAAACAGGCATAGAAACGTCTTCTTGAAGATGAGAATTCTCCGGATCTTAACAAAAATGCTCCTTTCTTCGCAGATTCGAAGCACAACTCATTCACAATCTTCCAACTTTTTTTTCTAGTCAACTTCACACTCTCCTGCTCCTTACTTAATAAAATTAATTACATAGCTTTTGTTCAATAAGAATTTTCAAGTTGTGGATATATGAAAATGAGGTTTCATTGAAAATTATTTTAGATCCAGATTTAATTTTTTCGAATTATTGTTACAGATTAATTAGAAGAGTGAAAATTTGATGATTCTTGGTGGAAAAAAAGTAAATGAAGGAGATGAATGGTTCCGATGGTAATAAAGAGGGGTGGATGACGATAAATGATGGATGTATGGTGGTGGTGGAAGGGGTAGTTGATGGAAGACAGAAAAAGTGAAGAAGAAGAAGAAGGAAAAAATATATTATAAAAAAAAACCTTTTCACACGCTCAGATGTTCGTGCAGTACATACCATGTGCCAAATCAGCGAAAAGTGTCAAAATAACACATTTGGGCTTGACATAAAGTGTCTAAAATAAACAAAACTTAGTTGAGGGGTCTAAGTGAAAGTTGGTGCCAACTTTAGGGGGCCACCGATGGGTTCGACCTATAATTTATTAGTAGAATAATATAATACAATGTAATATAATAATTATTTTTGATTAAAAAAACAATGTATAATATAATAAAATAAATTATGAAACAAATACATAAAAAACAATTCCAAACAGAAATTAAAAATAAAATAAGAAAATAACAAGATGGTGATTAAAAAAAAGAAAAAGAAAATAACACATCACTTGTTCAGTTCTAGGTTTCAGACGTATCATATTCACCATTTTCACCATCGCTTCACTGCTTCTTCCACAAGCCCTCAAGGTAATTCTCTCTTTGACTCTCGGATTCTCTTCCTCCTCTTATCTCTCTTTCTTCTTTTTACTGGGAATTTTTGTTGCCTTTTAACTGCATTTTGTCCTGTAATTTGTTTTTTTGCTGTTCATGTTCTGTTTGATGGTGAAAACGATTTAATTGAAGAAAATGGCTAAAATGGAATTTTTATTTGTTGCTATAGTTAATGTTCAGCTTGTCGAAAATTATTTATTTATTTGATCAGTTATTGTTTGAAGAAGACTGCTCAAAGTGAATCCTGATTCCAAAGCATTTGTGAACTGGAGTATCCAAGGTAAGGCTGCGTACAATAGACCCTTGTGGTCGGGTCCTTCCCCGGACCCTGCGCATAGCGGGAGCTTAAGTGCACCGGGCTGTCCTTTTTATATATATATATATATTTTATAAACATAGCGAATAATTTGTTCTCTGGGCCTATACCACCAAAATTGTAGAGCATCCCCACCTTTAGGTAAAACCTATTTTTTTTTTTGGCCCTTTTGTCAAACTGATGAAATCCATTTTATTCTGTCTTCAAGTTCTGAATGTGAACTGGAGTATCTTATTTCTCTTTGTTTTAATCTGGCTTCATCTCTCTGTGACTCCCAAGTTCCATCATTTTAAAATTGGATAAGCACTTAGCACTTGTGGTACGGGACAATGCGATTTTAAAAAATAAAAATAAAAAAAGGGGGAAGTCTCTTGGGCTAGAGATTGCGCTATTTATATCTGAGGGGATTTGATTGCCAGCTATGCATGCAATGAGTATTTATGGGAAGCCAGTATAACTGTCGTTTCTCATAAACTGACAATTAGACCAAGAGTAGATTAAGATAGCCAAGTGCAAATGCCCTTCACAAAGTATTTCTGCAACTCTATGTACCTTTGATACAATCTGTTGTATTTGTGTTAGAGGATTGAGATTCAATCATTCTTGCACGCATTTTTGAAATAAAGCGAAAAAGTTCGTCTCCATAGAGTATCTTCACCATTCCATGAGCTGACCATGGAAATGTAAGTTTTAGAAGTTTAGTTTCTATTACATCGATCTGATAAATAAATTGGCACACTGGCTGAAAAACAGGTAAAGTGGCAAACTTGAAGATATGGCATGTAATTATATTACTAATAGTATGGTCTTTTTGATGAAGACTACATAGGTACCACCTTATGAATCAGTTCTTTACTCTATCAATCAACCATCCTCAACCCCAAATTAATTGTGGATGGCTACATGAATCCTCTTTATTCATTCTACTTTATGCATCATCCTATATGTCACTCTTAACATTAGCTAAATTCTATTTTGTGCAAGAATGATAATAGATATTTAGTTGGTGTTTGTTGTGAAAACTCTTTTGGAGTTTTTTCTAAAGGCCTTTTGAAACCATGTTTGCTTAAGTTCTTACTTGGGGCAGTGACTTTTGAGCCGAGGGTCTTTCAAAAACATCCCCTCTATCTCCATGAGGTAGTGGTAAGGTTTGCGTACATCCTACCTTCCCCAGACCCCACTTGTGGGATTTCACTGGATACGTTGTTGTTGTTGTTCCTGTGAAAAAATGGATAATCATTTTCCTCGGAACCCCTTTTGTAATTTAAAGATACCCTTGATGATATCTTTTGAATTATATGGGTTTGTATTGTGAATTTTGGAAATAGGGTTCTAAATTTTTTTTGTTACTCGAGGTTGTGAGCTTTAACTGCACGGTTCTGATCAAGCAATTTATACTGAGGAAGTGTTTGTGAGAATATATATATATGTATAAAAGTAGAGAGTTATTTCTGATAACCCTTCTACTTACGTAAAACATACCAAAATCAAGTTTGGAAAGAAAATATGGCAGTGAAGAAGCCATGTTGAAAATAATGGAGAAGAGAACAATAGAAACAACACATAATACGATAATCAAAGCAAAGAAAACAAGTGATAATAAAATCAAAGAACAATATAGCAGATTGATAAGGGAAACTAGACAACACTTGACTACTTATTAACCTTCTACTTTAATCTTCGACTTCCATATCCGCCTATCTAGAGTCATGTCCTTAATAAACTACATGTGTATCATTTCTTGTCTAATAACCTCTCTCCAATATTTTTTGGGCCTACCTCTCCCTCTCTGCAAACCCACCATAGTCAGCCTCCCAAATGTCCTCATTAGAAAATCTGTGCATCTCATCTTCAGATGCTCAAACCATCTCAGTTTCGCATCTCTCATCTTGTCCACCATGGAGGGCACTCCCACCTTGTTTTGAGTATCTACCTTTTTAATTCTCTCTCTTCTAGTATGCTCACCCATATTTCCATTTTCTAGCCGTGCGAGTTCTTCATTGGCCAACACTCTGCCCTATATAGTATAACTAGTCTGACAATCACTTTATAAAACTTATCTTTAAGTCTTAGGGATTACTCTTATCACAAAAGACAACGGATGTGAGCCTCTATTTCATCTATCATGCTTTAATACGATGTGTAATATCATCATCAATTTTCCAATTTTCTTGGATTATTGATCTAAGATGCTTGAAGCTTCCTTTGCTAGAGATGACTTGTGTATCAATCCCCTCTTCTACATCTATCACGCGAGTTACATTACTGAAATTAACTCTAAGTGCTTTGTCTTAGTGTCGCACAACCTGAACCCTTTAGACTTCAAGGTTTCTCTCCAAACCTCTAGCCTGTCTCCGTTGTGTGTCTCATCAATCAATACTATGTCATTTGCAAATAGCAGACACCATGACGCCTTCCTTTGGATATGCGTATTAGTTCATGCATCACCAAGAAAAATAGAAATGACCTAAGAGCTGATTTCTGGTGCAATCTTATCACGACGAAAAAGTGATCCGAATCTCTTGCCACTGCTCTCAGCCCTTCACTCACTTGGATCCATCATACATGTCCTTAATCGTCCTAGTGTAAGCAATAGGTACACCTCTAACCTCCAAACATCTCCATAGAACTCCCTTTGAAACTCTGTTGTATTCCTTTTCTAGGTCAATAAACACTATATAAGTCCTTTTTCTCCCTATAATACTCCATAAATCTCCTACGAGATGAATAACTTATGTAGTTAAACACATTGGTTCACGATAATAGACACACTCCTTCTCTCCCTCATTTCCACCTCCCTTTCCCAAACTTTCCTAGTGTGACTTATCAACTTGATACCCTTATAGTTGTTGCAATTTCTTAATATCATCCTTGTTCTTGTAGAACATGATCATTGCACTCCACCTCCATTCTTCAAACATTTTTGACGTCCTAAAAATGATGTCAAACAACCAGTCAATCACTCCATACCTGCTTTATCCGTGCTCTTCCAAAATTCCACTAGAATCTTGTTTGGCCCAGTCGACCTCCCCTTTCTCACCTTACTAAAATCCTCCTTAGCCTCCTCAAACTTTATACTCCTACAACACCCAAAATCTCGACGACTCTCAAAGTGGTCCAAATCACCAATCACAATATTCTTGTCCCCCTCATCATTCAAGAGTTTATGAAAGTATGTTTGTCATCTTCATCTAATGTGTGCTCTCCCACCAATACCTTGCCTTCCTCGTCTTTGATACACTTCACTTGGTCTAGGTCTCAGACCCTCCTCTCTCTTGCCTTGGCGAGCCTATACAACTTCTTATCCTTGCCTTTGTCCTGTAGTTCTTCATATAATCGTTTGAACGTTGTCGTTCTAATCGTTGACTTCACTTCCTTTTTTGCGGCTTTATACTTCTCCCTGTTCTCCCTCTTTTCCTCCTTATCGTTGGTTGCCAACAACTTCACTATAAGCAACCTTCATGTCTTCCACTTTCCTTGGATCGCTCTGTTCCGGTGTTGTCAAAGGTGTGCCTAAGCCCTGAAGCGTCGCTCAAAACATATTGAGCGCTTTGCCTCACTTAATGTGTTCTTTAGTGTTGTCATCAAGCCTCAAAGACATATTTTTCCTTGCCAATGAGCTTTTCCTGAAGAGGCTACACTAAACAATTGATCTTGTTGTTCAAATACTTGTTATTCGTGCTTATAATTATTTGTCTTGAGCTAAACATATATGTTTGTATTTTTCCTTCATTTGTGCCTTTTTTCATTGAAGTCCATGCTTTATTTGCGCTTAAAGCCCCAACATACCTTGGAGCTTTTTTATGCTTTTCAATTTTGATAACACTGCTCTTAACCTATGATTTTTCAAAAAATAATAATATTAAATTATCAGACTTGAGCTCGGAAAAAGTAGGAAAAAAATATAGAAATGTATAAATGTCATGTTAGAGATTGACTCTTGGTCTTGGACAAACCAAGAAAGAGAAGTGAATAGTGTAGACGTATAATTTACTTGTTTTCTGTTAAAAAATGGTAAGAATTATAATATAATGATTTCATTTGTCAATTTTGTTTTTCACACATAAAAGTTTGGAAGAGTGGTACTCAAAAGGGTCACTTTGGTTAGTCGCACATTGTTGTTTTATTTTATACAAAAAAATCTATTTTTCTACTTATAAATACTCATTTCCCCCCAAAAATTGACTTGTTAGACTATTATTGGTAAAAGAAGTTGGGTCCCCCAAATTTGGGGGCCTAAAGCACACGCTTTAGCCGCTTCACCCTGAAGCCAGCCCTGTTTATACCAATTTTTGTCAATGTTCTTTCTGATTTTACAAGTTACTATGTATTCTTGTATATTTCCCATGTGGTGATGGGGGTTCAAAGTCATGATGATATTAGTCTTACTTTGAGTATGAGTAGTCAAGTTACTGATTATTCTTGTTCAATAGGAAAACAAAAAGGAATGAAGCAAATAAGGTCATAAATTTGTATCTTTTTGATCAACTTATGGAAAAAAAGAAATGATAATTTTTGATCAAGTTTAACAAAACTTTTATCAATTTTTTGACTTTTCAGCTCTGTGGAAGTCATAATTTTCAATTAGATTTACCAAAATTTAATCTTTATTCTCATCACCGGTTTCATTTAGAATATGCTACTTTTTTTTGAACTATCATTCAACTCTGAATCAGTCTATCAAAATGCTGGCTGTTAAGTTGAGGCTAGTGTATTGGCGAACTTGATAACTATTATCTTGAATGATTAATCATTCTTTTGTCTATTGAGCTTATTTATAACTCGACAGATTATTTTCCTGTTTTTCTTAACCCGAATTAGAACGTTGCAGTTACTAGGCTCAAAAGATACATAGTGGAAGATATCATTGGGAGCAGAACGTAATGGCTTCTTTGTTCAAGGTAATATGAATGCCAATGTACTTTGCTTTTTCAAGTATGTTGTATACATAGGATATTTGTTCAATAATCAATTGTCCATTGATTTCATGTTTTTAAGTTGCGTCTTTCTTTTTGTTTTCGTGGGTCGTCCTAATGCCCGAAGGGATCTTCTCCTGCTTGTGAAAAGCACAACCTTTGGAGGAGTATATAAAAATACTGCTTAATACATAAACTTGCCTTTTAACTTGGCTTCAGTTGACATATATGCCATTTAACTTGGCTTCACATCTATTCCCTCTTACTTTATGTGTGCACACGTAGACATTTAAACTTGTATGAAGTTGAACAAATAAACACACGTGTCCTACATGACAATTTGCGTGAGATGCACTCGAATTGATTTATATTATGACATGTAGGACATATATTATGCCATGTAAGACGCGTGTGTCTACTTGTTCATCTTTATACAAGTTTAACTGCCTATCTGTGTACGCACAAAGTTGCAGGGCATAGATGCCAGTTGAGGCCAAGTTAACAGGCCCATTTATGTATTATGCCTAAAAATAACTTTTTGACAGCTTTAATCTGTGTATAGCTGCTCAATGCTCATCTGAGGAGCTAACAACTTTTTCCCCTAAACGTTTTCTGTTATGAAGAAGGGGGTTGGGGAAGGGTGCAGTAAGAATCAAATACACCTATTGCATGGAGACTTGAACTTCGTGATTTAACTCGAATTTTTGATAAGCTATAAGCCTTGGTATTGTGAGTAGCTAACAACACAGTCATGGCTTCGTGATTTAACTCGAATTTTTGTTGTTTAGGATGCAAGATACATCTATTACTTTCCATACTTCTGTCTTCTGTATAATGTTAGCATAGTGCAACAATTTAGTTTCCTGCATCTCCATTGACATTTCATGAAATTTCTGCATAAAGAGATTGTGGTGTCCTATTTCCTTTCTTCATCTAGGTTTTATTTGCTTTTAACCATCTTTTAACATTTTCTCTGCTGTTTTTTCTCTTAGGATTTAGCCAAGATTTCAGCATATAGGGACAGAAGGTTTCCAGGAACGCAAGAAGAGTTTGAAGAAGCTTTGTTAAGGTCGATAACTGTTTACGTGGGGAACATGTCTTTCTACACAACAGAGGAGCAAGTATATGAGCTGTTCTCTCGTGCTGGAGAGATTAAAAAGATAGTGATGGGATTGGATAAGAATTCCAAAACTCCTTGTGGATTCTGCTTTATAATGTGAGGCCTGAACTTTCTTTCAGTCTCCAATTTCTTACATTTTGTGTTGCTAACTTTCAACCGTATACTTTCCTCTCCAATTATGGTACACCTGCTCCAGCTTAACTAGTTCCCTCTAGTTCTGATTTTGTCTACTTGTTCAGTAAGGATTTCATATTATGTATATTTCATTTGTTCATGCCACCTGATGAATTTAATAATGATGCCTGCCATTTCTACTCCTTCAAGATAATCGGTCAACTGTTACCCACTGTGTCTTCATATTTAGATGATATATTTTACAATCCTGAGGATTAATACAAGGAACTTAAGAAGTACTCTGAAGATTATTAAGGAAGCTGATAGCACAAACATTATCTGTTCAGTATAGAGTGTTTAGAATAATTGAGATTCTCTCCTAGCATATTGTATGCAATATGAATCTACTAGATGCTATCAAGACATGTAGGTTTTCCAAGTGAGGACAATATACCTGGTAGAGGCAACGGGTCAATATAATTTCGTTTTGTTTTTCATCTTTTTTGTGGGAAGTTGGCTGTAATAGAGTATGGACAATGACATAGGCAGAAGGCAAGACAGATGTCTGTTGAAGATAGTGGATGAACATTGTTTTTTTTACATGAAGGCGAACATTAGTTCCAGTTCTTCTTTGGTGCAAAGGCACTGCTTGAGTAGAAGGAAGTAATGCTCCCTAATTCTAAAGTCGGATGTTCTTAGGGCATGTGAAATGAAAGTACAGGAGGCAAGATAATCATATGGTGAGCTTGTCAGGGATTTAATTCATACTGCTGGATAAGTGTGCAGTTGGCTATTGAGAGTAGAGAAGGCTATAGCGGAATCTATGGAAGTCAGATATGAGTGTTTGGATCTCTTGATAACTTGGATATGTTTAAAGGAAAAAATTGGAAGACTTTTTTTTTTTGGAGATTGGTAATTGTTTCTATTTCTGTAAATCAGTACATGGGTTGTACTGAAAACCATATTTACATAGTGAACTCTAAAGGAACTGTCCTATCCCTATAATGAGTCTAAAACATCAATAATAGAGACAGTGTCATTAGAGTAAATCTGATTACACCAAAAACACAAAGTTAGAATACAATTCAGTTTTACTTGCTGCATAACTCTTAAGATTTCTCTATTTCCAAATAGTCCACCAAATAGTAGCAGGAATGATCTCCAGTTGCTTCTGTTCTTTGCTTGTAATCCTGCTTCTTCCCAGCTGTATAAGGCCTCTGCAATTCTACCAGGCATGGCCCATGAGATGTTTTTGAGCCTTAGGAATAGACTCCACAATTGGCCAGTGACCTTGCACCGGATGAACAAGTGATTGACTGTTTCTGCTGTTTCCCCACAAAAAAAAAATATTGAACATAGTGGAATCCCCCTCTTCATCAAATTCTCCTGTGTCAACACAACTTCCTTAGCCAGTAACCACACAAAACAGGCCACTTTGTGTGAGATATTGGCCTACCAGATGTGTTTCCAGGGCCATTTGGGTGCCGTCATAATTGGGCGGTTCAACTTCCTATATGCTGCACTTACTTTAAAATTTCCTTTACAGTTCCCCAACCACTGCAATATGTCCGTCCTTGTCTCCTGGCCGTTAAATTGTTCAATGATGCTGAAGAATTCTGTAACTCTTGGAATTTCCCAATCATTGAGGTGCTTTCTAAATACAATATTCCACCCATGAGGGGTCCATAGTTCAGCTATTGTACTCTGCTGCTGGAAAACCATATTGTGTATATCTGGGAGAGTGTCTCCAGATTTCCTGCCTCATGCCAATCCTCCTTCCATAATCTAGTTTTAGTGCCATCTATCACTTTAATCTTGTTGTTTGGTTTGAATTCATTCCACAGTGATCTGAAAGATTTCCATAAACTAACACCGTAGGGAGTGGTAACTTCCTTTGTCATCCAATTGTCACTCTCCTCATATTTTGCTTTTATGACTGTGCCCCATAAATTCTGATTATCATTGGAGTACCTCCAAAGCCACTTCATTCTCAAAGCTTTGCTTTGATTCTTTAAGTTCTTTATCCCCAAACCCCCAACTCTCTTATATTTATCTATCTATAATATTAATTGAAAATTTGAATATGTATATTTTAATTTAATAAAAATAAAAATTTAGTTAAATTTTTTATAATATATTTAAAATAATTTTTCTCTATAAAATAATCTTAATATTAAAAGTGCATTAATACTTGTCCTTTTCATAATTTTACTCTCAAAAGCACTTTTTTTAAAAAAGATTAACCAAACACAATCCACTTATCAAATACACTTTTCAAATATATTAGCCAAACACAAATTGTTTTTTTTCAAAAGCACTTTTCTGAAAAGCTATTTTAAGAAAAAAGGCTTCTAAAAATAAGTAGTTTTTAGTAGCAATGCCAAACAGGCTCTATGTTTGACTAATAAATTTTAAAAACACTTTTGAACAACAATTATTGTTTGGCACAACTTTTTCAAAGTGCTCCTAAGTGTATTATTCTCAGAAGTGCTTTTCAAAAAAGTGTGTTAGGGAAAAAACTACTTTTTTTTTGTTTCTGCTACTCTCTAGAAGCACTTATTTTCTCCCAAAAATTTGGCCAAACACCTTACTTTTATAAAATAATACACTTTTAAGTAAAAAATAAGAACTATTGGCCTCCCAAAAGCTTGCCCAAACATGCTATTAATCAAAAAAAAAAATGAAGAGAAAAAAATGGAAGAAGGTTGGGACTTGGATGAGAAAATGGAAATGTACAATTTTTATCACAAAAAGTAAAGTATCTCTGTTCTTGCCTTAAAAACCCAAACCTTGATACTAATAATGTATTTGCAACTTAATGTCATCCATGTATCATCATATTTGTCCAGAAGCTATTTTACAGTTCTTTGATGGCTTGCAGAAAATGTTTGCTAATGTTTCAAGAAAAACTTTTTATAGGTTCCTTCTAAATAAAAAGAAAACTTTCTATAGGTTATGGTGTTTGTTTGGTTGTGTTTCTTTTGGATACACAGGTGGTAGTGGTGGTGGGTGGATTTGTATTTGGGAAGTGTATCTGTTTCTTAGCATTCTCTGTCTTGTGCCCTGTTCCAAGCTTGTCAAATGTGCTACTTTGAGATCTGCTGTCATTTTTATTGACTTGGGTTGACACTTAGAAAGTTTAAGAACAAATGTTTGGATGTGTATTATTATATTAGTTTGACGGGAAGGAGTTAAAATAATGTTTTGAATTGCAAAAAGGAGAGAAGTTAGTTGAAATGAGGTCAGATGATTTAGTAGTTTATATTTACGTCAGAGTAAAAAATTGACATTAGGAAAGACGTGAACTTTTGGATGTGTCCACATAAATATAGATCAATAGAAATGGAATGCAAGGAGTAATCACAATCTTGTCTCTTTGGAGCTTCCACTGTTGCAGTAAGAAGCAAAAACGTATTTGCTCATTGTTTTTTCTCTTTTGATAGTTGAATCTTTTTATAAACACCAAGATGGTATTAGGTGTATGTTGTAGTTTGTCATATTTATATCTTTGAGTTAATCTCCCATTAGGCCATTAGACGCTTTCCTGTACAAGGGAAAGAAAGCCAAAGAAGAAAACAAAAGAAGGTGAGGAGAATATCATTTGCAGCAGTAATAACTGCAAAAATATTTTCAGGTACTACTCTAGAGACGACGCTGAAGACTCTGTCAAATATATCAGTGGAACAATTCTTGATGATCGCCCTATCCGTGTTGATTTTGATTGGGGATTTCAAGAAGGTAGGCAATGGGGCCGTGGTAGGAGTGGTGGACAGGTAATCTCCTCAGTGGCTCATCCTTTTATCTTGAGATTCATACTAGCATTTGATCTGATTTACATTTTCCCCAGGTACGTGATGAATATCGTACAGACTATGATCCAGATATCCTTCTCTTCTATCGATAAGCATGTGTTAATAATTTTCGCTCAACTTCTTAGCTATTTTTTTTTTTAAAAAAATTTGTAGCTATTTTCTTAAATTTTTTAAGTTCAGATAAAAATGTGTTGGTTCTATCATGCACTAAAGTGATGAATATTCTGGAATTGAATAAAACAGACATGGAACTTCTAGGACAGAGCTAGTCAAAGTTAATTCATTGTATTCAGAAGGATGTCAAACTAAGTACTCTTAGCAAATTTGCTTAGGAAAATGTCTCTTTTGATGATCAATAAAAAGCAGGGAAGTGTATGTAAAAGTCTGGTAAAACTTGGCATACTATCATCATGTGTGCCGGTATGGTTTAAGTAAATTGTGGAACAAAAGGATATAGTTTGATGGACTTACATATTCTAATATCATGTATATATGTGGTGTGTGTGACATGTCTATTTGGCAATTGTACCTAAAGTGGTACTATCCAACATGTTCAATTTCGTATATTATTCCTCTATACACAATTGTGCTTGAGGTTTTGGTTATACTTTGTTGATGCAACGTGTTAGGTTACTGAAGTGCCTTCTTAGGAAATATCTCTGTAGTACTTGATCAAGATTGAGATCGAGGGAGGGAGGGAGGCTCTGCATGTGCATCTCTATAGTATTTTCCCAATAAGCTACTTACTCTATGCGTAGCTTCTTGGGGGCATCAAAAGGCTGGTGCTTCAGCTGTTAGTTGTTTTTGGGGGTTCTATGTCACCAATCACCATCTACAAAAACCATAACCCTCTGCATCAAGCAAGTTACTTGATAAGGTAGTGGATAAAGCAAAAGCTTCTTTCCTCTTGTGATTATAAGATTCTATAACATTCTTTCTCAAGTATTAGTGACCCTGATGTGTTTTGCTTTGAGTGAATGAGCCAGAGTCTCAAATCTTTTTGTTTTTATGATGCTGGTGTCTGGGCAGCTTGTGCGTACCTCAACTATTCCACCGGTACCTGCTATACTACCTCCACCAACATAAGTAACACTAATGCTTTGGCAGGAACCAGTATCGCAAATGTGTTTCAATAGCTTTAGTTTTCAGCATCCATATCCAATGGTTTTAGGACAATCGACTTGATGAAGAGGGGGAAATTTCATCTGGTAGTCAATGTTATGTTGCACAGTTTTAACAGGGCAATGCTTTTCTTTTTTAGTTATTTTACAAGGAAATATTTCGAAGTAGATTTTCCTTTATTCTTTTGTATTGAATCAGAACTTCTATGATATAGATAAGTACACTTTTTAGTGTGAGTGACCATCTTTTCAGGAGATGGCTTTTGGCTCACAGATATGTTACTGAATCAAGGATAGGAAAGGTGGTTGAAATTGTTTACATGGTTTGCTAATATATGTGTGTTAAGATTTTATGTTTAACTCTTTTGTCCAAAAAAGATTTAATGTTTAACCCAACTTATCAAAGAAAATAATATGGTTTAATCCAGGTAGATGTACACAGAAATATTTTACTTATGGCTAATCAATTTGGTAAGTTTTAATCACCATATCGGATGATCAGTTGAAACTCTAGCATGATAGTCCAAGCAACTAGGACAATGCTAATTTTTGCATTTGTTCACCCTGAGGTTTAAGATTTCATTCTTTCATTTTTCTTCATTATATTTAAAAATTTAGGACTATCTTTTAATACCTTAACTAGTAATACGTCGAGGTGGTTATGGGAAATTAGTCCAAAAGGAATTGGAAGCACAAAGACAGCTAGTGGATTATGGTACAGGATCATTGGGCGCGTACCCACCAGTTATGCCGCCACCTCACTGTAAGTTTGACTTCTCTTAAGTTCGTAATTAGTTGTTTCTTCGATAATATTGACTTTCTTGTGTCTTAGCAAAGAGCTTCTTTCTCTCATTTTTTCCTTTATTATTTGAAATGTGGAATGTAAAGAGTGCAAATATTTTTCTTCTTCCTTTTTTTCAATAAGGAAATATTTTGATTCAACAGTTAACTTGAAGTTACTCGTTACTGCATATTTAAATTTTACTACTACAGGACTTGTGTGTGCTTCAATGCGGTAGAAAGCTTTTGTTTTAACCGCGGGGGTATGGGGTGGGGAGGATAACTGGCTCCTATAAGTAAAACTAGTGTTTATTAATACAAAGTTGGTTTAATGGTGAAGTTCATCTCTTCTGAGTTGTTATTATCTGTTCGTGTCAATGTTGGTGGTGAAGATCTTTTTTTTGTGGTCATATGACACGATTTTATCCAATCAGTATAACGTTATGTACAACTAGCACTTCCAGCCAACAACCAAACAAAAAACCTTAGAAACTATTTAGCCAACCTGAACAGGCTCAGGACTAGCCTTACAGCTTAGGGAACCAGTTCAAACTATTCAGGCAATCTGCCCATTTACATTTTCCTGGACCAACTGTATGCACCAGCAGAATACTATCCTTATGATGGATTCATACGTCTGCTTCCTTGAGTTGAATCTTCTGTTGTCCCTCTCCATCCATATGGCCTAAACAGCTTTTGCAAACAGGAACTCCAATATAGCATTTCTGGCCTTTAGTTACCCTTGTCTCAAAAAAAGCATTTCTGGCCTTCATATTTCTAACCTTCTTGGATAGCCACCCAACCTCAGTACTCCAGCTCCCAATGTGGCTGTCAAGTCCCAGCCACTGTAGTAGAGTTTTCCAATCCTTGCGAGAATAAGCACAGCCAAAGAAGAGGTGATCTTTAGTCTCCATCACTTGTGTTTCACAAAGAACATAATCTGTGGGCACTTGGATGCCCCATTTGATAAGCCTGTCAACAATGGTTAGTTTGTGATGCAAAGCTAACCGTAAGATAGACTGACGTCTAACCATTCCCCTGAGCATGACTATAGTTTTCCACTCTACTTTTGGAAACTAGGGCTGCATTGCACCATAGGCTGCCTTGATGCTAAATCTGACTGACTTATGGATATTTGGTGCACCTGCAGCTTGAATCCACTCCAGTCCCTAGCAGCAAAAATTTGCCTAACAATCCAGCTTGTTTGCTTTGGGCCTCCATGTCATCTAAATTCCTGCCTTTTATGTAGTAACTGTGTACCCAAAGAACCCACAACTCATCTTTCTTCGTAGACACTGCCAATAGGAGTTTGCCAATTGCTGCTTTATTCCAGATAAAGAAATCCAGAATGTTTAAGCCACCAGTAGACCTAGGCTGACACAATTTAGCCCAAGCCACCAAGGCCTTTTTAGAGTTCTCATTGGAGCCATGCCATAAGAAATTCCTGCATATACTAGTCACCATTGATAACACCTTCTTAGGCAATAGGAACACCTGAGCCTAGATGTTTGCATCTCAAATAAAACACTTTTAATAAGCTGAACTCTACCCCCATGACAGAAACCTAGGAGTCCTCACCCTAGCTGCATTTCTTTCAACCAGGGGCATACATTGACTTATACTCCGTAGTTAACTTCCTAGAAGACAGTGGTACACCCAAATATGTGAAGAGCATTACACCTAAACAAAAGTGGTATATCTAGTATATTTCTCCCTTCAAGAAATGCAGATTGGGAAGGACCAACAATTTAGTCTACCACTGACTTAGACATAGTAGTAATAATCTTGGAAATAAGCTTGTAAAGGGTGGTACAACATGCAATAGGGAGAAAATCTTTGACAAGGTAGGGTTAGTTACCTTTGGCACCAGATTAACCGTGGTAATATTCATAGCTTTCAGAAGCTTACCATTCTGGAAGAATTGTAGAACTGCTGCACTGACATCAGCATCAACACTGACCAGTAGTCTTTGAAAACCTCTGCAGGGAAGCCATCACTGCCTGGTGACTTATCATTTCGTAGGACATTTAGAGCTAGAACTACATCTTCTCTGTTCACCTTCTTCATACAGCGCTGTTGCTGCTGCAGACCGAGACAATAATTCCTCGCAATGCTAATATCAATACAAGGAAGTGTAACTGCTGCTTTCCCCTATAATTGTTGAAGAAAGCTATTGCGTCCCATTTCTCTAGCTGGACTAGTACTTCTTTCTCAGCAGCGTTCAATTGAGGATTAAAGAAGTCTTCATTGAGTTTGTCCTGGACTTCTAAGTTTGTGGCTCTTTTACAAGATTTTGAATGCCACATAACTGGAGTATATGCACCTAATTGTAGACATGAAAGGATATCGGTGTGGGAGGAGATGGTAGCAGTTAGGGGGTTAACGGATGGTCCTTGGGCAGTTTGTGGAGACTTAAACATCACAAGATACCCCTCTGAAAAAGCAAACTGCATTAGGAGAACTTCAGCAATGGAGGAATTTTCAGAATGTATAGAAGATCTGGATTTGATAGATCCTCCTTTGGAAGGGGGCTCATATACATGGTTCGGAGGAGATAATTTTGGAATTGTTGCTAGAATAGATATAATTCTTTTTTCTAAAGAATGGGATGATAGATTCAGGAATATCAAACAGAGCATGCTTCAAAGACTTGGGTCAGATCACTGTCCAATTTCATTGTGATGTGGTGTCTGGGAGTACAACAAATCTTACTTCAGGTTTGAAAATTGGTGGCTGAATACTGAAGATTTTGTAGATAGAGTTAAGGGTTGGTGGACATCTTTTGAATTCATTGGGGAACCAGGCTATATTCTCGCTTGCAAACTCAAAGCACTTAAAGCTAAATTAAAGGAATGGAGCAGCAGCAGCCAAGGGAATTGGGGCATATAAAAAATTCAAATTTTTCAATCATCTTGCTTCGTTTGATTCTATTCAACAAAACAAAGCTCTTACTGAAGAAGAATCAACACAAAAGGCATCACTTTTGACGGAATATGAAGAACATATGAAGAAGTGGCATGAAGGCAAAGATCTAGAGCTCTTTGGCTAAAGGAAGGAGATAAGAACACTAGCTTTTTTCATAAAGTGGCTAATGCTCACAAGAGGAACAACAACATTAGTCAGCTGGAGATACAGGAAAAAAGAATCAATAAGGAAATTACTGAATTCTACCGGAAGCTGTACACAAAAGCAGAAAACTAGAGATCTTCCTGCAATTTCGTTAATAGGCCAACCATTTCTGTAGAGGAAAAGGAGTCCTTACAGAGAAATTTTGACGAGAAAGAGGTCTTTGAATGTTTGAAGATGTGTGCCATGGATAAAGCCTCGTGCCCTGATGGTTTCACTATGGGTTTTTTCATCAAATGCTGGGAAGTAGTGAAACAAGACATCATGGACACTATGCATAATTTCCATACCCATGGAATTTTTGAGAAAAGCTACAATGCCACATATATAACCTTGATACCAAAGAAGAAAGGAGCAAAGGAACTAAAAGATTTCAGACCCATAAGTTTGATAGGCACTGTTTATAAGATCTTGTCCAAGGTGTTGACAGAAAGGTTGAAGAAGGTGATTGACAAGCTGGTTGACTATTAACAAATGGCTTTTATCAAGGAGAGACAAATGATGGATGCAGTGTTGATAGCTAATGAAGTAGTAGACATCAGAATGAATCAGGAGAAACCAGGGATCTTATGTAAGCTGGACATTGAAAAAGCATATGACCATGTTAATTGGAAGTTTCTACTCAAGGTTTTAGCAAGTATGGATCAAATGGGTTAGTTATTGTATCTTAACTGTCAAGTTCTCAATCTTGATAAATGGAGGTCCCAAAGGCTTTTCTCAGCACAGAGAGGTTTAATACAAGGTGACCCCTTGTCTCCTTTTCATTTCATTCTGGTCATGGAAGGGCTGAATAACATGTTCAAAATTGCTAAAGCATCTAGAAGACTTTTAGGATTCGAAATGGCCAATAATTCAGAGTCTAGCAAGGAAATCACATACCTCTAATATGCCGATGACACACTAATTTTTTGTGATGCAGAGGAGAGTCAACTCAGAGTACTAACAAGAGCAACTGGAAACAACAAAAAGAAGAGCTCTTAAACCAAATTGCGAATTTGGAGACTATCCAAGAACAAAGAAGTCTTACAGATGATGAATTGTTACAGAAAACCACTTTAGCTTTGGACTTTGAAGGGGTGGCTAAAAGAGAGGAGATAGAGATCAAGAATACAATGGCTGAAGCATGGGGATAAAAATACGAAATATTTCCATAGAATTGCCACAGCACATAATAGATACAACTCCATTGACAACTTGATAGTTGGTGGCAACAACATCAGCGATCCAGTAGAAATTAAGGAGGTCATCCAAAGGTTTTACCAAAATCTGTACAAAGAATCAGAAGAATGGAGACCTGATTTGCAGCTTAACAATCCCACATGTATAACTGAAGAAGAACAAGAGTGGTTACAAAGAGAATTTGAAGAGAAAGAGATACTAGATAGTCTCAAGCTATGTGCAATGGAAAAGGCAACAGGGCCTAATGGCTTTCCCATGTCCTTTTACCTTGCATTCTGGGATGTGCTTAAAGAGGATATTAAGAATGTTATTCATGATTTCCATGCTAATATAAGGACTGAGAAAAGCTTCAATGCAACCTATGTTGCCCTCATCCCTAAGAAAGCATGGGCTTCAGAACTGAAGGACTTCAGACCAATAAGCTTGATCACTGGAATTTACAGGGTGATAGCAAAGCTACTGGCTGAAAGATTGAAAAGGGTAATAGATAGGTTGGTCAACAAGAACCAAATGGCTTTCATAAAAGGGAGGCAAATTATGGATGCTGCACTTATTGCTAGTGAGTGTGTGGATTCTAGAATGAAAGGAAATGAGCCTGGAATCATGTGCAAATTAGACATTGAAAAGGCTTATGGCCATGTTAACTGGAAATTTCTGTTTAACATACTCAGGCAAATGGGTTTTGGTGAGAAATGGATGGGGTGGATTAGTTTTTGCATCAATACTGTCAAGTATTCTATTCTGGTGAATGGTGAACGTGTTGGATTTTTCCCATCCGGAAGGGGTCTTAGACAGGGCAATCCCCTATCGCCATTTTTTTTGTTTTGGCTATGGAAGGTTTTGATAGTATGATGAGGAGAGCAATTCTAAATAAGTGGATCAGAGGTGCTATAGGGAAAACCAAGGAAATATGTCATCTACTTTATTCTGACGATACCATTATTTTTTGTGAACCTACTGAGGAACAGATAAACTACATCATATTGCTATTATTATTTTTTGAAATCACATCAGGTTTGAAGATAAATCGGATGAAGAGTAGTTTGTTCCCAATCAAGGAGGTACTCAACATCCAGAGTTTGGCAGACATACTTGGTTGTAATGTTGATCATTTGCCTACAGTTTACTTGGGCATGCCACTTGGCTATAAACATAAAGAGATAGTGATTTGGGATGGCATAATAGAGAAGGCAGAAAAGAGATTAACAAGGTGGAGGACTCAATATTTATCATTTGGAGGAATACTCACTCTTATTAACTCAGTTTTGGACTCTCTTCCTACTTATGTAATGTCTCTATTCTCGATACCGCCGAAGGTTGTAAAGAAACTGGACAAGCTCAGAAGGGATTTTCTTTGGCATGGATGTAAGGAGAACAAAGGATATAACTTGGTGAAATGGGAAGTAACATTGAAAAATAGGTACTTGGGAGGATTAGGCATCAAAAATCTGAGGAGATAGAATGATAGCCTCTTGATGTAATGGCTTTGGAGATACAGTGACGAAGATTAGGCTCTATGGAAGGAGATCATCAAAGCTAAATATGGTGAGAACAACCGATGGTGTAGCAATACTAGTTCTATGCCATATGGAAGTGGGGCATGGAGAACAATCAAAGACCTTTGGCCAAAGATAGAAGAGAACACGACTATAAAAGTGGGAGATGGGAGAAAAGCAAAATTTTGGGTAGATGCTTGGAACAATCAGAACCCGCTGAAGGATACCTTTCCTAACTTATTCGTCATATGCAACAATCCTGAAGCAACAGTCAAAGAATGTTAGACCGATCTTGGATAGGATCTTTCTTTTAGAAGATTATTGAATGATTGGGAGGTGGACAGGGTGGCCAACATGCTTCTTCTATTAGAGGACTTCTCAGGCACTACCTCAAATTCAGATTCTATGAGATGGAAGCACGAAAATGATGGAAAATTCTTTGTTAAGAGGGCTTATGAGATAAGTAATGCACATCAAAACAGAAGACAACAATTTTTGTGGAACAATGTCTGGAAAAACATAGCTCCAACTAAAGTAAAATGTTTTACCTGGTTGGTAGTAAGAAAGGCTTGCCTAACACAGGAGGTTTTGAAGAGAAAGAGGTGCATTATAGTCTTCAGATGCCAACTTTGTGGCGAAACAGAAGAGACAAACAATCACCTTTTTTTGCATTGTAAATTCACTTCACAGTTATGGGCCTTATTTCTTACCCTCACTAATACAAGATGGACTACTATGCCTGAGCACACTGCAGATCTGTTGAGTTGTTGGGTTAGAAGAGGAGGGAGCAGGAGCCAAAAGAGATGGTGGAAAATCATCCCACACTGCATATGGTGGAATGTATGGAAAGAGAGAAATAGCAGAAGCTTTGAAGATAGGTCCAATTCCATTGATAAAGTTAAATAGAATTGTATTGTATCTTTTTTATTATTGGTGTAAAAAGATAGAAATAGATGAACTAGAACTAGTAGATTTGTTAGGTTCTCTGTAGGTAGCTTCCTCCTACTCTTTGTTTGCCTCTTTTTGAAGGTCTCCAGCATATCCTTAATGCTGAGGAATACAATGTTACCAATTTCAAAAAAAAAAAAGAAAAAAAAGAGTCAACTCAGAGTACTTAGGATTATTTTGGTTCTATTTGAGGGCATGTCAGGGCTACACATCAACTGGAGAAAGAATCATTTGTATCCTATTAACACAGTGCCTAATATGGAGCTTTTGTCTCAGGTCTTGGGTGGAGATGTAGGTACACTACCAACTAAATACCTAGGAATGACTATAGGAGCCAAATCAAATTTTAAGAGAATTTGAGATTCGGTAATTGAGAAGTGTGAAAAGATTTTGATAGGGTGGAAGGTTCAATACTTATCTTTAGGGGGCAGGGCCACTCTTATTAGTTCAGTGCTTGATGCTCTGCCAATATATATGATGTCTTTATTCCCCATTCCAGATGGGGTTATACAGATGATTGATAAGATTAGAAGGGATTTTTTGTGGAATGGAAACAAGGAGAAATAGGGGTTCCATTTAGTCAAATGGTGCAAGGTGATGCATGGGAAGAAACAGGTTGGGTTGGGCATTAGGAATTTAAAACGGTAGAGTAAAGCACTCAAATTGAAATGGTTGTGGAGATATTTTCAGGAACCTCAAGCTTACTGGGTGGTGAGGATAACGAGTGGATAACAAAGGAAGTAAACTCCCCTTATGGAGTGGGCTTATGGAGATCCATAAGAATACTTTGGCCTCTGATGAAGGCTCACTTCTATCAGGGTAGTTAATGGCTGCAGAACATCTTGCTGGGAGGATAAATGGCTTGTTAATTCTTGTTTGAAAGATCTCTTTCCAAACATCTATGGCCTGGATCTACAGCAAGTGAAAACAGTAGAAGATGCATGGTCAACACATGGCTGGAATTTCCAATTCAGAAGTAACCTAAATGATTGGGAAGTGGATTCATTAGTTGAGCTGTTCAGAACCCTGGAAGAATTCATAGGCACAAAGGAAGGTCCTGATAGACTTTGGTGGAAAATGGACTGTAGAGGATGCTTCAGAGTTAGTTAGCCTATAAGCTTCTCAATAGAGACCTTCAACAGATGGACAACTGGCCTTGGAAGAGCATATGGGAAGTTAAAATACCCTACAGAGTAGCATGTTTCAACTGGTTGTTATGACAACCTTAGCAAGAGAAATTTCAACATTTGCTCAAAGTGCTACATGTGTGGTGAAGAAACTGAGACAGTCAGCCATCTATTCCTAAATTGTAGGATCACAGACATGCTATGGAAGATCTTCATTAGCCTTAGAGGTATTGTTTGGACAATGCCAAGAAAGATTATTGAGGTCTTGCTCAGCTGGTAAGAAGCAGGTTCAGGATTGACACACAAATAGATGGAGGATTGTCCCAGCCTGCATTTGGTGGACATTCTGGAAAGAAAGAAATTCTCGATGTTTTGAAGACATTAGCTGTTCAGTTCAGTGGATCAAGTTGAACTGCTTTGGACTTTTCTGTTTTTGGGCTAACCAGAAATACGTAGAAGATACTGCTTCAATGATAGACACCCTTGTTTTTTGTCAGGTTGATGAAGCAGTTTGTTCTTCTTTTTCACTTGTAAATATGGTTTCTGCAAAACCTAGGTGCTGTATTGATAAATATATACAAATTGTTACCTTCTCAAAAAAACAACATAGCATACCCCTTTATTTCCTGGCCCCAAACTTCCTTGGCAGCTGTGTGAAAGTCATCTTGCTTGGCAGCTTGAGTAACAATTTCAAGAGCCTGAAAAGCCTCTTCAATGGTCTGGTAGGCAGTCCAGTATTTAGTAGCACTGGGGAATGATTTGAGCACCCAGGGAGCATGAAATCAGCCTCTACATGCCCAAAATTAGTAAACCGGTCAGCACTGCCAAACACCCAATCGGTATTGCTATATACTGATTACTGTGTCTTCAACCCCTCTTTTTTTTGCACCAGGAGTATTCACATCCTCTTTTAGTAATTTGCCCAAGACTCAAGTGAATTCAGACCATAAAGCGTAGAAGTCTTTTTTCTCCCCACTTGAATAGAAGAATGAAGGGACTCCTTACAGTCAAGTGACTGAATGCTCCTCTACAACTACCTTTCGCCCAACATGATCACGAACGATTTCTTGCTGTGTTATTCTGCTTCCTCACTCTGCCAGCAGCCTATGGGTGATAAGAGGTTAAGTGTTTACAAGTGGTTGCGCTTAACTAGATCCAAAAGGGGAGAGTATCTAAGCATTGTTGGAAGTCTCTAGTTTCGTTCTGATGAACAAGGACCCCATGATCTGTCCTCAGTAGCTAATATGGTGTTGAAATCACCCAAGATCAGCCAGGGAAAACCATCAGTAGGTGCAATTGCTCTTAGTTGATCTCATAAAGTGTTTTTGTCTGCAATGGTATGTAGTCCATACACAAAGGTGACTACAGTAACAAAGCTTGAGTTCCTATCCTCAATCTGGCAGTGAATAAGTTGTGATGTAGCTAGCAGAGTAACTATTGTCACATTTCCAGGTTTCCAACATGACCAGATCCTTCCATTTGGTGCATAATCATAATTAGTAAAGAAGTCCCATTCTCTACCAAATTGTTACTGAATTTTCTTTGCTTTGGGTCTCTTCACTCTGGTTTCTATAATGCCAATAACCTCCACCTTATGCTTAAGCAGAAAAGAATTCATCTCCTATGCTTGTAGGGCCTATTCAGCCCTCTTTTGTTCAAAGATGTGATAATCATTGGGGTGTGGGTATGGGTGGGGTGGTTCAATAGGTGTAATCCCTTTGAAACCCTCAGAAATTGTCTGCTGCCTCTGTTGTCCAGTATCTTCAATTCCAGGAGTAGCTTGTGCGCTGCTCTCCTGGTGGTCTTTCTGAATTCTGAGGGGTGCATTGGCTCTTGCAGCTAGGACCTCATAGTCAATAGCCCCTTTGTGTTTGCCAGCATCAATCTGCACTTGCTTCACTTTGTCAACCATCTCAGGCAATAGTGGTACATCTTGTACATCCACTGCCTTCGTCTTCCTTCTACTTTGTCCTTCCTTTTTTTTCCTGCATACAGCTTGGCTCTCGAAAGGTTCTGTGCACAATCTGTAGAGAACTGTCCAAATTGACAACACTCTGGACAGAACTTTGTCATCCATTCATATTCCACATCCTGTTCCAACATCTCCCATTCGGTTTCTCAACGTTCAGCTCAATTTGGAGGGGTTGGGTATTGTCGATCTCAATCAATACACGAGTACGAAATCCTTTCACTGTGAGCTGTTAGTTTATCAGTGCATTCAGGTTTACCCAAAAAGCTCCCAATTCAACCCAAGTTCTCTTCTGTCCAATATTGTAGAGGCAGTCCTGGGAATTGCATCCAGAGGGACACCACTCTCATTGACTCCTTCCTCACCTGAAAATCATGAACCCAATCTGTAAGGATGATAGGTTTTTCTTGCACTTCCATTAACTTCACAGCATCCCAAGTTTATCTGTGGTGCTCAAACTGTTCTTTTTGAAATATAATATAATATGATTTTAAAATGTGGTTCATTTGTTGTAAGATCTTTTACTGTGTCTATTTCATTGACTGATACAAGAAATGCTGCAGATGGTAGACATAGTGGTGGAAACCATGGTCGTGGAGGCTCTTATCGACATGGTAGAGGTAAGCTCTTCAAAGCTTTTGATTCAGTTCTAATGCTCTACAACATTGTATTTTTTGTTTCATTAGAATAGATTTAACAAAGAGGAGGAACTCTTTTATCTTATGTGGAAAACAGACTATCATCGCAAGCGACACAGGGAAGATGACCACCATCGGCCAGATTATCCAAAGAGGACTTATGACCGCGAATCTAGGAGAAGCTCTGATCATGAATCTAGACCGGTATGTTCTTTTATACTCTTTGAGCTGCAAAATCCTTTTATTTCTCTTCGGTTTTAGTGAAATCTTGTCGCGCAGGAAAAGAATCCACGTTTCCGTGAGAGTGGTGATTCTGATGAAGAGGAGGATGATGATAGGAAGCGGCGTACCTAGTTGTTTTATTTCTACATGTAGATTGCTGTGTGTGTTACTTTAGAAGGGTCTCTTTCTTGCTCTCATCAAGTTCCTTGTGCACAATTAAAAATATTGTAACATTAGGGAACATATTTGCATCAAAGAGCTGACTCTTGTTTTACCTCCATTTGTTTGTATTTTCTGATGGACACTGGGATTATTTTTGAATGATGTTACTCTCCAAATCTCAAAACTGAAGGTAAGAATACTCTAGTTGCTAGTGCTTCATAATATGGTAATTAAGTTCCAATCAGGACACTACTGAAATTTCACGTACAAGTTCCAACTTTAGGATAGTACTTATAACATCACATTACCAAATGTACAAAAAAATCACAACGGATATTTCACGGCTGGTAACAAAAAAAGGGGATAATTTGATGGTAGAGAAAATAATGGTTTAATTTCTGTATGAAATGTACAAAGAAATCTATAATTGAGTAATTTTGAGGGCGGCAATGGGATAATTTTATGTGTGGTTGGTACCTGTATAAAAGTGAAACTCCAAAACAATGTCTTGGAGTTGAATTTATAATTCATTCACCTCAATTTACACAAGTTAATTTTCAAAAAAGTATCTTGAAATTATAATTCCTTCGTCTCAATTTATCAAAAACAAATCATAAATATCTGTATAAAACTTTGAATTGCAATCACTTTTGAATGTAGAAAAATGTCATAGCATTATTGGAAAAAAAAATGATTATCCAGAAATGAATACGGAGAAAACAACGTATTACAAATTTACAATATACTTTATTTGGAACTAGCATTTAGATCGTTTATACTATCAAGCCTTTTATGTTTTGAGTAGATAGATCTCATGCTCAGATTTAATTTATTTTTAAAGTTTTTTTTTATTTCCTCCAGTTTATTTTGTATTCGGCCGAAATTAAACTATTTTAAATACAAGATATTGAGAATTAAATTTTTTAGTTAAAGTCAAAGAAAAGATAAAGAAAATAAAAAAAATAAGCAAAATCAATCTTTTATAGTACCTTAAAAGTATAAACTTCCTAATTGAATGTTAAATTACTATAATAACATCAACCACTTCGAGGGGTTATGACTTTTTCAAAGGGTTGTGACTCTTTCGAAGAGATGTGATTTTTTTGAAGGGCTATGACTTTTTCGATGAGTTGTGATTCTTTCAAAGGGTTGTGAGTTTTCTGAAGGATTGTGACTTTTCTGATGAGTTGTGATTTTTTAGAAGGACTGTGACTTTTTCGAAGGGTTATACCAACCTATATCAACTTATATGTATCAAGTACAATTTATATTTCTGTATCGCGATTGAATACAAATAACATAAGAGCGAATGAATACAGGTGGTACAACTATATCAACATGTACTTATCAAATACAATCTGTATTTTTGTATCGCGAATAAATACAAGTAATACAAGAGTGTCTGTATGTATCAAATACAACATGTATTTTAATAACGTCAATGAATATGAACACTACAAAATCGAATAAATACAAGGGATATAATTTATATGTATCAATACAATTTGTATTAGACTTTATTAGTTGACACAATTATAATTTATATTCATCAAATATAACATTTATCTAACATCTCTCCTATCTCTCTCAAATCTCATTCCCCTCTCTCTTCCATTTTTACTTGCCTCTCTTCTTTTGGCGTATTATAAATAATAATTTTTTAAACTATAGCAGAAATTAAAGATCACTTATTGTTAGGCCAAGAAGCTTATAAATTTGAAAAACAAAGATCTTGGCACAAAAGCTTAAAGAATAGCCTGTTTGTATTGACTTATTTTTAAGCAGCTACTAAGTTAAAAAAAAGTATGGTGCAGATCAATTTTTTTTTTTGATTTATAAGCTGTTTTCAACTTATAAACTGCTTAAAATAAATTTATTCAAATAAATCTAATTATTTATTAAAGCTAATTTTAAGCATAAAATGCTAAAAAAAAAGAAAAAAAAATGAAAAAAACTTATAATCTGATGCAAACTTACTCTTGGTCTGTTAAAGTACTTGGCCGTTATACTACCACCAGCTCAAAACGAATAGCAGCCACATACTAAGTTACCAACACACACAAAACAAAGAAAAAAAATCTTCCACCCCTTCATTGATCCCTTTTCGAGGATTTCTAGATTGTAATATAATCAATGTCAACTTCTTGTGCCACTGTTGGAACTGAATGGTTGAATCCTGTAGGTACAAGATTAGCTCTGCCTGGAAGAAATAATCATTTCAGTAAGTTTCTCCATTACTTCTTCACTATCTCTGAAACCCATCAATTTTGAATCTTGATATGAAAAATGCGAGCTTTTCTTGAAAAATTACAAAGAAGTGTTTTTGTTTTTTCTTGGGTGAAGGGGGAAAATGCGAATTGAGTAGAAGGGGTTTTGCTTTTAATGGTATAGTTGCTGCTGGAGCTTCAGTTATGACCACTTCTGTAGTTGCTGAACCCTCTAAAGGTTAAGTCTATTACCTGTTTGTAACTTGGAATTCTCTTTATATCTGTGCCAATGTGAGTTACTTGACTAGGGATTGATGATATAGGTTTGGAGAAATTACCATTTAAGACAGAAGGGTACAACTATTGGACATGGCGCGGCCACAAAATTCATTATGTAGTGGAAGGAGAAGGATTTCCAGTTGTTCTAATTCATGGATTTGGTGCTTCTGCTTTTCACTGGAGGTAATAACTATCCATGTGTCTGCATGACCTTTTTCAATGATGTTTAGTGGTGATAGATTGAGATCAATTATAAATTAGTTGTGCATAAAATTGTAATGCTGCTGCTAAAATTAAGAACCAAACTTTGGAGGACTGTATAGCTGTAGGATCAAACTACTGGTGCATTCTTACTTAGCGGGAAGCTACATCATTTCTGCTTGAATGGGGTTGGCAAGTATTACAGTTATTAACTTTAGTTATGGAGTTGAATTCTTTATATGTTGCTCATACCTCTATAATTATATCGATAAGTGTTTTGAAGACGCGCAATAAAGTTGTGATTCTGTTAGAACTTGAATCTCTCTTCGTATAGTGCTATTTCTTTTAAGCTCCTGAACTGTCTTTCTTGCTTTCTTAGGTATAACATACCAGAACTGGCTAAAAAATACAAGGTTTATGCTCTGGATTTGATAGGATTTGGCTGGAGCGAGAAGGCACTAATAGAATATGATGCCTTGGTTTGGAGAGATCAGGTTGTCGATTTCTTGAAGGAAATTGTGAAAGAACCAGCAGTTTTAGTGGGAAACAGGTTAGCTTGTGCGTTCAACAACTTGTCATTTTAGTGAATTTCCTGGATGTTGGATATCCTGGTTTTCCTTTTGACCATCTACAGTATTTCTTATTCATATTGTTCAATTTGCTTAAGCTACCAGTTCCAAAAATTATTGTGTAATTTACTTTCTGGAAATATATGTTCTAAGTTAACTGAGGCGATCACCATTAATTGGTAGCTAGGAATAAGGATGGATTAACCATTGTCCCTAAGATTTCACATAGAGTGGCTTCAAAAGATTTGGTAGCGATGAAAATTCTCTAATATCATGTTGAAATGTCTTAACTTTATAATGCAAGATATGTCTCATTTCACATTGGTGGGTTCCTAGCTTAAGAGAGAAGCTGTCTTTATAAATTTCTAAAAGATCATATCCTTAATCCTTTAACTAATTATTTTTTCCTGATTTGCTAAGACCCACCCGCAACACCACCTGCCCAAGGATACCAGTAGTTCTTACTACCAGTTTCCTCCTTGGTGACTTTAACCCCCTGCTACATTGTTGGATGTGGAGGGTCTCTACAGCTGGACCAACCCTTTCTTGTGCTGATGTCACTTCTTTTGTCCTGGCTGTTTTCACTCATTAAATTTTCGAGAATTCGTGTCTTTTTGAGCCCCTTTGGAAAAAAAGATAGAAATGCAGAATTTTCATTTACAGGCTGTTAGGAATGTTTAGGGAACGATGTATTGACTTCCTGGAGAATCGCAGCATGTAATGAATCTGAATTAATTAGTTCTATATTTTGTACTAACTACCACTACTAAAAAATTGTGGTTTCTGAAGAATCACATTGCACAATGATTCCAAATTAGTTAATTATTTATTTATGGGCGAATTACTTCCATATGATATAATAGATTAGCATCACTTTGATTTGGAACTAGCGAAGATACCAAAGTTTGATTTATCTGGTAAAATAAGTAAAACAGATAGCAGTAACATTTTATTTGCAAAAACAGCGCATCAGTTATAGGTTCTTGGACTTTGAAATTGTTATTCATTTCCCTCTTTTCTACCTTGTTGCCACAGTTTAGCATATATTTTGTAGAGATGAAATTGAAATTTAAATGTGAATATGCTATGCATTATATAACAGTCTTGGAGGATTTACTGCTTTGATAGCAGCAGCGTCACTCACCGAACAAGTCAAGGGAGTTACACTGTTGAATAGCGCAGGACAATTTGGGGATGCCAGCAGTGCAGCTGAAGGAACTGAAGAAACAGCCTTACAGAAATATATTCTAAAGCCACTAAAGGAAAGCTTTCAACGTGTATTCCTTGGATTCTTATTCTGGCAAGCAAAGCAACCAGCTCGTATTGAATCTGTTCTGAAGAGTGTATGTTCCTTTTATAGCTAATCAAGTTTCTTTTCTTCCAATTTCTAAATGGATTTCAAATTATTCGGCTTGTTTGCTCCAATATCTACATAACTGTTCTACCTTTTAGCTTTCAGACATGTGTAAATCCACGTAATGCATATCTCTAGAATTGAATTGACAATCAGAAACAGTACTAACTTTTGTTGATGTCTTCTTAGTATGGTACAGCCTTTAGAAATGGATAAACAGGCGAAAGATCTCTTTCAATAATGTAGTTCATTCTTTCCATTCTCAAAAAAAGGACTGACGTTCTTGTAGGCTTCAAGGTCCACCAGTACTGGTTTGCTTGACTCTTGTGGATTGATCTCTCTTACCCAATTTGTTCAGCTTTTTTCTCCTTTCAAGAGTCTAATGTTTATTCTTATACTGAAATTTCTGTAGATTTGATTCAAGGTGTTGAAATCCAAAAGTTGGAAGGTTGTAGTTCTTTATTTTGTCGTTCTAAAACCCTTATGCATTTTTCCAAAGGTTAAACCTTTTTTTTTCACATTCAAAGATGAATCTAACCACTGTTAAGACTTAAGAGACACTGGTGGAATTTGTCAAATTGACTCGTAGATAGCCTTGATGATTCCTTCTATCTGAGGCTATTCTTGACATTGTCTTCTTTTTATTCATACTTACAACAACAACAACAACAACAACTCAGTGAAATCCCACAACGTGGGGTCTGGGGAGGGTAAAGTGTACGCAGACCTTACTCCTACCAAGGTAGGACGGCTGTTTTCCGAGAGGCCCTCGGCTCAATAGAAACATAAAAAGAGGTCAGATAAGGCTAAGAAGTTCAAAGCGATATGGGAAATCAAAAAGGAAAGCGACACAGATAAAATAGAGTAATCAAAATACAGAAAGTAATAGATAATAATAGAAATCAGAGCACAAGAAATTATAGTGCGCTAATGCGCCTACTAATACGAAAGAATAACGAGACTCTGTACTAGCCTTCTACCCTAATATGAGTCCTCCACACCCTCCTATCTAAGGTCATGTCTTTAATAAGCTGTAGCTGCGCCATGTCCTGTCTAATCACCTCTCCCCAATATTTCTTCGGCCTACCCCTACCTCTTTTGAAACCATCCATGGCCAACCTCTCACACCTCTGCACTGGGGCATCTGTGTCTCTCCTCTTCACATGCCCAAACCATCTCAGTCGCATTTTCCACATCTTGTCTTCCCCCGAGGCCACTCCTACCTTGTCCCGAATAGCCTCATTTCTAATCCTGTCGCTCCTGGTATGCCCACACATCCATCTCAACATTCTCATCTCGGCAACTTTCATCTTTTGAACGTGAAAGACCTTAGCTGGCCAACACTCCGCCCCATATAACATAGCCGGTCTAATCACTACTTTGTAGAACTTGCCCTTGAGTTGTGGTGGCACCTTCTTGTCACATAGCACACCGGAAGCGAGCCTCCATTTCATCCACCCTGCCCCTATACGACGTATGACATCATCATCAATCTCCCCGCTGCCTTGCATGATAGACCCAAGGTACTTGAAACTGTGGCAGAATGATGTCTTTAACATCATCTGTTTGTTGATGGCATGATGCATCAGAAGGAATAGCTGCTTATCTGCATCTAATTGCATTTTATTTGTTTACGTTTCCAGTACCATTCATTATCTTCAGTCACTATTAACAAACAACCGACTTGCTTTATGTGTTTTCACTTGAAGGTCTACATAAATTCTTCAAACGTGGACGATTATCTCATTGATTCAATTACTAGACCTGCAGCTGACCCAAATGCAGGAGAGGTTTATTACCGGTATGAATTCAGCTGTCTACAGTTTTTCTTCCATTTAATAGCTAAAGTAACATTACTTTATACGCTTTGGAAAAGAAACATTATTATTAGAAATTCACCCAAATAATTTGGATTATTCTAAAGGAACCTTACGAAGAACAATTTCCTTCATTCTTATCAAGTCCTTTTCTCTTATAGCTCTAGCTTACTCCCTCAATTCCACTTTATGTGATACTCTTCTCTTTTTAGTCCGTTCCAAAAACTCATGACACCTTTCTATATGTAGAAATAATTTTATTTTTTAACTTCTCATTTTATCCTCAATTGACATAATTATATAGCTACAGAAATGTCATGGCATATTTCAGACCGCAAGTCAAAAATCTTCTCTCTTAAACTCCGTGTTCCTGTCAACCACCTTACAATGTTTCCTTTGGGACTTAAAACCGAAATAACCAGGACTTTCTAAGAAAATGCATAATTGGTCAATGTTCAAATACAAAGAGAAGGGAGAAAATTTGATTTGACAGTTGTAGCCAGACAGTTCACCCTCCTTATCATGTCATTTCAGGCTTACAATAAAGGGATAGAACTCATGATTATATGAAACATTAGACATACTTCCAACATCAGATTTTTATGTAACTCAATCACTGGTATGCCTCATCAGGACCAGGTTGCTTGTAAATAAGTTTATTTGCTTTACTTTTTATGGAAAAGATACTAATGCTTCTTTTCAAAATTTTGATTGAATTCCTGTTTCTTGTTTAAGAAGCTTAACCAATGTCCTCTTCTTTTGCAATCTACAGATTGATGACGCGATTCATGTCAAATCAGAGAAAGTATACACTTGACAATGTGTTGAGAAAACTTTCTTGCCCATTGCTATTGGTGTGGGGTGACCTAGACCCTTGGGTTGGTCCTGCCAAGGCCAATCGGATTAAGGAGTTCTATCCAAACACAACCATTGTTAACCTGAAAGCAGGCCATTGTCCCCATGACGAAGTTCCAGAACTAGTGAATGAAGCTTTATTAGATTGGCTGTCAACCACGGTAACTCCAGCGTCTTATCTTGAAACAGTGTCAGAAATTTAGCTTCAGTGTTGCCTTTACATATGCAGTGAGCCATGTTGTAAAATATGCTGTATAGTCCTCCAAATACAATCTGATTCATATTATACGAGATTTTGGTGACATATGAGATAGGTTGATTCAAACTAATAGTAAGTCAGCTTGATCCAAAGAGTAATGCATCTTCTCCTATATTGTATTTGTTTAATTGAATAGAAAGAAGAAAGTTTGGAATTGCATTTGATGTTGTTTGCCTGTTTGTAATTTAATTTGTAAAATGGAAGAGGTGAGAATGCGTGCATTTTGTTAGCAGGTGGTCGAGAATTGTTCTTATTACTAGCCTATTCATGTGTTTAGCTGGGTGGGAGTTTTGAGCTCCGTGTCAGTCGTAGTATTATCATATTCATATAGTCTTTGGTGTTGGGTTTCTGATTATCATTTGTGGTTTATTGTGGTTAGGCGACCTTGTTATTATCACAATTCCTTGCTTATATGCTCTGCATTACTTTGCTATTAGCTGCCATGTATTTCTTTTAATAACTGCTTTGATTTGCTTGAGTTGAGGATTTTCCGAAAACAGTCTCTCTACTTCGAAAAGGTAGTGGTAAGGTCTGTGTTCACTCTACCCTCTCCACACCCCACTTTGTGGGATTTCAGTGGATTTGTTGTTTTTGTTATATAACATATATAGAAAGCTGAGCTCTGAAGTATGAAGTGTCAATCAGACATTGTTTATCTACAAATGCACAAATCAATTATCCATTGGAAAATCATTTAAATGGATGATTGCTAGCATGGGAATTCAATACGAAGAAGAAACATATCAAATTTTCATAACAATAGTCAATAGGAAGTACAATGGCAAGCAATACAAGGCCACAAGCTAAGGAAACTTGTAACTGTACTGTAATACCTCAAGCATATGGTATCTCAGGTAAACCGGTCAATTTCTTTAAGCTACTCCAATCCACTTTAAAGCAAGTAAAAAATCAAAGCAAACGGTAGAAGAACGCCATATATTTCATCTCATTTGCATATGTTTTTGGGAACAAAGTTGCTCGATATTTATGTCAGGGAATGATAGTAAATTTTGGTGAAGTAAGTGAATTTTTTTTCTCAAATAATGCTTGTTAGAATTCAATCATAGCATTTTGTAATTTGAATATAATTAATCAAATATTTTATCAAGCATAGCATACTTCACTTTGTTAAGGAATTTGCATGCATTCTTAAAGAGTTGAAAGGGTGTGATAAATTGAATATAGCTAGATCCTTTAAGCTAATTGATCTTGTTTAGGCTTAATAGTATAGTTTATTTCATACTCAGATCTCAAAATACTATAAGATGTACTTTCTCAATGCTCACATGTACCTTCCAAAAATAATACTAACAGAAAATCAATTCCTATTTTAATATGGGCAACTGAGAATTCAAGCACGATCTACTAGAAATTATTATTGGCAAGTTGTCATTTTTTTAAAATTAGGGACCGAGACTTAAATTTTTGTCACAAATTCACTAGAATCTGAAAGAAAATATTTTATTTATAAACTCAAAAGTTCTTGAATCTTGCTACAAGATTTCTTTTGATCTTTCTATTTGGTATTTTTTATATTTTTCTGTGTATTTCTGTATATTGAAAATAACCTAGCAACATCCCTATTTATAATATTAAGAAATCAAATTAAACTAGGACTAGAAAACTTATTCCTATATAAATTACGACAAACAAATTCTAACTAGACATGAATTAAATAAACAGCAAATAACAAATCCTAAACAACTTAAGATTTCTACTCCAACTTTGAATTATTATTCCAACATTCTCCCATAATTCAAAGTTGTATGCTCTTGTTTTTTTCTTCTTGTCATTGTTGTTGTATTGGAAAATACTTTTCTTCAATCTTCAATTTTATTCTTCTTCTTGTTGTTAATTTTGGAGGACTTCTCTTTAATCTTTAATTTTTTCCTTGATTGTACTGGAGCACTTTTAGTCCAACTTCCCAATGATGCAATAAATATATGTTGCCCTGCAGGTACAGCCTGCCCGTTCCATAGGTACGGTCTACCCGATCCGTAGGATTGAGCACGGTCTACTCAGCCCGAAGGCTCGGTCTATCCGGCCCATAGTCTTGATCTAGTGCTAGAGTACTTTGTCTACAACTCTCGTTGATGCCCTTCCCACCAGTTCCTTTTTTTTTTTACTTTCTCCAACTTTTAATTAGAATTGTTTTTCTCTTGTACCATGTTTGCTTGTACTTCTTTAATTCTGCAATGTTTTTGTAAGTCCTTCCTCTAGCATGATGTTTTCATGCATATATCATTTGTCCGACGCTTGTCATCATGATCATTGGCTAAACGGACGACATATATGGGTCATAGCCGCCCGCTAGCAGCGGAAACTCATTGATTCTCTACCAGAATCGTAAAAGCTCTGATACCAATTTGAAGAAAAATATTTTATTTATAAACTCAAAAGTTTTTGAATCTTACTATAAGATCTCTCTTGATCTTTCTATTCTGTATTTTTTATATTTTTCTGTGTATTTTTGTATATTAAAAATAATCTAGCAACATCCCTATTTATAATAGTAAGAAATCAAATTAGACTAGGACTAGAAAACCTATTCCTATATAAACTAAGACAAACAAATCCTAATTAGACACGAATTAAATAAATAGCAAATAACAAATCCTAAAATTCTTAGGGTTCTTATTCCAACTTTGAATTATTATTCTAATTGAATTCAATAATTTTAAACGTTAAATTATATATTTGAGTATTTTGAAAGATGCGACCTCATAACAGACTTGACATTAAAAATAGAAAAGAAAAAGAAGTCAAGCGCTCAAGTAGACCATTTACGAGGCTTTTTAAAACAAAAGTTGAAAGCCCGAGTGGAAATGCAAGAAAGGCTTAACTCGCATACTGAATGAGAATTTCTCTCAAAAAGGATGACCTCCTTAGCTGAAAAAAGCTACACTCCGTTCGTAAAATTTGTGAAAAATATCGACTAATCCATAGGCGGGGGCACATTATGGTAATTTCTTCCAACTTGAGACATAAACAAAGACATGGGTAATCAGACTTGCCAGAAGAGCCGATGTACAAATAAAAAATCTATTTTGACATGAAATGAATATATCTATATATCTCTAACTCATATTTACGAGATGATAAAATATGACAAAAACCATATAAAAAATTAGTTACAACAATAACAACCCAGTGAAATCCCATAACGTGGGGTTTGGGGAGGGTAAAGTGTACACATACCTTAATACTACCAAGGTAGGACGACTGTTTTCGAGAGACCCTCAGCTTAAAAAAGCATAAAAAGAGGTTAGACAAGGCTAAGAAGTTCAAAGCGATATAAAAAAGTAAATAACGAATAATGCAAATAACGAAAACAACACATATAAAATAGAGTAATCAAAGTACAGAAAGTAATAGAGAGATAATAACAGAAGTCAAAGCACAAGAAATTATAGTGCGCTAATGCGCCTACTAATACGGAAGAATAACGAGACTATGTACTAGCCTTCTATCCTAATATGGGTCCTCCACACCCTCCTATCTAAGGTCATGCCCTCGTTAAACTGTAAATGCGCCATGTCCTGTCTAATCACCTCTCCTCAATATCATATCGAAAATTAGTTAAGAATTAAAAAAAAATTATAGTCAATGGTAGAGAGCCGATTTATTACTAAGAGGTCTATAAATTGTGCCCATCGAAGAGAAATCAAATGCAGAAGAAGATAAAATAAATCATAACACATTGTGTACTATTCTTAATTATAACACCCTAAAACTTTTCAGACTAAGACCCGAACCATTCTTTGTATGCGTATTGACCCGAATTCAATTAATTTTAATTGTAATGTCATTGTTATGACTGATTATTTATGCTTGAAGTGTGTTTGAAGTGAATTAGGGTCATAATAATCCTCTAGCACAAAATTAAGTTGAAAGCTTTCTTACAGATTGAGTTTCGATATAAGATTTTACTTGGGTCAACTTCAAATGATGATATATCCTAGAATATAATGGGTTAGGTGGCCCAAGACCTATCAAATTAAAGGTCTATGAGTCTTCTTTCCAATGCTATCAAAATTTTCCTCATTTCTACTTTGGAGTAAAAAGATATGACCATTTTACTAGAGGCTGTCAGACCATCTGTAGTTACGGATCAACATTAAGACATGTAGAGATTTGTACGGGTCATAGAAATGCCCCATAGAACATTGAAACACTTAGAAATTTTTCAGTCTTTGGGGTCTTTTCTAGAGTCTTGATTATGACCTGTATGAATTCTTACTGGTCGTAAAAAGGACCCGTAAAACCTCCAAAACACTTAGAAAAATTCCAAAAGCAAAGTCATTCCTATGAGTGATGATCAGGAGTCGTCAAAATGTCTACGAGTTGTAGATATGACTCATAAGAGAGATTCATAGACTCAATTTTTAGAGTTTGACAGCAGAGTCGTGCGACCCATCAAAGTTTCGACGAGCCGTAGAAACGATCGGTATATGGCCAAAGTCAGATTTTTATAAAAGATAGTTTGATCTTTTCCCACCCTTTCCCAATCAAAACCTCGATGTTTTGGGACTATTTTGAGCCCCTTAACAGTACCCTATAGGCCTAAGGCCTCATTAATGCTTAGTTTATTTTGAGAGCAAGGATTGAAAAAGAGAAAAAAGCTAGAGTTCAAGCGTTCACTCTCCTCTTCCAATTTTGTTTATTGTTCTTCGAGTTACAGGTATATAAGGCTAACTAAAGCATGGTGTAAGTTTTTCCATGTGCCTTAAGTATACGATTGGTTGAGTAATAAGTGATATAAGTATCCTATGAATGAATCTTGAAAAATCTCTTAAATCCTAGTATATTTTGGCATAACTTTGCATGATTGATAGTTTTTATGAATTAAACCCTTAATATAGATGATTTTGTTTCTCCCTACATGAAATCTATTTGAATATTAAATTTCAATGTATTACACAATGATTGAGTTTAAAAGTTTGATTGGTGAATATTGAATAAGTATGAGTCAAACTTGAGTTGGATAGTAGAAGTCTAAATGATTGTTGATTTGAAGTTCTGATGGGTCATGAATGAGTTTTGAAAAGAATGTCTAATTAAAAGAAGTGATGATTGAGATGATGATTGAGTTGATTAGATTCCAATATGACTAGATGGACTGACTTGTATAAACTGATTGGTTTGAGTCTTATGAGCATATTGAGTCTTGGGAGAAGTATTGAGCACTGAATTGGGTAAAGAGTGTAGTTACAACTCAATTTCCAAGAACTACGTCGCCAGTGTAGGATAGAGGGTTAAACCTCTTAAGATCCAAAACGATGGACTTTGATTGATTGTGGATCCAATGATAGTGATTCGTCCTTTACTCTAGCAATGTATTGGATGAGGTGTGGCAATGACACCGCTTTGTTATACATCACTGGCTTATAGGTGATGGTTGTCGTTTAGAGAAACTACTAATTAGGATATGGTCTTCCATGATAAGATTGTTAATTGAGATTGTAGATGATTGAGTCGATTTGAGAAACATTTGCTAAATTCTAAATTTTTGCATATCCTTTAAGTTGATTGATGAGCTTGAGGTAATTATTTGTTGACTATTTCTCCTTCCTATCATTTTACATACTCATACATTCTACGTACTGACATCATTTGGCCTTTATCGTTTTATGATGCAGATTCATGTATTAGAGATTCTCAATAGGTGCATCGTTGAAAATTACTTCTACTCTTAGATTTGGGTGAGTCCTCCTTGCATCCGAAGGCACTCTAGATTTGTTATTTTTTTGTTGAGTATTTCTTTTTGGGTAGCCATGAACTTGTCATTGACACCTTTTAGATAGTAGTAAAAGCTTCATAGATAGATAGTGACAACGTTGATTTATTATTTTGGTTTTCAAAACTATTCTTTGACATGGAGTTGAGTTGGGATTTGGTTAAATATGTTATTCTTTGTTGAGTTGTTGATTCGATTTGCCCACACGATTTTCCTCTTTTTTGTCATTTAAGTCTTCTACTGAATGAATGAATGTGTGATTGGACCAAGTGGTTCACTTAGGGACCATCAATGGTCTTCGAATGCTGATCACGCCTAGGGTACCCTCTTGGGGAGTGACAAACTTGGTATCAGAGCACATAGTTCATGATTCCTAAAAAGTCTACGAAGTCTTGTCTAGTAGAGTCCTTGTTATGGGTGTGTTGTGCACCAAACTTATAATCAGGAGGCTATAGGACATTAGAAATTATTTCACATCTTCATAATTTGAGTTCGTGCAAAAGAGTTTAACTCTAAAAGTCCCTTCCTAATCCGTGTATTACGCGGTTGCAGATAATTCCTCCAAAATATACCACCAGGACAAGATACCTCAGTCTGAGATGCCCCCTCCTTCTAGAGTAAGAACTAGGGTTCGACCTTCCCGATCTGCGGAGGAAACCCAAGTGCCTACTACTTAGCCTGCACCGACTTTAGAGGCTGATTTTCAAGGAAACAACTACTATGCATACTCAACTGGTAGCTGCCCGAAATGGTAGCCAGAGCTCACCAGCTCCTATCTCTAGTTCTCAAGAGCCATCTGCTGCCACGAGAATTAGAGACTTCTTGAGAATGAGGCCACCAGTTTTCACAGGTTCTAAGGATGAGGAGGACCCCTAGAACTTTATCGATGAGATGTGGAAAATACTGAATGTAATGCATGCTACTGAGATTGAGAGGGTTGAGTTGGTTTCTTATCAGCTCAAGGATTTTGCTAATGTTTGGTATAACCAATGGGAGGAGAGTCGTGGTGATGATGCCGAGCCTTCTATTTTTGATGAGTTTGAAGAAGTATTCCTTGATCATTTCTTTCCTAGAGAATTGAAGGAAGAGAAAGTAGAAGAATTTGTGAATTTGAAACAAGAGGGTATGACAGTTAACGAGTACAGTCTGAAGTTCATCCATTTGTATAGATATGCTCCAGAGATGATCCCATATATGACATCAAAGATGAGGAAGTTTGTCTCCAACCTGGGGAAACATGTGAAAAAAGAGTGTAAGGCATCATTATTGATTTTTGATATGGATATTTCTAGGTTTATGGTGTATGCCCATCAGGTTAAGGATGTTAAGAAGAAATACAGAGAAGAGCACTTGAGCAAGAAGGACAAATCAGTTGGAAATGAGAGTGACCAGAGACAAGGTAAGGGCAACATGTCCTTCTTCCAGAAGAGGTCCTCTAACTATGCTCATTCGACAACAAGTGTACCTTTCCCCAGCCACAAGTATGACCAGAAGGCATAGAGCCACCATAACTTCAGAGTCTAGGGTTCTCAATCCCAAGCTAATATGACTCCAGGTTCGAAGGGAAAGCCACCTTGTAGTGAATGTGGTAAACTCCACTTGGGAGAATGTCGAGATAGAAGTAATGGTTGCTACAAATGTGGTAAGATAGGCCATTTTCAGTGGTAGTTTCCGATGTGGGGTGACCGAGCCAATTCTCTACTGCAGCACCCCCATCTCAAGGTAATCACAGAGGTATGAGCACAGGTTCAAATCACGTATATGCTATTAGGGGTGTTAATGGTTCGGTTTGAGTCGGTTATTGATTAAAACCATAACCAAACCAATTTAATCGGTTATTAAATATCTAAAACCATAACCAAACCAAGTAAAATTATAACCACGGGTTTGGTTATTGTCGGTTTGGTTCGGTTTGATTCAGTTATTCAGTTTATGACTAGCCGAGATAATTCAAATATTCTCTCTCTACATTCTTCAAATTCTTATGAAGCTCTTTTTTCCTCACGACCCACATAGGTTCAAAACAGAAAAGGAAACAACTTAAACATTCGAGAAAAAAAAGAAAACAACTTAAAATCAATTTAAAATTTTAAAAACTCCTTACAAACCTTCTCAAAATTTGACAATCTTATACTTGGGGTTGAGGAGTTGAGGTTTCTCTTGAGCCTTCACTGTTAGTCTATGACTATGAGTTTGTGACTTTGTGAGAAACCAACGTGAGAGAAACAAAAATGTAAAAGGAAAACACATACTAGGGTTTTAAAGTTTTAACTTTTACTTTATGTTGCTGCCTGCTGCTTAAGTGCTTATTAGAAATTTAGGATTTAGAATTTAGGATTTAAAATTGGGCTTGAGAGTTGGACTAATGGGCTTGGATTGTTGGACTTGGACCGCTGTTTAGTGTTTATTAGAATTTATAATTGGGCTTGAGAGTTGGGTTTGAATTGTTGGGCCTTAAAAATAAGTATATTAATATTAAATTAATAATTAAAAGGTATAAAATATCTTTAATTATTTATGAAAAACTAATATTATACATATAAATAATTATAAATTTTAAGTATATAATTATCGGTTTGGTTCGGTTAATTATTTGGTTATTTTTTTTCTATAACCATAACCAAACTAAATATTATCGGTTATTCAAATTTAAAACCAAACCAAACCAAACCAAACTGAATATCAGTTTTTTTATTCGGTTTGGTTAAATTTTCGGTTTGGTTTTGGTTTTAACCAAAACTGTGAACAGTCCTATATGTTATGGCTAATCGTCAGGTATGCTTCAAGTATTCTATTTCGATTATTATGCTTTGCTTGACCCGGGTGCCACATTGTCATTTGTGACCATTTATGTGGCTAATAAGTTTGATTAAATCCTTGCGTGTCTTCTTGAGCCTTTCAGTATTTCTACCTTTGTTAGTGAATTTATCTAGGCTGAGAGGGTCTATGGAGATTGTACTATGTCAATCTATCATAAGGATACCATGGCTGACTTAGTTGAGTTGGACATTATTGATTTTGATGTGACTCTTGGCATGGACTGACTATATGCCTGTTATGCTTTTATTGATTATAGGACTCGGATTATTAAGTTTCAATTCCTAAATGAACCTGTATTAGAATGGAAAGGTAGTCTTGTGGTGCCTAAGGTAAGTTTATCTCCTACCGTAGGGCCAGTAAGTTGATCTCTAAGGGGTGTATCTATCACATCGTTAGAGTCAAAGATGATAGTGTTGATCCCCTACATGCGAGTCAGTCCCAATTATAAATGAGTTTCTTGAAGTGTTTCCTGAAGATCTGCCCGAAGCCCTTCTTGATAGGGAGATTGACTTTGGGATTGATGTCCTTCCTGATACGCAATCTATCTCTATTCCTCCATATAAAATAGTTCCTGCTGAGTTGAAGGAATTGAAAGAACAGCTAAAAGATCTTCTAGATAAGGGATTTATTAGGCCGAATGTCTCACCTTGGGGTGCTCCTGCCTTCTTTGTGAGAAATAAAGGTGGATCATTGAGAATCTGCATTGACTATCATCAACTGAACAAGGTCACCATAAAGAATAAGTATCCCTTTCATAGGATAGATGATTTGTTTGACAAGCTTCAGGGTGCCACTTGCTTCTCAAAGATAACCCTTAAATCAGGCTACCACTCGTTGAAAGTGGGACAATATGACATCCCAAAGACCGCTTTTCGAACTCGGTATGGTCACTTTGAGTTTCTTGTTAAGTCTTTTAGTTTGACTAATACTTTTGCAATATTTATGGACTTGATGAATCGAGTGTTCAAATAGTACTTAGACATATTTATGATTGTGTTCATCGACAGCATACTGGTTTATTCTAGAAATGAGGAGAAACATGCCAATCATCTCAGAATTGTTCTTCAGACTCTCCAAGATATGGAGTTGTATGCTAAATTTTCAAAGTGTGAATTTTGGCTTGCTTCTATAACATTCTTAGGCCATATTTTATCCAGTAAGGGTATACGAGTTGATTCGCAGAAGATTGAAGCGGTAAAGAACTAGCCCATCCCGCTTCTCCAATTGACATAAGAAGTTTCTTAGGTTTGGCTGGTTACTACTGGAGGTTTTTTGAAGGTTTGTCATCTATATCATCTCCATTGACTAAACCTACTCAGAAAAAGGCTAAGTTTCAATGGTTAGAAGCTTGTGAGGAAAGTTTTCAAGAGCTAAAAATGACGTTGACTACTGTTTTAGTTTTATCCCTATCTGAGGGGATAGGTGGATTTATTATCTATTGTGATGCGTCTAGAGTTAGATTAGGTTGTGTATTGATGCAGAAGGGTAAGGTTATTGCCTACGCTTCTAGACAGCTTGAAATTCATGAGAAGAACTACCCGACTCACGACCTTGAGTTGGCAGCCGCAGTATTTGCTCTCAAGATTTGGTGGAATTATCTCTATGGCGTGCATGTTAATGTGTTCACAGACCACAAGATTCTACAATATGTGTTTACTCAAAAAGAGATAAACTTGTGGCAGAGGAGATGGCTTTAGTTGCTCAAGAACTATAATATGAGCATTCTCTACCACTCAGGTAAAGCTAATGTTGTTGTTGATGCTCTTAGCAGGTTATCTATGGAGAGTACTACCCATGTAGAAGAAGGAAGAAGGGAGTTAGCTAAGGAGGTGCCTAAGTTCAACTTATTGATGCTAATGATAGTGGTACCATTGTTCGAAATGGGTCTGAATCATCGTTAGTTGTAAAGGTGAAAGAAAACCAAGATCAATATCACATCCTCCTCTAATTGAAAGGTGATGTCCATAAACAGAAGGTAATGGCTTTTGCCAAAGGGGAGATTGAGTGTTGAGGTATCAAGAGAGATCGTGTGTTCCAAGTTTTGATAGCATTCGAGAAAGAATTATGGCAGAGGCTTATAATTCCAGGTATTTTATCCATCCAGGTTCTACAAAGATGTACCATGACTTAAGAGAAGTATATTGATGGAATAGAATGAAGAAGGATATAGCAGAGTTTATGTCCAAGTGCCCGAACTGCCAACAAGTCAAAGTTGAGCACCAAAGGCCTTGTAGGGTGGCTCAGAATATTGAGATTCCAGAATGGAAGTGGGAGATGATAAATATAGACTTCATTATAGGCTTACCGTGATCCCGCAAGCATCATGATCTATTTGGGTGATTATGGACAGGATGAATAAATCTGTCCATTTCTTACCTGTTAAGACTACGGATAGTGCAAAGGACTATGCCAAATTGTACCTTCGAGAAATTATCAGACTTCATAGGGTTCCTTTATCTATCATCTCGGATAGGGGAGCTTAATTTACTGCCCAGTTCTGAAAGTCATTCCAGAAAGGTTTGGGTTCGAAGGTGAATCTTAGTACCACTTTCCATCCTCAGATAGATGGTCAGGCAAGGCATACTATTCAGACCCTTAAGAATATGTTCAGAGCTGTGTTATCGACTTTAAAAGTACTTGGGATGACCACTTGCTACTTATTGAGTTTGATTATAATAATATCTTTCATTCGAGTATTTAAATGGCTCCATGTGAGGCTCTTTACGGGAAGAGGTGTAGATCACCAATTGGTTGGTTCGAGGTTGGCGAAGAAGAGTTGATTAGACCAGATTTGTTTTATCAAGCTATGGAAAAAGTAAATATTATCCAAGAAAGGTTAAAGATTGTACAAAGTCGTTAAAAGTCCTACAATGATGTTAGGAGGAGAGACTTGGAGTTTGAGGTAAATGATTAGGTGTACCTAAAAGTTTCGTCTATGAAGGGAGTTATGAGATGTGGGAGGAAAGGAAAATTGAGTCCCCATTATGTTGGTCCTTACTAGATTATAAGGAGAGTTGGTAACGTCACCTATGAGTTAGAGCTTCCGCCAAAGTTAGATGTCGTTCATCTGGTGTTCCATATTTATATGCTTACGATATCCCTAGGAGATACTTTACTCATTATTCCTACAGAAAACATTAGAGTGAAAGATAGTTTATCCTATGCGGAGATTCTTGTCCAAATTCAATATCGACAGGTTCGTAAATTAAGGCCCAAAGAGTTTGCTTCAGTTAAAGTTCTAGGAGAAATCAATTCATTGAGGAAGTTATATGGGAAGCCAAGGAAGATATGAAGCCAAGCACCCACACTTATTTATTTCTCCTAGTGTCGATGTTGAAGGTACTATTTCTACTCTTCTTTTTCAATAAACCCCTTCCTTAGTTGAGGAATTGAGTGAGTTAATATTGGATTAGGATCTTTTGAGTTCTTATGATGTATTCGGTCCTTGGGTAAATCTTTATCTTGGTCATCATTCGAGGAAGAATGATCCGAAGGGGAAGATATTATAACACCCCAAACATTTCTATGCTAAGACCTAAATTGTTCTTTGTATGCAAATTAGCCTGAATCCAATTAATTTTAATTGTAATGTAATTGTTATGACTGATTATTTAGTGCTTGAAGTGTGTTTGAAGTGAATTAGGTTCACAATAATCCTCTAGCACAAAATTAAGTTGAAAGTTTTCTTACCGATTGAGTTTCGATATAAGATTTTACTTAGATCAACTTCAAACAATGATATCTCCTAGAATATAATGGGTAGGTGGCTCATGACCTATCAAATTAAAGATGTTTGAGTCTTATTCCAATGCCACTAAATTTGCCTCATTTTGTGTTCAAAGTAAAAAGATATGACCATTTTACTAGAGGCTGTCAGACCATCTATAGTTACGGGTCAACATTACGACCCGTAGAGATTTGTACGGATCATAGAAATGAACTGTAGAATGTTGAAACACTTAGAAAATTTTCAGTCTTTATGGTCTTTTCTACGAGTCTTGATTAAGACTCGTAGAAATTCTTATGGGTCGTAAAAACGACCCCTAGAACCTCCAAAACACTTTAGAAAATTTCCAAAAGCAAAATCATTCCTATGAGTGGTGATGAGGACTCATCAAAAAGTATACGAGTCGTAGAAATGACTCATAGGAGATATTCACAGACTCAATTTTTAGAGTTTGACAAGATGAGTGAGTCCTACTACCCGTTAAAGTTTTGACGAGCTGTAGAAACGACCCGTATACGGCCAAAATCAGATTTTTATGAAGGATAGTTTATCTTTTTCCAGCCTTTTCCAATCAAAACCTCGACTTTTTAGGACTATTTTGAGCCCCTTAACAGTACCTTATATGCCTAAGCCCTCATTAACACTTAGTTTATTTTGAGAGCAAGGATTAGAGAAGAGAAAGAAGCTAGGGTTCAAGTTTCACTCCCATCATCCAATTTTTTTTATTGTTCTTCGAGTTACAGGTATGTAAGGCTAACTAAAGCATGGTTTATGTTCTTTCATGTGCCATAAGTATACGATTGGTTGAGTAAGATATAAGTCTCGTGCGAATGAATCTTGAAAAATCTCTTAAATCCTAGTATATTTTGGCATAACTTTGCATGATTGATAATTTTCATCAATTAAACACTTAATATAGTTGATTTTGTTTCTCCCTACATAAACCCTATTTGAGTATTAAATTTCAATATATTACACAACGATTGAGTCTAAAAGTTTGATTGGTGAATGTTGAATGAGTATGAGTCAAACTTGATTTGGATAGTAGAAGTCTAAATTATTGTTGATTTGGAGTTCTGATGGGTCATGAATGGGTCTTGAGAAGAACGTCTAATTGAAAGAAGTGATGATTGAGATGATGATTGAGTTGATTAGAGTCCAATGTGACTAGATGGACTGACTTGTATAAACTGATTGGTTTGAGTCTTATGATCATATTGAGTCTTGGGAGAAGTATTGAGCACTGAATTGGGTAAAGCGTGTAGTTACCACTCAATTTCCATGAACTACGTCGCCAGCATAGTATAGAGGGTTAAACCTGTTAAGCTTCAAAACAATGGAATTTGATTGATTGTGTATCCAATGATAGTGATTTGTCCTTTACTTTAGCAAGGTATTGGATGGGGTGTGGCAACGACACCGCTTCATTGTACATCACCGGCTCATAGGTGATGGTTGTCGGTTAGAGAAACTACTAATTAGGATATGATCTTCCATGATAGGATTGTTAGGTTGAGATTGTAGATGATTGAGTTGATTTGAGAAACATTTACTAAGTTTTAAATTTTTACATATCCTTTGAGTTGATTGATGAGCTTGAGGTAAATATTTGTTGATTATTTTTCCTTCCTACCATTTTACATACTCATATATTTCAAGTACTAGCGCCATTAGGCCTGAATCGTGTCATGATATAGATACATATATTAGAGATTCTCAATAAGCGCATCATTGAAGATCACTTCTACTCTCAGATTTGGGTGAGTCTGTTATGGCTACAATTGCACATGCAAGTGTACGTAGTCTCTCAAGTAGTAAAGCGGCTCTTTCAAGCCAGATATCGAACCCACAGGGATCTTGATAAGGCAAACAGTTTTTTTCAAATGACTACACTAATTATAGTTATGCAATGAGTTTAAGATTGTTTGTTACTGATTTTTGGAAGTATTAAAACTTTCTCGAAGTGAAAACAATGCAATAGTTATGTATATTAATAAGGCTTCAAGAGATTCCAGGGCTATAGCATAACGTGAAATCAAATTTACTATTATTCAATCTTAGTTTCCGATGGGCTATTTAATTACTGATAAAAAGGGTTAAATCCAATTATGGTTTTCTGACCTATAATTGCCTATCTTCATTGCCAACCTAACTACATCGTTGAGCGGTGATAGGTATGAAACATTAAGAATGTATTTAACTATCATCTTTTATCATAACCAAATGTGGTAAATAGGTATATGTCACAAGCATCCTATATACTAATCACACTAAAATATATTAGTATGAACACATTCCTTCCATTCTTTATTCTATCTACCTATCCTCTTCCCATTTCAAGATAAACAACACATATATCTTAATGCTGGGCAAACATCAAAATCATAACCACAAGAATAGAAGAGTAATTAGAATCAATAACCCATCTTCCACCAAGTTTAAATACTATTAAACCATGTTTCGTAGCTATATCCCCAGAATTTGGGTGTTTAGCTACTCATAGTTAAATAACAACACCAAGGAATCAATTCCATACAAATTAAAATACAACAAAGGAAGAAAGGAACCTAAGATGTTTTTGTGCTTCTCTTCTTCTTTCTTTTTTTTTCTCTTCTTTTTCTGCCTCCAAAAACGTCTCTCCCCCTTCTGCCCTAGTACAAAGAACTATTTAAAGTGATTTTTCCTTTCAATTATTGATGGGTGGAATAATAAATAATTGGAAAGTTGATGGCGCTGCAGTGGGGCATCGCGCCACTATCGCGCCCAGAGTATGCCTGTAGTTTTTCCCTTGGCGCTGCAGTGGGGCATCGTGCCACTATCGCGCCCAAAACATGCCTCAGTAGTTTGCATCCTAGCGCATCGCGCCATTAGAATCTGTGCAGGGTTTGGCGCGGCAGTGGCGCATCGCACCACTATAGCACCATGACCATTTTTCCTGCCTTTTGCTTTGTAAAATTCTTGCATATGTTGGAACTCATACCTTATTGCACACTTGCTTGATATTCCATCCAAAATAAGTCATTTGGCTTCAATATCTTCTCAGAATGCCATACAACAATAGCCAAACATAGTGCATGGGCTTATAAATGCGCCCAAGATCACCACCCCTCACTTAGACTTTTGTTCGTCCTCGAATAAATACCTGAATTGAGCGTAGACGTTGATCCTAGCATGAACATAAGGCAATCTGTCTCAGATGTACATTGAGCACCTGGCTACACATGTTCACATCATCATAACTAGTTCAACACCTCTTAAACTCAAGAACTGACTCTATAACACAACAAATCCATATGCATCATTTAATTGGACATTCTACAGATTATCAAATTCCTACAATTTAACATGTACATCTCACCACATCGAAATACCCCCAAGCGCTAAATTAGTATTGTGGGTATATTGCAACAAAATCACTCACTCTCTCAAACGATTTCAAGTGCGACAAAAAAATTATCATAGGCTTGCCCTTAGTGTTTTGCTCTACTAGTACAAGAATGCAATAGTATTAGGATTACTAGGTCTTCATCGGTTGTGATGTAAAATGATGGGAAGGTAAGAACCATTATTTGGTACCTTTTCTATACATATAGACAATATATATATATATATATATAACCTATACACTCCTCCTTTTTGCTTATCCCTTTTTTGTTTGATCATTATCTATTTCTTCGAGCATTTAGGACTTTGGGTCGGATTAATTGAACTGCAAAATGAGGCTTAATAAGAATAAGAGGGGATTGAAAGCTTGGGTTTAGTACAAAACCAGGAAAAATAACCAAGGCTATCTAAGAAATGCCTAGTTTCTTTTCTAAATTATACAATCTTTATTTTTTTTCGCATACACCCCAAGCAAGTTCTAGCTCTCGATATGTCTTCACTGAATACATACAATCCTCACTCACACATAGCACATGTACAATTGAAGGATGATAACTATTGAATGCCAACTACACAATCATATGAATTAAAATTAAGCATGCATCACTTGAGTCAAATACAAGAATTTAAGTGTCTTAAACTAGTCATTTCATTTCATAACATGCCTTTCCTCACATGCATAGCCTAGTCAAACATTTTCCATACACACCGACTGAAACACATTTTTTTTGTACGGTTCAAAAGGGACTATCCTTGGCTAAAGAACCAAAAACAACTACCAAGAAACCCAAAATGAAAAATGCACTAAATAAAGTTTCTACAAAGGTACAATGATCAATTCCAACTCCCACCCCACACTTAAACAAAGCACTGTCCCCAGTGCTTTACAACAATGCATAGTTTTAAGAGTGAAAGAAAGAACTCCTTGCATAGCTCAGTCATCATATCCTTCAGTTACGGTGGTTGTGTTATCTACCACCATAAGAGCATTGGTAGCCGTATCCTCTGGTTCTTCATCTTCCTTATCTTCTCCCACCTCTTCCATGGTGGGTTCATCATCATCTAGAGTCTCTTGAAAAGCTGACCCCACCCTGCACATATGCATAGCACTATCCGTAAGAGTATAGCGCTCTGCCAATTTTGTCATCTCGTCGTCCGTTGCCGGACGACCACCAATACGCAATTGCAATTCTGCCATTCCAAACATGCGACCCATCCAACTTTCATCGCGAGTTTGTCGTTCTACGGCCGATAACATTTATCCATGTGATGTGTCATAACTCCTTGTTTTGGTCACGTCAACCACCTTACAAATCAAATGCGGCACCCTTGGTGCACTTAGATCGTGACTTTCTTCCTCAACTCCTTAAGCCCTCAACATTCGGGTTATTATGCTTCCATAACAGAAACGCCATCTCTTATTGTTTCTAAATTTCAGCATATTGCGACGGATCACCGATCCTGCATTTACTTGTAACCCCTTCATCAAACGATAAACTAGGACAACCCTTTCCCTAGTCACTTCTGACACATGCTTACATGGCAACAAGATACTTCACACGATTTTCAACCACATATTGACTTCACTATTCAAATGTGAATAATGTAGTATATTATGCCTATCGGTGTCTTTTGCCCTCTTCTGTCTTGCAACGAAGTTAGTACCACAAAGAGTATGACGAATATCTCTGTATGGTGGCTGTTCTTTCATATCTATAAATTCATTAAAATCACAATGTGGTGTCCCCAAAAATTCATTCAAACTTCTAGTTGGAAAATGTATAACTTTACCCCGAACCTCTACCTTATTGGTACTTGACTAATCTATGTTCCAATTTGCATAAAATTTACGGACAAGAGTTAGATTGCACTCACCTTGGTCTTCAAAAATGAATTGAAGACCCAAATTGTAGACCATCTCGTGAATTCGGGGAAAATCCGTCTGTAGCTTTTCTTCATTCACACATTTATCTCCCATGTATTTAGCTTCTTTCTGGGAGTCAAACCAATCTAGTCCATACTGCTCCAGTGCTTGCCTACTAAATCGATGCGGTGGTATCCCTGAGCTTGTTTGTCCAGTGGTTGAAGAAGTCCAGTTTTTTGGAACCTCTTGCTGCCAATTTCTTGGGCCACTTGTTTTCCTTTGGATGCCATTAGAGATGAGAAGGGTAATTTGGAAGAAAAAAATCGGATTTTTGGCAATGGGGTTGTTTGGAAAAGTTCAAACAGGAGAGAAGGAAGATTTAGTAATGGTTTGGTGAGGTAAATGTTTTGTGGTATAATATGTGTGTGGAGAAAGGTGATTTATAGTAGAAATTAGAGTGGAAGTTGAAGGGGCAATGTTTTGGGAGTTTTAGAAATTAAAGTGGGAAGTTGAAAGGGAAAGGTTGTAAGAGTTTTAGGGTCGGCTCGTGGAGGAGGAAAAATGGAGATAATGGAGGTAATGGAGGGTTTGGGGGGTTTTGGTCTATTTTAAACCTGATATTCAGGCTTTTGGCCCGAACCCGATGGTGGCAATATAGTGGCGCATCGCACCAGTATAGCTCCACAATGAAATCTTGCATAATTTTGTTAGGGCACTACAATGGGGCGTCGCGCCACTATAGCGCCCAAAACATGCCTCAGTAATTTTGCTCCTGGCGCGGCGCGCCACTAAACTACTTGTAGGTTTTGGAGCTGTAATGGCACATCGCTCCAGTGTAGCTCCACAATGAATTTCTGCAGAATTTCGTTAAGGCGCTGTAGTGGCGCATCGCACCAGTGTAGCGCCAAGAGCTATTTTTCTGCCTATGCTTCTCCAAACTCCAGCTTGTTCTACACTGCTACTTGCTGTTCTGCACATGAAATTTTCACAATTATATAAACAACTGGTAGGTTGCCTCCCACCTAGCGCCTTATTTTTTGTCATAGCTCGACGCAATATATATATATATATATATATAAATATATAAAATCGCAACATCAAACTCTATTTTTAAAGAAAAATAAAATTACAAACTATAAGTCCTAAGTTACGATACACATCACGGGTTGCCTCTCGTGCATCGCCTTATTTTCCGTCGTGGCACGACCCAGCTGTTGCCTCACTCATTTTTCAGTTCAATGGCTTTCTCTTCCCGGTTAACATCTTCACCAAAGTAATGTTTTACTCTTTGTCCATTTACCAAGAATATAGATGTTTTCATTGTATTCCACAATTCCACAGCTCCATGTGACGTTGTACACACTACCTTAAAAGGTCTACTCTATTTGGATCACAATTTTCCAGGGAAGAGCTTGAGTCTAGAATTGAAGAGGAGCACCTTTTATCCTGGTTCGAAAGTGCGAGTGATGATGTGCTTGTCATGCCATCGCTTTGTTTTCTCCTTGTAGAGCTTGGCATTTTCATAAGCATGGAGCCTAAACTCTTCCAACTCGTGCAATTGATTCAACCTCTTCCGGCCTGCTAGCTCTGGATTTAAATTAAGCTTCTTGATTGCCTAGTAAGCTTGATGTTCTAACTCCACTGGTAAGTGACACGCTTTACCGAATACCATTTGGTATGGGGAGGTTCCAATGGGTGTTTTGTACGCTATTCGGTATGCCCAAAGAGCTTCATCTAATTTTTTTCGACCAATCTTTCCTTTGAGCATTCACAATCTTTTGTAATATCTGTTTTACCTCTCTGTTGGATAACTCAACTTGCCCACTGGTTTGAGGATGATATGTTGTAGCAACTTTATGCCTCACCCCATACTTAGCCAAGAGATTTTTTACTATTTGATTTATGAAGTATGACCCTCCATCACTGATAATTGCCCTGGGAGTGTCAAATCGAGTGAAAATGTGCTTTTTTAAAAACTTGTTCACCACTTTTGAATTATTTGTGGGAAGGGCCACGGCTTCAACCCATTTGGACATATAATCCACTGCCACTAATATATATTGATTTCGACATGAGGACGGAAAAGGACCCATGAAGTCCATCCCCCATACATCGAAGATTTCAACCTCAAGAATGTTGTTCAAAGGCATTTCATGTCTTCGTGATATGGTGCCCATTCTTTGACATTGGTCACAGTTCTTCACATAACCTGCAGCATCCTTAAACAATGTAGGCCAAAAAAAACTCGATTGAAGTACCTTATGTGCAGTGCGCTCTTCTCCATGATGGCTGCCATATGGTGATAAGTGGCATGCATCCAATACTTGGTGTAGCTCTGCTTCTGGAAAACATCTCCTCACCATTCGATCAACACCTCGCTTGAATAAATAAGGCGCGTCCCATATGTAGAGACGAACATCATGCATAAGCTTCTTCTTTTGTTGTGAGGTAGCATCAGGAGGGAACACTTCACTAACAAGGTAGTTCACTATATCTGCATACCATGGGAGATCTTGTACCTCTATTTCTAGCAGTTGCTCATCCAGAAATTCCTCCTTTATCAGCTTCTGTTCAGCCACATGGGACGAACCCTCTAATCTTGATAGATGGTCTGGTATTTGATTTTTGCATCCCCTCCTATCTTTGATTTTAATATCGAATTCTTGTAACAACAGAATCCATCTAATGAGCCTTGGCTTGGCATCTTTCTTGTTGAATAGTTACCTAAGAGCTGCATGGTCAGTAAAAATAATCACTTTTATACCTACCAAGTAAGAGCGGAATTTATCAAACGCATAGACCAACGCTAGCATTTCCTTCTCCGTGACCATGTAATTGGCCTGAGTAGAGTCAAGAGTTTTGCTTGCATGATAAATGGAATGAAAAATTTTCTCCTTCTTTTGTCTCAAAACTGCACCAACTGTTGTGTCGCTTGCATCACACATCAGCACAAAAGGTAACTCCCAGTTAGGAGCTAGCAGGATATGAGCTTCAATCAGCTTTTTCTTCAAGAGTTCAAATGCCTGCAAAAATTCATCATCAAAAACAAATTTTACCTCTTTTTTGAGCAACCCACACATTGGTTTGGCTATCTTTGAAAAATATTTGATGAAATGCCGGTAGAATCCGGCATGGCCTAAAAATCTATGAACTCCTTTTACTAAGATTGGTGGCGGAAGTTTCTCAATCACTTCAATTTTTGCTTTGTCCACTTCCAACCCATCTTTTGACACTTTATGTCCTAACACAATACCCTCTTTTACCAAGAAATGACACTTCTCCTAGTTTAAGACAAGGTTTGTTTCTTCACACCTTGCAAGTACTTTCTCTAGATTTTTCAAGCAAAGATCAAAAGACTCTCTGAAAACTGAAAAGTCATCCATGAAAACCTCTACAAACTCTTCCACCATATCATGAAATATTGCAATCATACACCTCTGAAAAGTGGCAGGAGCATTGTAAAGGCCAAATGGCATACACTTGAATGCGTAAGTCCCGTAAGGGTATGTGAATGTTGTCTTTTCTTGATCCTTTGGTGCAATGGTAATTTGATTGTAACCTGAATATCCGTCTAAGAAACAGTAGTATTCTTGGCCTGCTAACCTATCAAGCATTTGGTCAATGAATGGCACAGGGTAGTGATCTTTTCTTGTTGCATCATTCAACTTTCTGTAGTCCATGCATATGCGCCACCCAGTCACTGTTCTTATAGGGATTAACTCATTTTTTTCATTGGTTATCACAGTCATTCCCCTTTTCTTTGGTACACACTAAAATGGGCTTACCCACTTATCAGAAATTGGGTATATTATGCCTGCATCTAGCCACTTAATTATCTTTTTCTTCACAACCTCTTTCATGATGGGGTTCAACCGGCGTTATGGTTGTGCACTAGCCTTATGTCCTTCTTCCATGAAACTTTTGTGCATGCATAAAGCGGGGCTGATGCCATGAAGATCAGCCATTTGACACCCAATGGCCTTTTTATGCCTCTTCAGTACCTCTAGTGTTGTTATGACCTGTGCCTCAGACAAAGTAGATGAAAGGATTATAGGTAAAGTGTTATTTATTCCAAGAAAAACATACCTGAGATGTGCTTGCGGTTTTTTTAACTCCAATTTAGGGGCTTCCTCGAGAGAAGGCTTGGGTGAAGGACCCAATTCTCTGTTCAAGGGTTCTAAATTCTTCTTCCATGTAATGACCCTCAAGGTCATTTTTTTGAAATTTTTGTAAAATGACCATTTTACCCATCCCTTTAGATGCCCCGAGTCATTTCTAATTGTTATCGGGTGTTGATTTTTAGAAAATCCTATGAAAAGTTAAGTCCTTGGAAATTTTGAGTTTCATAAGTTTTAAGTGTTAAAAAGTGGTATTTGGGGTCAATCGGAGCTACAGATCTCAGAACGGAATTCCGTCGATTCCAGCAGCTCTGAAATGTCTAAATTGGATTAGGAGACTTTACGGAATCAGTTTTGGAGCTGTAACGAAGATTTGAGGCCTTGAATTGAGAATTTGAGGAACTTTAAGCCAAGGTTTGACTTTGGTCAACTTTTGGAGTTTCGATGCTCGGAATGGAATTCCGACAACTCCGCTGGATTCAGGAGATGGTTTTTGGTCTAGAAGAAGTGTTGGTTGAATTTTTAGAGGTCCCGAGTCCATTTTGGTATTTTAAAGGCCTAAGTTAGTTTAGTTGCGACTTTTTGAGTTTTGGGCTAACGAAATCTCGAATTCAAATTCTGATGGTTCCATCAGCTCCGGAATGACCAAATTAGGCTAGTAGCACTGTTGGAATGACTATCGAGTCAATCAATACGAGTTTGGGGCTATTTGGCACTTTTGACTTTGAAACTTAGCCTATAGTTGACTTTGGTCAACATTCTTGGAAAATGCGCTCGAATAAAAATTCTGACAGCGCGGTTAGGTCCGGAATGTTGATTTTGGTCTAGAACGACCCTTCGTTCGCTTTTTGAGGCTTCCGGACTAATATCGAGGCATGTTGTGGAATATGACTTAAAATGACTCTTGGGTGTGGGACCCACTTTTTATTAAAATGATCTCGTATGGAAATTCTGAATGCGCCATTGAGTCTGGAATATCGAATTTAGTAGGGTAGCATATCTGGTTTATTTTTATCGGATTCCGAACGAATTCCGAGGGTCCATTCGGAGACTTTAAATTGTGGTAAAAACCAGAAAAAATCTGCAGCAGTGCAGAATATTTTCAGATTTTCTCCTCAACTTTGAACCCTCATTTCTTGAGTTCTAGAGCTCCAAATTGGGTGATTCAAAAGGCAAAATTGTGAGGTTTTTCGTGGAGAATGCATTGGAGAAATTGAAAACTGATTTGGAGTATTCGATTCTGGTAAAAATCGTGATTTTATTTGCAGCAGTATCCATTTTCGGAATGGATTTTTGAAGAACTTTGACAAGTTATATCTTGACCAATATAAATCCGATTTGGGTGATTCCAGAGGCTATCTTGCGTGGAAATTTAAGGAGAACATCGTGGAAGTTTCAGAATCTATTTTTGGCACGTTGTTCGAGGTAATAAATTGATTTTAAGCAGCAGATTTAGTCATTTTCGGAATGAAATTTTGTTGAAATTTGAAAGAGTGTATCTTGGTCAATATAACTCCGTTTTGAGTGATTCTTGAGGCTAGATAGTGGGGTTTTTCGCAAGGAACGACATGGTATAATTTGTTTTGATTGACAGTATGTCATTTTTGAGAAATCGACGTGTAAAGAGGCTGCCTTATATCGTTTTCTTAGTTTAAAAATGTGGGAATTGATTTTTGATCGTCTTACGTAATTTCCCACCCCGAATTATGTTATAAATCTGATTTGTGTGATTGGGGTGACGTTTAGAACCTGTTTTGGGGGTCAAATCTGGAATTTCGTATGTGGGCCCCACAATTCCCGTTTTCGACCCCAAAATTGGTCCATTTCCAAAAATTATGAAATTAGTGTCTAAACGACCGTATCGACGTTGTGGTTCTATTTTTGACAGCTTGGCAGCGTTCCGAGGTCGTTCGAAAGGGAAAAGCTCCAGCACAGTGATTTGGAGCCCGCGTGTTTGGCCTACAGGTAGGCTACGGTTTACCTTTCTTTAGATTGAGCCGAAATGTGTGAAAGCATGTTGAAATAGTTGGAATTTGGGTTGGGTAGTTTGATTGTATATCTTAGGCGTTAGAAATCATGCTTTAGGCTTATTATCGGGTTTTCGGATATTTAGAAGCATGTGTATCTTGTCGTTATTTGTTAAGTTTTATAAGTAGAGTTGAATGAGCATGTTATTGATACAGTGGGGTATGTTGGCCTTAGTATAGGATGTAAACTTGCTTTAGATGTCCCGGCGTCGCTCCGGTAGACTTAGATCCTTGTAGAATGGTGTAGCGGGCTAGTGCCTAGTAGTTTGGCCTTAGCTAGGCGTTACTCTTGCTCTTAAAAATACCATCATCCATAACTCGATATAATCTTGACTTTTGTAAGGCGTCGGCAGCACTAGATTTCGTGATCGTTGACTTTGGCTCCGGTTTTAGTTTTGATGGCATATTGGTTGACTCATTGGAAATGAGATTCTCGGTACTATTATTGTTTAGTTGGAAAGGAGAATATTCGGCACCATAAGATAAAATATCTGTGAGTATCCGGGTACCCAGTCCCGGCCTCCATTCTGAATTATCGAGGAGCATCCGGGTACCCAGCCCCGGCCTCCGTCGACTTGGTAGTATGACGAGCATCTTGGTATCCAGTCCTGGCCTCGATCATATCGATGTGTTATGGCGAGCATCCGGGTACCCAGTCCCGGCCTCGACCGTACTTATGTATTATGGCAAGCATCCGGGTACCCAGTCCTGGCCTTGACCACTTTGAACATACAGGTGAGCCTCTGGGTCTCAGTCCCAGCCTCGACCCCTAAGTCACCACTAGATCGATTGACTCTTAGAGATTCTGGGTTTGGAAATGATATAATACTTCGGCTCCTAACATCGCAGATTCTTGGTTCCTAGCCTTGGTAGTTGTAGCTATTCTGTGTACTCGGCGGGCTTATGGGGGTTCGTCCGAGTTTTTATTTAACTTGCGCACGAGTGTCCCGGTTGGGCTTATGGGGGCCCAGTTGGGTATAGTTAGCTGTAGCTTTCATAGGTAGTACTTTTTTTTCCTTTTGATGCTTATGTTGACTCCTATTTAGGCTATTCTTCTTTTTCATATTGTTTTTACCTTTTCTGCTCAGTCGGCCTATGATGCCTACTGGGTACCTGTTGTCTTGGTACTCATACTACACTCTGCATCTACTTTCGTGATGCAGGACCGAGCACCAGTTATCGCCGTGGATAAATCAAGCCTGTTGCAGTCAACTTCGGAGACTAGGGTGAGTACTTGGCGTTTTTAGATCATTCTTGTCTCCTTCAGCATGGATGGCCCGTCTTTTGCCTTCTGAGACTAGCCAGTTGTTTTATATCTTTTTGGTCCACTTTCGGGACTTGTACTCGTATTTTATTTTGTAGCAGCTCTGTACTTGTGGCTTCCAGGTTCTGGGAGGGATCTTTAGTTGTTTAAAACATGTTTTGGTTTACTTCCGCTTATTCATTCTGTTTACTTTTATAATTCAATGCTCTTATATAGTTTTTGCCTTCAAACACATTACTTGAAGTTCCGGGTTGACGGGTTGGCTTACCTACTAGAGGGTTATAGTAGGTGCCATCATGACCTACGAAATTGGGTCGTGACAAGTTGGTATCAGAGCCCCAGGTTCGTTGGTCTCACTTGTACAGAGCTAACGTCTAGTAGAGTCTCGCGGATAGGTGCGGAGACGTCCGTAACTTATCTTCGGGAGGCTACATGATGTCATTAGGAACATTCTCTATGTTGTATCATTTCGTGCAGTGTTGTGTCTTATTAATTCTGTGAAATCTCATTTGTTCCACTCACTCTTTCACAGGAATGGTTCGTACGCGCGGTACCACCGGTAATGATAACGCACCAAGGCCCGGCATGCCTAGAGGTCGTCCTCGTGGGACAGGTAGGAGAGCAGCACCAGCTCCCAACCCAGAGATAGAGCCAGAGCTGGTAGAGGATCATCAGGACGCTCCTATTCCTACTCAGCCAGAGGGACCACCACCACCAGCACAGCCTCCAGCTGCACCAGTTATGACCCCTGCACTACAGGCAGCGATTGTGCAGCTCCTCACGGCTATTGGAGTTGTACCACAGGCCCCGACCCCAGTATCAGGCATACTAGCACCGCGGGATCCGCTTTTTCAGCCAGTACCTGAGGTTCAACTGCCTCCACCAGTTGTTGCACCCCCGCCAGCAGTTCCAGAGGGTATGATGTCATTACAAGATCAGAAGATGTTAGGGATATTTCAAAGGCTATCGCCCCCGATATTTTCTGGAGCCACTGGCGAGGATGCCATGGAGTTCTTGACTACCTGTCAAGAGCAGCTCCATTCCTTGGGTCTTGTGGAGTCCAGAGGCGCCGACTTCACTGCTCACCAGTTTAGAGGGGCAGCCAGACAGTGGTGGCGCTCTTATTTGCAGTCCAGACCAGCTGGGTCACCACCATTGACATGGGCCCAGTTCTCAGAGGCTTACTTAGCTCGATACATCCCTAGGAGTGTTCGGGACCGACTTCGGGATCAGTTTACTCGGTTGGAGCAGGGCCACATGACGATTGCAGAGTACGAGGCTAGATTTCATCAGCTTTCCCGACATGCCACTATGATTCTACCTACTGAGGAGGAGCGGGTACGATGTTTTATACGTGGATTAAGACCTTACCTGAGATTGGGGACCGAGCACCTTGTTTCTGCGGGCCGCTCTTTTCTGGATGTGGTGGATCATGCCCGTACGATCGAAATTATTCATCGCCAGGCCCAAGGGGGAAGCGATAAGAGACCCAGGCATCAGGGTAGCTTCAGTGGGTCACATTCTAGAGGCCATGATAGTTATGACAGGCCCCGCCAGCGGTTTCAGCAGGATAGGTACCAGCAGGGTCAATCCAGTCGGCCGATTTAGGCCGCTCTACCAGCAGTTGAGAGTAGTCAGCCCCGTTCGGGGGGTTCCATCGCAGGGCAGAGCTTGAGGGGATTGAGTCCACTTTCTTCCTACCGCGGACGAGTTATCACGGGTCGCTCAGCTTCAGGATGTTTCGATTGTGGCTCACTAGAGCACTGGGCTAGAGAGTGTCCCGGCCGGGCTAGACCGTTGGCAGTAGTACCACCTCCACCAGGAGGTATAGATCGGGGTCACGGCCGTGGCGATGGTCAGCAGGGTATTCGGGGAGGTTCCCGGGGAGGCAGGTCAGGTGGTAGGGTGAATGTTCGTGGGGGAGGCCGACAGGGCCACTTCTATGCTGCTCCGGCGAGGGCAGAGGCTGAGGCATCAGATGATGTTATCACAGGTACTATCCTTATTTGTCAGCAGACTGCTTCAGCTTTATTTGATCCAGGTTCCACATATTCCTATGTGTCTATATATTTTGCTCCACGTTTGGGTATTCCTTATGAGTCACTTGAGGTCCCATTACATGTTTCGACCCCGGTAGGGGATTCTTTAGTAGTGGATCAGGTTTGTAGATCCTGTGTGGTGATTATACAGGGGCATGAGACTCGGGCAGATCTTATTTTACTTGATATGCTGGACTTCGATGTTATTCTGGGCATGGATTGGCTATCCCCTCATCATGCGGTTTTGGACTGTTATGCCAAGACCGTTACATTAGCCATTCTTGGTATTCCCCCGGTCTTGTGGCAGGGTGTTTATAGTCGCTCACCGACTGGTATCATATCCTTTATGCGAGCCCGACGGCTAATTGCATCCGGGTGCTTAGCATACTTAGCTTATGTCCGTGATGTGTCCAGCATGGCCCCTACTATTGATTCAGTTCCTGTGGTTAGGGAGTATACTGATGTCTTCCCTACTGACCTACCTGGTCTACCCCCAGAGAGAGATATTGACTTTGCCATAGATTTGGAGCCGGGAACTAAGCCTATTTCTATACCACCTTATCGTATGGCCCCTGCAGAGCTCAAGGAGCTCAGCGTGCAGCTTGAGGATCTTCTAGGTAAGGGATTTATTCGCCCGAGTGTGTCGCCGTGGGGTGCGCCTGTCTTATTTGTTAAGAAGAAGGATGGGACTATGCGGATGTGTGTTGATTACAGGCAGTTGAATAAGGTGACGGTGAAAAACCGTTACCCCATGCCCCGTATCGATGATCTATTTGATCAGCTTCAGGGTGCGATCATGTTTTCTAAGATTGACTTGAGGTCTGGCTACCATCAGTTGCAGATTAGAGCAGCTGACATTCCTAAGACTGCTTTTCGCACTCGTTATGGCCACTATGAGTTTCTTGTGATGTCGTTTGGGCTTACTAATGCCCCCGCAGCTTTTATGGACCTTATGACTCGAGTATTCAGACCTTATATTGACTCCTTCGTGATTGTATTCATCGATGACATACTGGTATACTCAAGGAGTAGGAAGGAGCACGAGCAACACTTGAGGGTTGTGCTCCAGACTTTGAGAGATCAGCAGCTTTATGCTAAATTCTCAAAATGCGAGTTTTGGTTGGAGTCTGTGGCATTTCTGGGACATGTGGTATCCAGAGAGGGTATCAGAGTGGATCCAGCGAAGATTGAGGCTATTCGTGGTTGGGCTAGGCCCACATCTGTTACGGAGATTCGGAGTTTTGTTGGATTGGCTGGGTATTATAGACGATTCATTGAGGGTTTCTCTACCATTGCAGCCCCATTGACCCGTTTGACCCGCCAGGATGTTCCCTTTGTGTGGTCCGAGGAGTGTGAGTCGAGCTTTCGAAAGCTTAAGGATTTGCTTACCACCACTCCTGTTCTGACTCTGCCAGTTGAGGGAGAGATCTTTTCGGTATATTGTGATGCTTCTGGTATAGGTCTTGGGTGTGTACTAATGCAGCATGGCCGGGTTATTGCTTATGCTTCCAGACAGTTGAAAGTGCACGAGCGCAACTACCCCACCCATGACTTGGAACTAGCGGCGGTAGTTTTCGCGCTCAAGATATGGAGGCACTACTTATATGGAGTCCATTGCGAGATATGTACAGATCACCGTAGCTTACAGTACATTATGAGTCAAAAAGATCTTAATTCTAGACAGCGGCGTTGGATTGAGCTACTAGCCGATTATGACATCTCTATTCTTTACCACCCGGGCAAGGCAAATGTAGTAGCGGATGCCTTGAGCCGGAAGACGGAGAGTATGGGTAGTTTAGCTTACTTGTCTGCTACAAAGCGACCCTTAGCCTTGGACATCCAGTATTTGGCTAATCGGATGGTCAGGTTGGAAATCTTAGATTCCGGACCGATTTTGGCTTTTGTGGGAGCACGATCGTCTTTATTGGACCAGATTCGTGGTCGACAGTTTGAGGATGGAGAATTGGTAAAGCTTCGAGAGTTAGTATTACGAGGCGAGGGTGGCCAGGCTTCTATAGATTCGGATGACATACTACGGTTCGATGGTCGCCTTTGTGTTCCCAGAGTTGGAGACTTCATTCAGTTGATCCTTCACGAGGCCCACGATTCTAAATATTCTATCCATCCAGGCACCGCAAAGATGTATCGAGATTTGAGACAACATTACTGGTGGAGCGGTATGAAGAGAGATATAGCTGAGTATGTATCCCATTGTTTAAGTTGCCAGCAGGTTAAGGCGGAGCATCAAAGGCCTGGTGGACTCTTTCAGAGATTACCCATTCCCGAGTGGAAATGGGAACGAATTACCATGGACTTCGTGATGGGATTGCCTCGATCATCCAGGGGTAATGATGGTATTTGGGTCATCGTTGATCGATTGACCAAGTCAGCGCATTTCTTACCAGTACGGTCCACTTTTACTGCAGATCGTCTAGCTCGAATTTATATTCAGGAGGTGGTCCGTCTGCACGGGGTACCAATATCCATTATATCAGATAGGGGATCTCAATTTACTTCCAATTTCTGGAGAGCCTTTCAGAGAGAGTTGGGCACCCGGGTTGATCTTAGTACGGCATTTCATCCACAAACCGACGGTCAGTCAGAGCGTACTATTCAGGTTCTGGAGGATATGTTGCGAGCTTGTGTATTAGAGTTCAAGGGTCATTGGGAGCAGTACTTAGCTTTGGCAGAGTTTGCGTACAACAACAGCTACCACTCTAGCATTCAGATGGCCCCATTTGAAGCCTTATATGGTAGGCGTTGTCGTACTCCGGTTGGTTGGTTTGAGTCTTCAGAGCCTAGGCCGCACAGTACCGATTTACTTCAGGATGCCATAACCAAAGTTCGGGTTATTCAGGATAGGTTAAGGACAGCTCAGAGTAGGCACCAGAGTTATGCTGATCGCAGGCGTCGGCCCTTGCGCTTCGAGGTAGGAGATCAGGTGTTCTTGCGGGTGTCGCCCTTGAAGGGCGTGATGAGATTCGGCAGGCGGGGTAAGCTTAGCCCTAGGTATATCGGGCCGTTTGAGATTCTGAGGAGAGTTGGAGAGGTTGCTTATGAGTTGGCTTTGCCACCAGCATTTTCAGCTATACACCCTGTTTTTCACGTTTCTATGTTGCGCCGGTACATTCCAGATGAGTCTCATGTGCTTCAGTATGACTCTGTTGAGTTAGATGATCGCCTGACTTTTGTTGAGGAGCCAGTTGCTATTCTAGCCAGAGATGTTCGCCAGCTTCGTTCTAAGTCCATCCCTGTGATTAAGGTCCAGTGGCGCCATCGTCCGATCGAGGAGGCTACATGGGAGACCGAACAGGAGATGCGGGAGCAATTCCCCAACTTATTGGACCCTCCAGGTATACTCTTGTCCTTACTTTCGCGGACGAAAGTTCTTTTAGTAGTGGATATTGTAATGACCCTCAAGGTCATTTTTTTGAAATTTTTGTAAAATGACCATTTTACCCATCCCTTTAGATGCCCCGAGTCATTTCTAATTGTTATCGGGTGTTGATTTTTAGAAAATCCTATGAAAAGTTAAGTCCTTGGAAATTTTGAGTTTCATAAGTTTTAAGTGTTAAAAAGTGGTATTTGGGGTCAATCGGAGCTACAGATCTCAGAACGGAATTCCGTCGATTCCAGCAGCTCTGAAATGTCTAAATTGGGTTAGGAGACTTTACGGAATCAGTTTTGGAGCTGTAACGAAGATTTGAGGCCTTGAATTGAGAATTTGAGGAACTTTAAGCCAAGGTTTGACTTTGGTCAACTTTTGGAGTTTCGATGCTCGGAATGGAATTCCGACAACTCCGCTGGATTCAGGAGATGGTTTTTGGTCTAGAAGAAGTGTTGGTTGAATTTTTAGAGGTCCCGAGTCCATTTTGGTATTTTAAAGGCCTAAGTTAGTTTAGTTGCGACTTTTTGAGTTTTGGGCTAACGAAATCTCGAATTCAAATTCTGATGGTTCCATCAGCTCCGGAATGACCAAATTAGGCTAGTAGCACTGTTGGAATGACTATCGAGTCAATCAATACGAGTTTGGGGCTATTTGGCACTTTTGACTTTGAAACTTAGCCTATAGTTGACTTTGGTCAACATTCTTGGAAAATGCGCTCGAATAAAAATTCTGACAGCGCGGTTAGGTCCGGAATGTTGATTTTGGTCTAGAACGACCCTTCGTTCGCTTTTTGAGGCTTCCGGACTAATATCGAGGCATGTTGTGGAATATGACTTAAAATGACTCTTGGGTGTGGGACCCACTTTTTATTAAAATGATCTCGTATGGAAATTCTGAATGCGCCATTGAGTCTGGAATATCGAATTTAGTAGGGTAGCATATCTGGTTTATTTTTATCGGATTCCGAACGAATTCCGAGGGTCCATTCGGAGACTTTAAATTGTGGTAAAAACCAGAAAAAATCTGCAGCAGTGCAGAATATTTTCAGATTTTCTCCTCAACTTTGAACCCTCATTTCTTGAGTTCTAGAGCTCCAAATTGGGTGATTCAAAAGGCAAAATTGTGAGGTTTTTCGTGGAGAATGCATTGGAGAAATTGAAAACTGATTTGGAGTATTCGATTCTGGTAAAAATCGTGATTTTATTTGCAGCAGTATCCATTTTCGGAATGGATTTTTGAAGAACTTTGACAAGTTATATCTTGACCAATATAAATCCGATTTGGGTGATTCCAGAGGCTATCTTGCGTGGAAATTTAAGGAGAACATCGTGGAAGTTTCAGAATCTATTTTTGGCACGTCGTTCGAGGTAATAAATTGATTTTAAGCAGCAGATTTAGTCATTTTCGGAATGAAATTTTGTTGAAATTTGAAAGAGTGTATCTTGGTCAATATAACTCCGTTTTGAGTGATTCTTGAGGCTAGATAGTGGGGTTTTTCGCAAGGAACGACATGGTATAATTTGTTTTGATTGACAGTATGTCGTTTTTGAGAAATCGACGTGTAAAGAGGCTGCCTTATATCGTTTTCTTAGTTTAAAAATGTGGGAATTGATTTTTGATCGTCTTACGTAATTTCCCACCCCGAATTATGTTATAAATCTGATTTGTGTGATTGGGGTGACGTTTAGAACCTGTTTTGGGGGTCAAATCTGGAATTTCGTATGTGGGCCCCACAATTCCCGTTTTCGACCCCAAAATTGGTCCATTTCCAAAAATTATGAAATTAGTGTCTAAACGACCGTATCGACGTTGTGGTTCTATTTTTGACAGCTTGGCAGCGTTCCGAGGTCGTTCGAAAGGGAAAAGCTCCAGCACAGTGATTTGGAGCCCGCGTGTTTGGCCTACAGGTAGGCTACGGTTTACCTTTCTTTAGATTGAGCCGAAATGTGTGAAAGCATGTTGAAATAGTTGGAATTTGGGTTGGGTAGTTTGATTGTATATCTTAGGCGTTAGAAATCATGCTTTAGGCTTATTATCGGGTTTTCGGATATTTAGAAGCATGTGTATCTTGTCGTTATTTGTTAAGTTTTATAAGTAGAGTTGAATGAGCATGTTATTGATACAGTGGGGTATGTTGGCCTTAGTATAGGATGTAAACTTGCTTTAGATGTCCCGGCGTCGCTCCGGTAGACTTAGATCCTTGTAGAATGGTGTAGCGGGCTAGTGCCTAGTAGTTTGGCCTTAGCTAGGCGTTACTCTTGCTCTTAAAAATACCATCATCCATAACTCGATATAATCTTGACTTTTGTAAGGCGTCGGCAGCACTAGATTTCGTGATCGTTGACTTTGGCTCCGGTTTTAGTTTTGATGGCATATTGGTTGACTCATTGGAAATGAGATTCTCGGTACTATTATTGTTTAGTTGGAAAGGAGAATATTCGGCACCATAAGATAAAATATCTGTGAGTATCCGGGTACCCAGTCCCGGCCTCCATTCTGAATTATCGAGGAGCATCCGGGTACCCAGCCCCGGCCTCCGTCGACTTGGTAGTATGACGAGCATCTTGGTATCCAGTCCTGGCCTCGATCATATCGATGTGTTATGGCGAGCATCCGGGTACCCAGTCCCGGCCTCGACCGTACTTATGTATTATGGCAAGCATCCGGGTACCCAGTCCTGGCCTTGACCACTTTGAACATACAGGTGAGCCTCTGGGTCTCAGTCCCAGCCTCGACCCCTAAGTCACCACTAGATCGATTGACTCTTAGAGATTCTGGGTTTGGAAATGATATAATACTTTGGCTCCTAACATCGCAGATTCTTGGTTCCTAGCCTTGGTAGTTGTAGCTATTCTGTGTACTCGGCGGGCTTATGGGGGTTCGTCCGAGTTTTTATTTAACTTGCGCACGAGTGTCCCGGTTGGGCTTATGGGGGCCCAGTTGGGTATAGTTAGCTGTAGCTTTCATAGGTAGTACTTTTTTTTCCTTTTGATGCTTATGTTGACTCCTATTTAGGCTATTCTTCTTTTTCATATTGTTTTTACCTTTTCTGCTCAGTCGGCCTATGATGCCTACTGGGTACCTGTTGTCTTGGTACTCATACTACACTCTGCATCTACTTTCGTGATGCAGGACCGAGCACCAGTTATCGCCGTGGATAAATCAAGCCTGTTGCAGTCAACTTCGGAGACTAGGGTGAGTACTTGGCGTTTTTAGATCATTCTTGTCTCCTTCAGCATGGATGGCCCGTCTTTTGCCTTCTGAGACTAGCCAGTTGTTTTATATCTTTTTGGTCCACTTTCGGGACTTGTACTCGTATTTTATTTTGTAGCAGCTCTGTACTTGTGGCTTCCAGGTTCTGGGAGGGATCTTTAGTTGTTTAAAACATGTTTTGGTTTACTTCCGCTTATTCATTCTGTTTACTTTTATAATTCAATGCTCTTATATAGTTTTTGCCTTCAAACACATTACTTGAAGTTCCGGGTTGACGGGTTGGCTTACCTACTAGAGGGTTATAGTAGGTGCCATCATGACCTACGAAATTGGGTCGTGACATTCCACATGCTAATATTTGGCATATCAAGCACACTTGCTAGCTCTTTAGCTTCCATGTCCTCTTTAATATCTTGACCCATTACGACTTTCGCTAATAGATCATTTGAGGTAGTACATTGAGCTGATATTTTCTCATCAATGATGGTTACAGCAGACAACTTCTCATAAATTGCATGCAATTTCAGTGCATGATATACATCAAACATTTCCACTTTATCATGTGCTCTCATAGTCAATCTACCTGCAGCCACATCAATTAGTGCCCCGCCTGTTGCTAAGAATGGGTGTCCTAAGATAAAAGGAACATCGGGTTCCATTTAAAAATCTAAAACGAAAAAATCAACAGGAAAGATGAGGGATCCTACTTGTACCAAAACATCTTCAATGATACCATCAGGTCTAGCTACAGAATGATCCGCTAATTGTAGTAAAATAGTTGTTGCTTTAAGTTCTCCTAGGCCTAATTTCTTAAGCATGGATCTAGGCATTAAGTTGATACTAGCACTCAGATCACAAATACCTTTTGTATTACTATATTTACCGATGGTTACCTGCACCGTGAAACTACCTGGATCTTTTAGTTTAGTTGGAAGCTTGATTTTGTTCAAGATTCTTGAACTATACTCTTTAGTGAGTGCCACAGTTACAAATTCAGCTAACTTGCTTTTATTGACCACAATATCCTTGACGAATTTAGCATACTTTGGAATTTCCTGTAAAACATCAATTAAAGGCAAATTAATTTGCACCTGTTTCAACAAATCTATAAACTTTGCAAAACACTCCTCTTCTTTCTTTTTTTTAAATTTTTGAGGAAATGAAGGAGGAGGTTTTGTCTTTGGTTCCTCTATTGCTTTTGAACCGCTAGGTTCACCTTCTTGTCCGACTTGCTCTTTGCCTTTTTCCTTTGCCGATTGTGCTTTGGGAGCCAATTTAGTGAGTGGGCGACCACTACGAGTACTTACGACATCCACCTGTTTGGGATTGGGATCAGTGTTACCTGGTAAGCCCCATTGTTGGCGAGAACTATGTGCACTTGCCAATTTCCCAAGCTGTTTCTCTAAATTTTGGGTAGCTAGTTGATTTTGTCGGACATCGGAAGCTAGCTTGGCTTGGTCTGTCATGATTTGTTTCAACATGTCCTCAACACTCATGCTTCCCGATTTTCTTGATCCTTGATCACCTTGAATTTGAGCATTGTATCCTTGACTAGGATTATTGTATTGGTGTCCACCTCCTTGTGGTCTGTATTGAGTTTGCCCTTGATGATGATTTTGTTGATTTCCACCCCATGAGAAGTTAGGATGGTTTCTCTAATTTGGGTTGTAAGTATTTCCATAGTTTTGGTTGCCAACACCCTTAGGTGCATTACCTACAAAATTTATTGATTCTGGATTTGCTCCACAATATTCTGCCACATGCTCACTGCTTTCACATACTTCGCACCACATATGTTGTTGTTGAACCATGCTCACTGAAGCCTGCTGCTGTCCTTTTGCTAGCATGTTGAAATGTGTTGTCATCATATTTTGCATTGCTGCAATTTGTGCTGTCAATGCAGTTATGCATCAAACTCTAACATGCCTGCTTGTTTTTGGATGACAGGTCTAGCATTTCCTCCATTCCACTCCGGATTTCCTTGGGATATGCGATTTAACAATGTGTATAACTCATCATATGTTTTCTCCAAGGCTTGCCCACTTGTAGCTGAATCAAGAAGAATTTTGGTGTTGGGTTCCAACCCTTCTATGAAGGTATGGACCAACACTTCGTTAGCTTGATAATGATGAGGGAAACTAATGAGTAATGATTTAAATCTGTCCCACGATTGGTATAAATTTTCTCCTAACTTTTGCTTGAAGCTTAAAATTTCAGCCCTCAACTTAGCCGTCTTCCCTGAAGGGAAGAACCTTATAAGAAACTTGCGGGCCAAATCATTCCATGAAGTGATTGAATTTGGTGGTTTCGACTTCAACCACCCCTTGGCTTCTCCTATCAAAGAAAAAGAAAACAATGTTAGTTTCACATAATCAGGAGATACCCCAATTGGCATGTAAATGTCGCTGATCTCCAAAAAAATTTGGATGTGAACTTGAGGATCTTCATGAGGCAATCCCGTGAACTGTCCATTAGAGTGCAACAATTGCACCATGTTCTGTTTTAATTCAAATCTCCCTCCAGCTGGCGGTTTTTGAATGCTAGAGGTGACATTTGCAGTGAGTGGGACTGTCACATCACGTACTATCCTGGCTGCCATGGCTATAGGGAGCTCCTCTAGCAAGACCTCTCCTTCTAAATCATGATTTTCTGCCAGATTTAGTTTATGTATTAAGTTTTGCGAAGCCGTTGTTCGCCTTTTCCATTGAAAGAATCGTTCAGGCTCGGATAACGGATCTACAAGCTCTTTGTCTCTGTCTAGTGTAATGTTTAAGTTACCTGCGAAAATTCACAGCTAAGACAAAGTTGTTAAAGCTAGCACAATCAACATAGAAAGTCAATTTTCCTAATTTCTAAGGTCCCCGGCAACGGCACCAAAAATTTATTGTGGCTATAATTGCACACGCAAGTGTACGTAGTCTCTCAAGTAGTAAAACAGCTCTTTCAAGCCAGATATTGAACCCACAGGGATCTTGATAAGGCAAACAGTTTTTTTCAAATGACTACACTAATTATAGTTATGCAATGAGTTTAAGATTGTTTGTTACTGATTTTTGGAAGTATTAAAACTTTCTCGAAGTGAAAACAATGCAATAGTTATGTATATTAATAAGGCTTCAAGAGATTCCAGGGCTATAGCATAACGTGAAATCAAATTTACTATTATTCAATCTTAGTTTCCGATGGGCTATTTAATTACTGATAAAAAGGGTTAAATCCAATTATGGTTTTCTGACCTATAATTGCCTATCTTCATTGCCAACCTAACTACATCGTTGAGCGGTGATAGGTATGAAACATTAAGAATGTATTTAACTATCATCTTTTATCATAACCAAATGTGGTAAATAGGTATATGTCACAAGCATCCTATCTACTAATCACACTAAAATATATTAGTATGAACACATTCCTTCCATTCTTTATTCTATCTACCTATCCTCTTCCCATTTCAAGATAAACAACACATATATCTTAATGCTGGGCAAACATCAAAATCATAACCACAAGAATAGAAGAGTAATTAGAATCAATAACCCATCTTCCACCAAGTTTAAATACTATTAAACCATGTTTCGTAGCTATATCCCCAGAATTTGGGTGTTTAGCTACTCATAGTTAAATAACAACACCAAGGAATCAATTCCATACAAATTAAAATACAACAAAGGAAGAAAGGAACCTAAGATGTTTTTGTGCTTCTCTTCTTCTTTCTTTTTTTTTCTCTTCTTTTTCTGCCTCCAAAAACGTCTCTCCCCCTTCTGCCCTAGTACAAAGAACTATTTAAAGTGATTTTTCCTTTCAATTATTGATGGGCGGAATAATAAATAATTGGAAAGTTGATGGCGCTGCAGTGGGGCATCGCGCCAATATCGCGCCCAGAGTATGCCTGTAGTTTTTCACTTGGCGCTGCAGTGGAGCATCGCTCCACTATCGCGCCCAAAACATGCCTCAGTAGTTTGCATCTTGGCGCATCGCGCCACTAGAATCTGTGCAGGGTTTGGCGCTGCAGTGGCGCATCGTGGCACTATAGCGCCATGACCATTTTTCCTGGCTTTTTCTTTGCAAAATTCCTGCATATGTTGGAACTCATACCTTATTGCACACTTGCTTGATATTTCATCCAAAATAAGTCATTTGGCTTCAATATCTTCTCAGAATATCACACAACAATGGCCAAACATAGTGCATGGGCTTATAAATGCGCCCAAGATCAGAGTCCTCCTTGAATCCAGAGGCACTCTAAATTTGTTAGATTTTCTTTGAGTATTTGTTTTTGGGTAGGCATGGACTTGTCATTGGCACCTTCTAGATAGTGTTAGAGGTTTTATAGACAAATAGTGACAGTGTTGATTCATTGTTTTGGTTTTCAAAACTATTCTTTGAGATAGAGTTGAGTTGGGATTTTGTTAAATATGTTATTCTTTGATGAGTTGTTGATTCGATTTGCCCATACGATTGTCCCCTTTTTGTCATTTAAGTCTTTTGTTGAATGGATGAATGTGTAATTAGATCAAGTGGTTCGCTTGGGGACCAGCAATGGTCTTCGAGTGTCGGCCACGCCTAGAGTACTCTCTCGGGGCGTGACATTAATATGTCATTGATTAAATTTTGTTTTGTCTTCTTTGTTCTTCTCATGGCAACCACAAGTTAGTATCCATCTATCTCTATATTTCGACATTATAATTGTGAATTAAAGTGCGTTCAACCATATATTTCGTATTTATTAATAGTAGTGATGACAGACAAATTTTCATTAAGAAAATTCAACATATACTATACTATATATGCATTAAAAAAATTGACTTAATGTATATTATTATATTTTTTGAATAATGAGGTTCGGATGAATTCTACTTTTCTCCCATGTGATTAACGCGGTATGAAATATATTTTCTTTATATGACGTCCGCTTTTTCATATTTAATCATTCAAGGATTGATTTTGATAATTTTATTGTATTTTTTTAGTGAATACAATGTGGTTTTCAAAGACACAAGTATAAAATCAAATGGATGGCTTTATATTTGAAAAACATAATGAATCCTACCATCATGGTTAGTTGTGTTCGTTTTTTTTTATTTCGTAGATTAGGAATAAATAATGAGGATATTATTTTTTATATCTATTTATAATTTATTAAATTGATCATTTTTTCCATATTATATTTAAGTTATGCTATTATAGACAAAATAAAATATTAACAATAATATCAAAGACCTAATATAAGTTGACCATAAGCTTACCAAAATTTTAACATATCAGTGTCAATATATAAGCATTCTAGGGATCATGTCATATATTCAAATTAAAGACTGAAAAAAATAAAAGAAAAAGAAACGAATATTAACAATTCTTTTCAGTAATATTAGTGTTCCAAACTCTATGTAATTGTTAAAACATTGTTTATTATTATTATTATTATTATTAGGTAAATTATATGCGCTTCGCACGGTGGTGAGCTACCTCATTACGCTTATGTATGATCATTAGGTAATATTTGTTTTACCTTTAATATTGTACATCAATAATGTTGACACCCAATTTTAACCCTCCACAACGCAAATTAGCTATCGAGTTTCTTTGAATTTCAAACATTTTTGAGATAATTAGCTTTTATAAAAACAAATATATTTTCATGTTATTCTTAACTATTTTTTTTTATTTATAAATTTTAGTATAATATACATATTTTTATAAACTATATCTTTGATTACTATTTATGTAGTTATTCAAAAATTATCTCAAAACGATTTCATTTTTTAACTAAATACAATGTTAGTTATGTTAGTTTAATTATAGTTTGCATTTTTCAAATTTTAGTTTTTTCTAAAATAAAAATAATAATAAAAAAATCCTCAATCTCTCACATCGAAAATTGCAAGAAAATTTGAAGTTTTTGGAACCTATATAAAGGCTCATATTCTTATTAAGAAGGGAGAAAAAGTGGGAGGTTTTTTATTCACTCCAAAGTTAAAAATTTTCTTAACTTGGCTAGGATTTTGGACTCTTGTCCCTAGCCTAAAAGTTGTGAAAATTTCTAGCTTTCAATCTATATTTTTCTTCAAGGAAAATAAGAGATTGGAGTTGAATTTTAGGCTAAGAACAGTGTTCTTATAACATCGAACCCACGAAGGCTTGAATCTAAATTTTTAATCTTTTCTTTTTTTATAAATTGGAGTTCCATCAAACTCTTGGGTGGTGGTAAAGTTGTCTTCCGCTCATCGTCTTCAGTTTTGCTGCCCGAAAAGAGGTAAAATATTTTTTCAACTTTATTTTATTTAATTATTTCATGTTTTATATTTAGTTAATTCGTAGTCTTGTTTTTTTTAGTTAGCATGTATTAAGAATAATTAGATTAATGATAGAAATTTTTTGTAGTTAGCATGTGTTAGAATTAATTAGCTATCATGTGTTAGAATTATTTCATGAAAGATCTTAGTTTTGTTCATTATTTTTCCAAATAATTTCCTTTAACAATATAGATTTTCATGTTTTTAATTTATTCTTTTAACATGATTTAGATAACAAAAATATGCTTAAAGTTATTATTCAATTAGAACTTTCATGACCTAATTGATGTAATTTTTTCTTTAAAATTTGAGCTAGTATAGCGTATATATTAAATCCGTTTTCTTTAGTTACTTGAATATATTTCTTCTTTCCTTTTCTTTATCCGCATATATGCATGTTGTTAGTCACTTCTAGGATACTTATCGATTTGATAACTTAAAATATCATGATATGTTCCTTGGTTTAGCTTAAAATAAGTAAATGCTTATGTAATTTTATTTTGGTGCATGTGATATCAATTCGAGTCCATCTTTGGACCCCATTATTGCATATCGTTGAGTTTTGAGTCTCCCATCATCTTGTTTGAATTGCTGGAAAGTTGATAAATGGAAAAGAAGATAATATTCATAATTTATATATTGATATTGGGCTGTAAACATGGAACACGTGTGGAAAATAGTGTCGTATACACTGATATACAGTATTTATAATTCTGATATGCAAGAAAATAATGTTGTATACACTGATCTACAATATATATACAGTCGGATATACATTGATATACAACAGATACAGAGAAAAAACAGGTGGTATACTGTGTGTATACAGTTTGATATATAGAAATAAAGTTGTATACACTATATACAGTGTATATATATTTTGATATACAGTGCGTATACAACTGCGATATACAGTGAAATTATGCTTAAGGCCAAAACGCAGATGACCCAACAACTTAGTCCAGGCGTACAGAAACTAAATGTCGGGCAATATTTTTATGTGTTATTTATTATTTATTTATATTAATTCGGGTTGTAATAATTTATTCACTTATGTTATTTATGCTTGCTTTGATATTAATTTTAATTTGTTTTAAATTAATTATATTTCTCTAAAGATAAATCAATTCATGTTAATTTACTCTTTAGATGATTTTTTACCTTTATTTAGGCATTTGGTAAACTTTACTTTTTTTATACATGTATATTATTTTCAATGTTTAAGTTTGATATTTTTTCCAAAAAAATAAATTTTAAAGTATTCATTTCCTTTTAAATTAATATTTTTAAAAGTTAGTCAAATAATTTTTAAATCGTCGTATAACCGCGTGTGAGCGGCCACTTTGAATGCTTAACACCTTCTCAAAGTGGAAATAAGAACCTCATACATTTTTTTCTGAATTTTTAACACTTAAATCTGTTAGGGTGTTTTAAATTAAGTTTTCTTAATTTCTTCAAAAAATTAAATGGCGACTCCTCTTTTCTAAAATTAATTTTTTCTTTATAAAGTTGAAATTAATTTTAAATCGTCTTTTTTCCGAAATAACAAATAACACTTTGTTGCCATCAGTTTTCCATGTTTGTCCAATTAATTATAATAGTTTAGCTACATATATGAGGAATCAAGAGAGATATTAAAAGATAGGGAATCTGTATATCACTTCTTACATAAAATTGCCAACAAAATTTTATTCCAACGGTGAAAAGTTTCACGGAAATCTTAGTACTTCACACCTACAAAATTATGAAGTAATGATCAATTATCAAAACTCATATTCAACAAATTAAACACAAACATGTCTCAGTGACATAATTCTCCTCTATCTTCATAGAAGATCCATTTTTGTTGCCTATTGTTCAAGAATAGCAGCGGAAATGTCAAAAAATAGCACAACCTTTCTTAAAGTGATTGAAAGCCACCATTAACCATTAGATGGATGACCGAGAAGGCCTATAGTGCCTTTCGAAGGCAGTGGCATATTATTGTGGATGACAAAAATATTCCTTCACTAATAAAAAATTTCAAGGACATAAGGTTCCCTGAACGGCTGAACCTATATAGAAGAAACTTAAAGCAAATCGGATTTATTCAGTCGACGCCAATCCAAGTATAGGGTCTTCCTGTTATTTTATCAGGTCGCGATATGATAAGTATGGCTTTTACAGTATCGTGGTGGATTTGCAGGAAGAGGTTATAATGCCTATTGCTCCGGGGGCAGGACAAATCGATTTGATTGTCTGTCCATCTATAGAGCTTGCAAGATAGACATATGAAGTTACATAATTATTTTTAGAACCGCTCAAGGAGTATGGTTACACTGAATTGAGGCCTTTGTTGTGTATTGGTGGAGTTGAAATAAAGTCTTAAGTTGATGTTATAACGAAGGAAGTGCGCATTGTAGGTGCTACTGAAAGGCTCAAAGATATATTAACGAAAAAGAAAGTGAACTTTGATAATTGTAGGAGAAGAGATAGCAATGGGGTATGACTTGTCTAGTTTTTATCGATAGTTACTGAAGGGACGCAAGAGTCCAAAGGGATACGAGAGCGGTAATTGATGAAGGAATGAATCATCTTTATGTATATATAGTCTCATGTGATATAAGATCATGTCATGAATCATCTTTTATTCTTTGACTATGGCTTTGTACATTGTATATACATTTAATTATTTTTTTGGCTTTCAATTAGTTTATAAGTCTAGGAGTACTAATTGAAAGTGAAACATAAAATGGTAGGCTAGAAGATTGGGGGAAGGCGAATGGTTAGAATTGCTACAATGAAACAAAGCCAATTTCTAATAGAGTATTGGGGATAAGATTCAGATTCAGAAATGATGTAATTAGTGGAATTAGTCATCCAGAAATTGAATAGAATGAGGGATATATATATTGCCAGGCAATTGCTCATCGTGACCGTGGACCCAAGGGTCGCGATCGTGATGCCAACAAAAAAAGACCGTCGCGATTGTATGGGTCTGATCTTGCGATCGCAGTAACCCAAGTTGATCAATCTCGCAATTTCTTCATCGTAGTCGCGGGCCGAGACCCTCGCGATCGCGATGACCAAAACATGGATCAAATATCAACAATTTAGCTAAGTGGCAAATTCTTCGATCAGACCGTCGGAGTTCGTTCGAAACCTCATGAACGCAAACGAATTATGCTACCTTATCAAATTCGACATGTCGAACTTAACAACGCTATTGAAATTTCCATCTGATGTTATTTCAATAAAAAGTGGGCTCCACTTCCAAAGCTCCATGTTAGCCAAATTCCACAAGGTAGCTCAAAATGAGTCGAGAAACCTCGAAACTCAGACCAAATGTCTCTCTAGCCTAAACTCGATGTTTTGGATTTGATGAAACCATCAAAATTGCAATTCCAGATCATTTACTTGAAGTTTTGACCTAATTCAAATATTCAAACTTCAGAAGCTCCCAAATAGGGAAACTTGCATAAAAATCAAATACACTGTCTGAAAACCGAATCAACTGTTCTACTATGGGAAAGCTCAAAACGCTAAAAATGCACAAAAAATGAGAAAATAACTTGGAGGATCATTACAGTAGTGAGCAAGATTGGAGGGAGGAAAGGGAGCCGAGCGAGATTTTTTTATGTATTCCAAATACATGCGAATTCACTTGGATAAAGTGTATCTAGAACAAATTACACCTAATTTTGACCAAATGTAATTTGAGATATATGTATTGGAATATATCTAGATATATCTAAATATATCAAAATATGATAAAATTGGTAATTCTCAAACTATATGTAAGTAATTAACTTATAAACATTTATGTAAGATTCTCTTTGTACCACCATCAGCTCAAAACGAATAGCAGCCACATACGAACAGACACAAAAAAATTCAGAATTGAAGCACGGAACAAAGAAAAAAAATCTTCTTCCCCCTTCATTGAACCTTCAAATTCTAGGTTGTGAACTAGTATAGCTTTTTGAGGTTTCTAGGTTGTAATATACTAGTACTCAATGTCAACTTCTTGTGCCACTATTGGAACTGAATGGTTGAATCCTGTAGGTACAAGATTAGCTCTGCCTGGAAGAAATAATAATTTCAGTAAGTTTCTCCATTACTTCTTCACTATCTCTGGAACCCATCAATTTTGAATCTTGATATGAAAAATGCGAGCTTTTCTTGAAAAATTACAAAGAAGTGTTTTTGTTTTTTCTTGGGTGAAGGGGGAAAATGCGAATTGAGTAGAAGGGGTTTTGCTTTTAATGGTACAGTTGCTGCTGGAGCTTCAGTTATGATCACTTCTGTAGTTGCTGAACCCTCTAAAGGTTAAGTCCATTACCTGTTTGTAACTTGGAATTCTCGTTATTATCTGTGCCAATGTGAGTTACTTGACAAGGGATTGATGATATAGGTTTGGAGAAATTACCATTTAAGCCAGAGGGGTACAACTATTGGACGTGGCGCGGCCACAAAATTCATTATGTAGTGGAAGGAGAAGGATTTCCAGTTGTTCTAATTCATGGATTTGGTGCTTCTGCCTTTCACTGGAGGTAATAACTATACTTGTGTAATACATGACCTTTTTCCATGAGATTCAGTGGTGATAGATTGAGATCAATTATAAATTAGTTGTGCATAAAATTGAAATGCTGCTGCTAAAATTAAGAACCAAACTTTGGAGGACTGTATAGCTGTAGGATCAAAATACTGGTGCATTCTTACTTAGACCGAAGCTACTGTTAACAGTTGTACATTGTTGAAAAATCATCGTCATTTCTGCTTGAATGGGGTTTTGCAAGTATAACAGATATTAACTTTAGTTATGGAATTGCAATCTTTATATGTTGCTCATACCTCTTTAACTATATCGATAAGTGTTTTGAAGATGCACAATAAAGTTGTGATTCTGTTGGGAATTAAATCTTTCTTCGCACAGTACTATTTCTTATAAGCTTCTGAGCTGTATTTCTTGCTTTCTTAGGTACAACATACCAGAACTGGCTAAAAAATACAAGGTTTATGCTCTGGATTTGATAGGATTTGGTTGGAGCGAGAAGCCACTGATAGAATATGATGCCTTCATTTGGAGAGATCAGGTTGTCGACTTCTTGAAGGAAATTGTGATAGAACCAGCAGTTTTAGTGGGAAACAGGTTAGCTCGTGTATTTAACAACTTGTCATTTTACTGAATTTCCTGGATGTTGGAAATCCTTGTTTTCCTTTTGACCATCTACAGTATTTCTTATGCATATTATTCAATTTACTTAAGTTACCAGTTTCAAAAATTATTGTCTAATTTACTTTCTGGAAATAAAGGTTGTATGTTAATTGAGGCGATCACCATTAATTGGTAGCCAGGAATAAGGATGGATTAACCATTGTCCCTAAGATTTCACATTGAGTGGCTTCAAAATATTTGGAAGCGATGCAAATTCTCTAATATCATGTTGAAATGTCTTAAATTTATAATTCAAGAAATGTCTCATTACACATTGGTGGATTCGTAGCTTAAGAGAGCAGCTGTCTTTGTAAATTTCCAAAAGACCATATCATTAATCCTTTATCTAGTTATTTTTTCCTGATTTGCTAAGCCCCACCCGCCACTTCACCTGCCCAAGGATACCAGTAGTTTTTACTACCATTTTTCCTCCTTGGTGACTTGAACCCCCTGCGGCATTGTTGGATGTGGAGGGTCTGTACAACTGGACCAATCCTTTCTTGCTCTGATGTCACTTCTTTTGTCCTGGCTGTTTTCATTCATTCACTTTTAAAGAATTTGTGCCAATCTGCCTGAGCTCCTTTGGAAAAAAATATAGAAATGCAGAATTTTCATTTACAGGCTGTTAGGAATGTCTAGAAAACGATTTATTGATTTCGTGGAGAATTGCAGCATGTAATGAATCTGAAATAATTTACCACTACTTAAAAATTGTGGTTTCTAAAGAATCACATCTCACAATGATTCTATTTATGTTAATTATTTATTTGTGGACGTAATACGTTCAGATGATATAATACATTAGCATCACTTTGATTTGGTACTAGTGAAGATATAAAGTTTGATTTATCTGGTAAAATAAGTAAAAAAAATAGCAGTAACATTTTATTTGCAAAAATAGTGCATCAGTTATAGGTTCTTGGACTTTGAAATTGTTAAGATTCATTTCCCTCTTTTCTAGCTTGTTGCCGCAGTTTAACATATGCTTTGTAGTGCTGAAATTGAATTTATATGTGAATATGTTATATATTATATAACAGTCTTGGGGGATTTACTGCTTTGGTAGCAGCAGCGTTTCTCACCGATCAAGTCAAGGGAGTTACACTGTTGAATAGCGCAGGACAATTTGGGGATGCCAGCAGTGCAGCTGAAGGAACTGAAGAAACAGCCTTACAGATATATATTCTAAATCCACTAAAGGAAAGCTTTCAACGTGTATTCCTTGGATTCTTATTCTGGCAAGTAAAGCAACCAGCTCTTATTGAATCTGTTCTGAAGAGTGTATGTTCCTTTAATAGCTAATCAATTTCTTTTCTTCCAATTTCAAAATGGATTTCAAATTATTCGGCTTGTTTGCTCCAATATATACATAACTGTTCTACTTTTTAGATTTGCAGACATGTAAATCCACATAATATCTCTAGAATTGAATTGACAATCAGAAACAGTACTAACTTTTCTTGATGTCTTCTAAATATGGTACAACCTTTAGAAATGGATAAACGGCGAAAGATCTCTTTCAATATTGTAACTGACGTTCTTGTATGCTCCAAGGTCCACCAGTACTGGTTTGCTTGATTCTTATGGATTGATCTCTCTTACCCAATTTGTTCATATTTTTTCTCCTTTTAAGAGTCTAATATTTATTCTTTTAGTGAAATTTCTGTAGATTTGTTTCAAGGTGTTGAATGCAAAAGTTGGAAGTCTGTAGTTCTTTGTTTTGTCGTTCTAAAACCCTTATGCATTTTTCCAAAGGGTAAACCTTTTTTTTTTCACATTCAAAGATGAATCTAACCACTGTTAAAACTCACTCGTGGAATTTGTCAAATTGACACTTTAAAAGTTCAATCAGATTGTGACAGTGTGTGTTGATAGCCTTGATGATTCCTTCTATCTGAGACTATTCTTGGCATTGTCTTCTTTTTATTCATAATTAATGGCGGTCAAACTGTGGCAGAATGATGCCTTGAACATCATCTGTTTGTTAACGGCATGAGGCATCAGAATGAATAGCTGCTTACCTGCATCTAATTTCATTTTATTTGTTTATGTTTCCAGTACCATTCATTCTCTTCAGTCATATTATCAAAAAACTGACTTGCTTAATGTGTTTTCACTTGAAGGTCTACATTAATTCTTCAAACGTCGACGACTATCTCATCAATTCAATTACTAGACCTACAGCTGACCCAAATGCAGGGGAGGTTTATTACCGGTATGAATGCAGCTGTCTACGGTTTTGCTTCCGTCTAATAGCCAAAATAACATCACTTTATATGCTTTGGAAAAGAAACAGTATTATTAGAAATTCACCCAAATAATTTGGATTATTTTAAAGTAACCTTACGAAGGAAAATTTCCTTCATTCTAATCAAGTTCTTTTCTCTTATAGCTCTAGCATACTCCCTCAATTCCACTTTATGTGATACTCTTCTCTTTTTAGTCCGTTCCAAAAACTCATGACACCTTTCTATATGTAGAAATAATTTTATTTTTTAACTTCTCATTTTATCCTCAATGACATAATTATATAGCTACAAAAATGTCATGGCATATTTCAGACCGCAAGTCAAAAATCTTTTCTCTCTTAAACTCCGTGTCCCAGTCAACCACCTTACAATGTTTCCTTCGGAACTTAAAACTGAAATAACCAGGACTTTCTAAGAAAATGCATAATTGGTCAATGTTCAAATACAACAAGAAGGGAGAAAACTTGATTTGACAGCTGTTGCCAGACAGTTCACCCTCCTTATCATGTCATTTCAGGCTTACAATAAAGGGATAGAACTCATGATTATATGAAACATTAGACATACTTCCAACATCAGATTTTTATGTAACTCAATCACTGGTATGCCTCATCAGGACCAGGTTGCTTGGAACTACGTTTGTTTGCTTTACTTTTTATGGAAAAGATACCAATGGCGCTTCTCAAAAGTTTGGTTGAATTCTGTTTTCTAGTTTAAGAAGCTTAACCAATGTCCTCTTCTTTTGCAATCTACAGATTAGTGACGCGATTCATATTAAACCTGAGAAAGTATACACTTGACAATGTGTTGAGAAATCTTTCTTGCCCATTGCTGTTGGTGTGGGGTGACCTAGACCCTTTGGCTGGTCCTGCCAATGCCAATCGAATCAAGGAGTTCTATCCAAACACAACCGTCGTTAACCTGAAAGCAGGGCATTGTCCCCACGATGAAGTTCCAGAACTAGTGAATGAAGCTTTGTTGGAGTGGTTGTCAAGCACGGTAACACCAGCATCTTCTCTTGAAACATTATCAGAAATTTAGCTTCATTGCTACCCTTACATATGCAGTGAGCTATGTTGTAAAATATACTGTATAGTCCTCCAAATACAATCTGATTCATATTATACGAGATTTTGGTGACATATGAGATAGGTTGATTCGACCTAATAGTGAAGTCAGCTTGATCCAAAGAGTAACTCATCTTCTCCTATATTCTATTTGTTTAATTGAATAGAAAGAAGAAAGTTTGGAATTGTATGTGATGTTGTTTGCCTGTTTGTATTATAATTTGTAAAGTGGAAAAGTTGAGAATACTAGGATCAGTACTCGCATTTTTATTTTATGTTTTGGTTTCCACCATTGTCCGATATTTTCATTGGAATTCGGCTAAATTCAGATTTGCACCGGGAAGTTTTACTCGCATTTTGTTTCTGAAGGAGATAGCATAGAAAGTTGAGCTCTAATAAGAAAGTGAAGTAGTATCAATCAGACATTGTTTATCTACAAAGTGCGTAAATCAAATTATCTCATATACCAGAAGTACGTCAGATGATTTCAATTTAGCTGCGTAAGTTTTGGGAAACAAAGTTGCTTGGTATTTATACTGGAGAAATGATAGTAAGTTTTCGTGAAGTAATCTGCGTAGGCGGATTTGTACATCACCATTACAAAAAATATTGCCAAAATAACTAGAAGATGTATAACTCATTTTTTCTATTGGAAAGCTCAAATTAGCAGCAAGTTATGATAATGAGATTCATATATGAGTTTAGGGCAAATGAAAATTTCATTCCTGTATAAGCATGGTAAGTGGTAAGCACGGATGGATTTAGGTTGATATCACGGTGAACGTGAACTCATGATCTTTTTACAAATATTGAAATCATTATTTATTTACAAAGTGCACAAATGAAATTACTCATTTACCATAAATACGTCAGGTGATTTCATTTCATCTGCATAAACTTTGAAAAACAAAGTTAATCAGTTTTTATGTCGGAGAATGATAATAAATTTTGATGAAGTAATCTGCGTAGATTGCTCTAAACGCCATCATTATAGAAATAAAATTACCAAAGTAAGTAGAAGATGTAGAACTCATGTTATGGCTAATATGATAATCTACAAAGTTTAACTAACAGATAACTCATTTTTTTTAATTGAAAAGCTTAAATTAACAGGAAGTTGTGATAATGAGATTAATATATGAGTTGAGGACTAATGAAAGTTTGATGTGATACTCGTTTATCAAACATATTCATCAATCATTACTCTAATTATTTTATATAATCATTAATGTACAATACAAATCGTATTTTACAATTTTAAAGTTGACATTCAATCAAAAATATCATTATGAGGCCGTTTGGATGGGCTTTAAGTTGGTCAACCCTTTTTAGCTTTTGAATGTGTTTGCCTAATACTAACTTTAAGCCATAAAATTCTTAAAGTCAGTCAAAAATGAAAAGTTAGAATTCCTATTTTTTTTAAGTGCTTAAAGTCATTTTCTTTGATCATGAAAATTACTTTTATATTCCTTATATTTTAACTAAATTCCCAAACTGCCCTTTTTATTCTTTTAACCCTAAAATTCACATCATTTTCCTCATTTAAGCACTTTTATCTAAACACTCAACTGCTTATTTATAAAAATAACTTTCAGCACTTTAAAGTTCTAGAAACACTTCGTTATATTTTTTAAGCCCATCCAAACGGGCTCTGTAAAATAGTTTTTTTTTTAAATTTATTTAATATAATAAATGATTTAAACAGAGAGAAAAGGTGAGTGCGCTCGTCCGATTCAACTGACTCCATTTTCTTTCTGTGAATTAAGTGAAGAATCCCGTTGTGTGCAGAATCAGATTTTGAGGAAGATTGAAGATGGGTACGCTGGGGAAAGCAGTATACACAGTCGGGTTCTGGATCCGGGAAACGGGTCAAGCCATTGATCGTTTGGGCTGCCGCCTCCAAGGCAACTACTACTTCCATGAACACCGTACGTATACTCTATCCTCTCCATATCATTGGAAATTTTACCTTTACAAATACTGGTATTTGATAATTGATTCTTTCTCACATGAGAAAGCTTTTTAATTAATTACACAATCCCTAATTTGCCTGAAAATTTATAAATTCGGACACAATAGAGTGGAATATTGATTATAGAGCATCATGTAGCTGACCCAACTGTTTTATCTTCATATTTGGAATAAAATGGGTGAGAATTTAGTGAATGGTTTACTGATAAAACAAGTGAAATGAAATGTAATGGTTTATAGAGATGACTCCAACTACATTTTTTGTTTGAGCTGTAGTTGATCCATTGATTCGTATATGTGATCGAGTGTTGTTTAAATACTGAATCTATTAGTCGCTTCGCATATGATTGAATATTGAAGATGATAGAACTAGTGACATTTTGAGGTTTTATTCATTTCTCCAATCTCATTACCATTCCCCTTCTATGTCTTGAGGTTATAAATGACTTCAAAAAACTGAAAGGTGGATCTCAGTTTTTGATTTCACTAGTGTGACTTTTCATTTCCTGACTAGGTGGGTAATTTTGGCAACAGATGAAGAATGGAGATTCTTTCTTTCAGAAGAAATATTGTCATACTAACATATATTGTGACTACCTTTCTGAGTTAGGAGTTGCTTGTTGGAGTAAATTAGTCCCACATTCTTATTCATGTTAAATCTCATAAGAGTACTTGTATTATTTACATATGCTAGGATACCACCTAACAACGTCCGTCGCTTTAGCTAAAAAGAAAGTCAAATCCTGCAACCATTGTGAATCTTGGTTATTCAGGGCAACCTAAATGTTGCAATGTGTTTGATTTAGTATATTTAATAAATAAAAAATGGTTTCTTAACTCAGTCAGTCGTGAGATCACTGTCGTAGGTGGATTTTGTTGAAAAACTTGAGTTCAATTATCCAACAACAACATACCCAGTCCCAGTATAATCCCACATATGAGGTTTGGGAGGGTAGATGATAATTCTATGATGTTGGATTTATTTTAGTTGTGTAGAAGAAAAAGGTGTGCCTATATTGAAGTTGGAAAATATTTTCTTATCTGTTATATATCTAGACTAGATAGATATATTTATCCTATTAGAGTAATGACTCTGAAGACTGCTATTGATGAAATGCAAGTACTTGTGGCAAAATTAGTCTGATATCTATCTCCCCATATGTCTATGGTTTTCTGGCTTGTTATTGTTGGTAGATTCTCCCAACTGCATAATTTGGACTTTCCGTAGTTCAACACTATTAAACTTTCAGACTTCGTGCTACTTTATTGCATAAGTCACTGAGGCTAATTGTGCGAAATTATTCTTGTATATACATATTTTTTGTCAAATAGAAAGAAGCTAATGGCTTGGCATCTTTTGCTGTAATCTTAAATATTTGTTGCTTCTTTTTTCTGAAGAGTCTGGTGACAAATGATAATTTGCTGGACTGATCATATTTGAAATTGTATGCTCGCAATCAACAAGTTTTGCGATCTGATTTCTTGATTGTAATATGTTTTTGCATTATAAATGTAATACACCTTGGAATTAATTCCTGTACTACAATATTCTTTCGCTTTTGGTCAAGGTATTTGTTTTTCATTTTAAGTTTTGAATATTTGTTTGTCAATGTGCTCCAAAGCACATATGCTACACTCCATCTTTTGACATTTTCCATTTGTACTTCCTTGTTCCAGTGTCAAGGCATAGAACTCTTATGAACTTGTTTAACAAAGTACCAATGGTTGATAAAGATGCTTTTGTAGCCCCAAGTGCATCTCTAATTGGTGATGTTCATGTTGGATGTAATGCTTCTATTTGGTATGGATGTGTTCTGCGAGGTATGTTCTGCACCCCATAATATGATGGTATATCTGTATATGTGCTAAAGATATTCTAGTAAATTTAATTGCCTGGACAAAGCTGTTGCTGCATTGGGCAGAAACCTTCTTTATGTTGTTTCTCCCAGAAATGCATTTAAATCATACCTATTGATTTTGAAACATAAAGATTGTCAACACTGTATTTATCCTGGAAGTAGAGGTGAGGCAGTGAGCCAAAATCCCATCTTGTCTGATGAAAATCTTATATGTTTATTGAATATATGTCGGAGGGTAGACATTTGGAATATAGCTTTGTCTTTGATGATTCAGAAGTAATTTTATGAGGGAGTCGAGCTTTGTAATTGAAGCAACCATTTGTCTTGTATCAGTTCTCACTTTAGTGGGTGGCATTTCATCACTGTACTAGGCTTAACTCACAAGAGATTGTTTGTTCCTCTTAATTCATCATTAATCTAGTTCTTTCTCTATAACAAAGTTCTGATATTTCTGTCAGTCTCTTTATGAGCTAATGATTTATTAGAAAAGCATTCAGTGAATGCAACCGTATACGTTCAATGAGACCAGAATACTATCTTTGACCCTCAACCAGTCACCCTTACTACATCAATCAAAATCCAATCCACCATCTGACAAACAAAAACAGAACAGTAAACAAACTCTGTTATCTCAATTCAATTTAATTCTCCCTTGGCCTTTATTCTGTTGTTGAAGCTAAATCATTACCTTCTAATTCTGCACCCTTTTTTTTAAGGGTAAAGTTGTATTCATCAGCATTAAGGACGTGCTGGAGACCTCTAAAAACTGAGTTACAACATTTCAAACTATGATAAAACATCTACTAGATTACATATTTCCTATAAAGTCTATAATTTGTGCATTCTGTTCTATTCCTTCTTTACACCAAAAATAAAAGGTTGTCATACACAACCATTTGACCTTCTCAAATGGATTAGTCTTGTTTTTGAAGCACCTACTGTTTCTCTCCTTCCATATGGACGACCATATACATGATGGTATTATACTTCACCATTTTTTTTAGTTTTACTTCCCCCCTTCTGATCCAACAACTGAGTAAGTCTACTGTGTGCTATGGCATGGTCCACTCTATTTGTGTTAGGCCCAAAAATAAGCTCCATAATAATGTTCACTGTGCAATGTAGGAACAAGTGGCTATTAGTTTCCTCAGCTTCATTACATAGAGAGCATCAAGAAGCAATGTGAAAGCCTCTCTTCTTTAATCTTTCATGAATGGAGCAACCTTTCCTTGCCACCTGCCAGGAGAAACACTTCACCTTGGTTGGTGCCTTGGTCCTCCATATCTGGTTCCAGGGACCAATCTTGCCACCTTGTAACTCTTTGACTTCCTCGGTATACAATGTGTTAATTGTTAGTACCCCATCTCTGCTATGTCTCCATCTAATAGAGTCTTCCTCCATTGTTGTCCCCGTAAACCCCGTCCAATATTTGTAATACAACAGCGACTCTCCCAATCTCCCATTCATTAAGTAATCTTCTAAACACAATGTTCCATCCTTGTTGGGACCAAACATCAGCTACTGTCTCTTCCGGATTAGTACTCAAGAGGAAAAGGTCCGGAACCAAGACCATCAATGACTTATTTCCAATCCAGTTCTCCTTGCTTCCATGTTTCCTATTCAAAAAAATTTCTGTATTACTTGGTTCACCATCTTTTTGATAACTCCTTTGTGAGAAATATAGGAGAAAAATATTATTGAATTGTGTATCTACATTATTACACAGAAACTCTATTTATAGACACTACAATACAATCATTTACCAAGTAGGATACTATTTACTATTTCTATTCCTATTAATATTCCTACTCTAAGTAGGATCATATATATCTATTCCTATTCTAACACTCCCCCTCAAGCTAGTGCATACAAGTCATATTTTCGTAGCTTGTTACATTTGTAATTAATACGAGGACCGATGAGGGGCGTAGTGAGATATCTGCAAATTGTTCACTCGACTTTACAAAATTGACAGTCAATCTTAATGTACTTAGTCTTCTCATGAAATACTGTATTTGATGCATAATGCCAGTCAATCTCAATGTGTTTGTTCTTCTCATGAAATACTAGATTTGTTGCTTAATGTCGATAAAACACAGAGTGATAAATTTCTGAATTGCAGAGTTGAACTTCCCAAATCAAGTTTGATAAGACTGTTTTAGACCATAGAGTGACTTACATAATTGACATACAAGGCTACCAGACTCCCCCGTGAGCAACAAAATCAGGTGGTTGCTCCATATAGACTTCTTCCTAGAGATAACTGTGGAGAAAAATATTTTCAATGTCCAACTGATTAAAATGCCAATGGAGAATGACAACTATACATAGAAAAAGGCAAACATATGCTATTTTAGCCACGAGAGAGAAAATATCAATATAATCCAACCCAAATATCTGAGTATACCTTTTTTTTCTTCTTTTTTTTTGGCAAAAGTAAATCTAAAACAGAAAGACAACACTGCAGAAAAACTCAGATGTCTTGAAAACAATGCAATGGCCGCTGGAGAGTGCTTGAAATATGGTATAAAATATATGAAACGTCTTGAAATCAAGAGATGAGTAGATGTTAAACAAGAAAGTCACTATAAAACTGGTCGGAACATGCTCATCCACTGGATTATTAGATTTGATGGCTGAAAGTGGTCACAATCTGAGAAATAAAATTATATGGGTAGGGTGAGAATAATGACATGACCCTACTGAGAGAAAATGATATGGGTAGAGTCGGAATGATGACACGATCCTAAAATAAGAAAGTAGTCGCTAAAAAGATGTCACGGTGCTATACAAATAGGATATGAAAAAGTAGTCACTGGAAATATGACACAGTTGTCACGGGGCTATTTCAACGCCGCGTGGGACAACCTAAAAACTGCGACACAACGCAAGTTAAGGCTAAGTCCTAACACAATCTTGCACACAAGGCAAGAACAAACCGCAAGAAGTCTACAAACAGTCCACACAAAGCAGCCACAAAGTTAGAGCAAAGGAGAGAGAGCTTTTGGAGGCCAAGGAGCCAATTTTCTGTGATATATTTTCTGAACAAATGTTACAAACTGTCCAAGGGACTTATAAATACAGACAAGGGTTGAGAAACCCAAAGGAATAATCCTAAACAAATGTAAACTATGCAGCTTTACAAGTTGTGCCCATGCTGGGCTGTCAGGAGCCCATTCTGGCTGTCAGGCGCCCATGCTGGCTTGCCAGGCGCCCATGTTACTCTGTCTGCTGACATGTCTGCTGGCCCTGCTGGCAGTGCTGGGCCAAAGGCTGGCGCTGAAGGGCCAGAAATGTGTAAGTCCAGTGTACCTCCAAGCGGGACGGCACACGCTCCCCCACCTGAGTTGGCGACGACCTCGACGCCGCCCAAATGTAGGTAGTGTTGGACCTTGTCGCGGAATTGCCATAGGTCCTCATACCTTTCCCAGGTTGCCTCCTCCGGATCAGTTCCTTTCCAATGGACTGGGAATTGTGCATTAGAGTTATTCCACCCCTTGCCGCGGATGAGTTGGTGGTCAATGATAGCTTCGACCTGCTTATCCACGGTTGGTGGAGCAATGAAAATCTGCGCACGTCCGGTCTGCCCCCGTTCCTGATCTTCCATGTCGCCAAAATATGGCTTCAGTTGGCTGGCGTGGAAGACCGGGTGAATCTTCAGGTGATGGGGCAAGTCTACCTTGTATGAGATCTTGCCAGCCTTGGCAGTAATCTCGAAGGGTCCCTCGTAGCGTCGAATTAGGCTCTGGCTGACGCTTCTCAAGGATTTGAACTGTCGAGGATTGAGTTTTATCATAACTCTATCCCCGATACGGTAATTGACAAGGCGCCGCTTATGATCGACGAACTTCTTCATCTTTCTGCTTGCCTTGTCAAGATACGATCTGTCCAAGTCGACTTGCTCTTCCCAAGCCTTGGCCATATGATACGCCCCTGGGTTTCTCAAGCCAACTCTAGCGGGCAAAGACTGTGGGGTATTAGGCTGCTGTCCAGTAGCCAATTCGAAGGGACTCCTGCCGGTCGCCTCGCTCCTCTGTAGGTTGTATGAAAACTGGGCAGTGTCAAGCAACTTCGCCCAATCTCTCTGGTTGGCGCTAACGTAATGCCTCAGATAGCATTCCAGCAGTCCATTAATCCGCTCAGTTTGTCCATCAGTTTGAGGATGGAAACTGGTGGAAAAGTGCAACTCCGACCCGAGCAGTGTAAACAGTTCCCTCCAGAATGCCCCAGTGAATCGGGGGTCACGATCGCTGATGATGTGCCTAGGCACGCCCCAATTCTTCACCACGTCCCTCAAGAAGAGACGAGCAGCCTCCTTTGCTTTGCAATTGGTCGATTTGGCTGTGAAGGTCGCATACTTAGAGAAGCTATCCACAACGACCATGATAGTACTAAATCCCTCAGAATTTGGCAAGCAGGTGATAAAGTCCATGGTGACGCTCCCATGGACTTTCTGCAATAGGCAGCGGCTCCAGTAAGCCGCCCGGGGCCTTGTTCTCGACCTTGTCTTGCTGACAGACAAGGCATGTGCGCACGAAGACCTCTATGTCGTCCTGCATGCGAGGCCAATAATAAGAGGACTCTACCAACGCCAACGTCCGTTTCTGCCCAGGGTGGCCCGCCCAGGCAGAATCATGTCCCTCTTTGATCAATGCACGCCTAAGGCTAGCCCACCTTGGGACGTACAGTCGCCTGCCAGTAGTAAAAAGCAGGCCATCTTCCTCCCAAAACCGCTTCGTCTTCCCTTGCAGAGCCAAGGTAAGAAGTTGTTTTGCCACCGGATCCTGCAGCATGCCTTCCCTAATTTTCTCAGTGATGGTGCTAACTGTTGAGCTCATAAGGGGGGCCAGAATCGCCTTGCGGCTGAGTGCATCAGCAACAACGTTGGCCTTTCCTGGTTTATGTTCAAAGGTATAATCAAACTCCGCCAGGAAATCTTGCCAGCGAGCCTGTTTGGCAGTTAAGCTCTTTTGGGTCTGGAAATAGCTTGTCGCGACGTTGTCCGTCTTGACGACAAAGTGGGAACCCAATATGTAGTGACGCCAAGTCCTTAGGCAGTGGACAGCGACCGTCATTTCCCTTTCATGTGCCGAATAGCGTCTTTCGGCGTCTTTCAGCTTCCTACTCTCGAAGGCAATTGAGTGGCCTTCCTGCATCAACACACCATCGATGGCAAAGTCAGATGCATCAGTGTGTACCTCAAAGGCTTTGGAAAAATCAGGCAGTGCCAAAACGGGTTCTTCAGTGATGGCGACCTTCAGTTTCTCAAAGGCTGCTTCGCATTGCTCGTCCCAAGTCCACTCCCGACCTTTCTTCAACAAGTCTGTGAGAGGGGAAGCAATAGCGGAATAGGCGGAAATAAACCGCCTGTAATAATTGGCGAGGCCAAGGAAGAACCGAAGTTCGGGTACCTTCGTTGGGGCCTCCCAATCCAGAATGGCTTGGACCTTGTCCACGTCCATCCTGATTTCACCGTGGCTGATAGTATGGCCCAAGAACTGCACAATGGGTTGTGCAAAACTGCACTTCTCACGTTTGACGCACAATTCATTGAGCCTTAGTACCTGGAATACTTTGCGGAGATGTTCAGCGTGCTCCTCCATGCTGTTGCTGTAGACGACAATATCATCCAGATAGATGACCACGAACTGATCCAAATATGGGTGGAACAGCTCGTTCATCAATGTGCAGAATGTGGCCGAAGCATTCGTCAGTCCGAATGGCATAACCAACCATTCAAAAGCTCCATAGCGCGTAACGCATGTCGTCTTTGACTCATCCCCTTCAGCAATCCGGACCTGGTAGTAGCCCTTTCGTAGGTCCATCTTGGTGAAAACCTTCGCCTGGCCCAGGCGATCGAACAGGTCCGCGATCAAAGGAATCGGGTACTTGTTCTTTACCGTGACTTTATTCAAAGCCCGGTAATCTATACATAACCTCAACGTCCCTTCCTTCTTCTTCTGGAGCAGGACGGGCGCACCAAAGGGTGCCTTGGACGGCCTGCGTCCAGCAGCTCTTCTAACTGCTTCTTCAACTCGGCTAATTCGGGGGGCGCCATGCGATAAGATGTCATGGCGGGCGGCTTTGCCCCGGGAATCAACTCAATCTGATGGTCGACTCCCCTTCGCGGTGGCAACCGCTGGGGGAGCTCCTCCGGCATTATGTCCTTATTGTCATCAAGGACCTTCTCAATTGCGGGAGGAAGAGGCGCTGCCTCTAGGGGGCTGTCATTGGTCTCGACCAATGCAGCAAGAAAGGTTGGCTCACCCTTCTTAAAGCCCTTGATGAGCTGCATTGCTGACAATTGGACGCCTTTTTGTGGTACCCGAATAAGAGGCACCACGCACGAGCCACCTGGATTCTTAATGTGCAATTGGTTGAGTCGCGGCGAAATAAACGCGTTGACTTCATACCAGAAATCTAGCCCAAGCACAACATCGAAAACATCCATCGGGGCGATAGTGAAGTCTGTCATGCCTTCCCATACCCCTAAAGCAAGTCGTACCTTCGGGGCAATCCCATTGACAGAAGTGGGAGCGGCGTTAACAGTCTTCAGCATGGTGTCGCTGGACGCATATGTGAGCCCCAAGCTTCGGGCCCGTTCCTTCGTCATGAAATTATGAGTGGCTCCAGTGTCTATCATTATCCGGACGTCCTGTCCATTCAGCTTTGCATCAACAAACAATGACTCACGTGGTCTGATCTTTGCAGGCTGGGCGGCAAGCGCAGCCAAAGTCATGTGACCAAACAACCCAAGAGCATTGTCTTTCTTCTGCTTAGGGTTGGCAGGTTGTTGGGCGGTTTGCCTCGCTCCTTGATTGTACTGTTTCTCGGCAGCTATCATGGCAGTAAGTTTACCTAGTGACGGACAATTTCGGGGGGCATGTGAATTTTCCCCGCATAAGTAACAACTCTCGCGTTGAGGGACGCCTCTCCTGCGATCCTCATAGTTTCTGCGGAATCGCGAAGGCTGGTTGCGGTTGTGATTCCTGTTGTCGCTCTCCTTGTTCGGAACGGATTTGCCCTTGTTCCAGTTGTTGTCTGCTTTGGGAGGAACAGTTTTGCTCCTGTTGTCCCTCCCCTTTGAGGACTCTGCCCTGAAATCTGCCAAGGATTCAGCCACCACAATGGCCTCATCCACGTCGCCGACTTGTCGCCTCAGTAACTCTTGCTTTGCCCAGTTCTGAAGGCCATCCATAAAGTAGAATAACAAGTCCTCTCTGGACAGACTTGGAATTTGAAGGGCGAGTTTGGTGAACTCCTTCACGTATTCACGAATGGTGGAAGACTGATTTTGGATACATGGCAGGAGACTGAGGGAGCTGAAACAGACTTCCACCATTCGTGAATACGTGAAGGAGTTCACCAAACTCACCCTTCAAATTCCAAGTCTGTCCAGAGAGGACTTGTTATTCTACTTTATGGATGGCCTTCAGAACTGGGCAAAGCAAGAGTTACTGAGGCGACAAGTCGGCGACGTGGATGAGGCCATTGTGGTGGCTGAATCCTTGGCAGATTTCAGGGCAGAGTCCTCAAAGGGGAGGGACAACAGGAGCAAAACTGTTCCTCCCAAAGCAGACAACAACTGGAAAAAGGGCAAATCCGTTCCGAACAAGGAATCACAACCGCAACCAGCCTTCGCGATTCCGTAGAAACTATGAGGATCGCAGGAGAGGCGTCCCTCAACGCGAGAGCTGTTACTTATGCGGGGAAAATTCACATGCCCCCCGAAATTGTTCGTCACTAGGTAAACTTACTGCCATGATAGCTGCTGAGAAACAGTACAATCAAGGAGCGGGGCAGGCCGCCCAACAACCTGCCAACCCTGAGCAGAAGAAAGACAATGCTCTTGGGTTGTTTGGTCACATGACTTTGGCTGCGCTTGCCGCCTAGCCTGCAAAGATCAGACCACGTGAGTCATTGTTTGTTGATGCAAAGCTGAATGGACAGAACGTCCGGATAATGATAGACACTGGAGCCACTCATAATTTCATGACGAAGGAACGAGCCCGAAGCTTGGGGCTCACATATGCGTCCAGCGACACCATGCTGAAGACTGTTAACGCCGCTCCCACTTCTGTCAATGGGATTGCCCCGAAGGTACGACTTGCTTTAGGGGTATGGGAAGGCATGACAGACTTCACTATCGCCCCGATGGATGTTTTCGATGTTGTGCTTGGGCTAGATTTCTGGTATGAAGTCAACGCGTTTATTTCGCCGCGACTCAACCAATTGCACATTAAGAATCCAGGTGGCTCGTGCGTGGTGCCTCTTATTCGGGTACCACAAAAAGGCGTCCAATTGTCAGCAATGCAGCTCATCAAGGGCTTTAAGAAGGGTGAGCCAACCTTTCTTGCTGCATTGGTCGAGACCAATGACAGCCCCCTAGAGGCAGCGCCTCTTCCTCCCGCAATTGAGAAGGTCCTTGATGACAATAAGGACATAATGCCGGAGGAGCTCCCCCAGCGGTTGCCACCGCGAAGGGGAGTCGACCATCAGATTGAGTTGATTCCCGGGGCAAAGCCGCCCGCCATGACATCTTATCGCATGGCGCCCCCCGAATTAGCCGAGTTTAAGAAGCAGTTAGAAGAGCTGCTGGATGCAGGCCGTCCAAGGCACCCTTTGGTGCGCCCGTCCTGCTCCAGAAGAAGAAGGAAGGGACGTTGAGGTTATGTATAGATTACCGGGCTTTGAATAAAGTCACGGTAAAGAACAAGTACCCGATTCCTTTGATCGCGGACCTGTTCGATCGCCTGGGCCAGGCGAAGGTTTTCACCAAGATGGACCTACGGAAGGGCTACTACCAGGTCCGGATTGCTGAAGGGGATGAGTCAAAGATGACATGCGTTACGCGCTATGGAGCTTTTGAATGGTTGGTTATGCCATTCGGACTGACGAATGCTCCGGCCACATTCTGCACATTGATGAACGAGCTGTTCCACCCATATTTGGATCAGTTCGTGGTCATCTATCTGGATGATATTGTCGTCTACAGCAACAGCATGGAGAGCACGCTGAACATCTCCGCAAAGTATTCCAGGTACTAAGGCTCAATGAATTGTGCGTCAAACGTGATAAGTGCAGTTTTGCACAACCCATTGTGCAGTTCTTGGGCCATACTATCAGCCACGGTGAAATCAGGATGGACGTGGACAAGGTCCAAGCCATTCTGGATTGGGAGGCCCCAACGAAGGTACCCGAACTTCGGTCCTTCCTTGGCCTCGCCAATTATCACAGGCGGTTTATTTCCGCCTATTCCGCTATTGCTTCCCCTCTCACAGACTTGTTGAAGAAAGGTCGGGAGTGGACTTGGGACGAGCAATGCGAAGCAGCCTTTGAGAAACTGAAGGTCGCCATCACTGAAGAACCCGTTTTGGCACTGCCTGATTTTTCCAAAGCCTTTGAGGTACACACTGATGCATCTGACTTTGCCATCGATGGTGTGTTGATGCAGGAAGGCCACCCAATTGCCTTCGAGAGTAGGAAGCTGAAAGACGCCGAAAGACGCTATTCGGCACATGAAAGGGAAATGACGGTCGCTGTCCACTGCCTAAGGACTTGACGTCACTACATATTGGGTTCCCACTTTGTCGTCAAGACGGACAACGTCGCGACAAGCTATTTCCAGACCCAAAAGAGCCTAACTGCCAAACAGGCTCGCTGGCAAGATTTCCTGGCGGAGTTTGATTATACCTTTGAACATAAACCAGGAAAGGCCAACGTTGTTGCTGATGCACTCAGCCGCAAGGCGATTCTGGCCCCCCTTATGAGCTCAACAGTTAGCACCATCACTGAGAAAATTAGGGAAGACATGCTGCAGGATCCGGTGGCAAAACAACTTCTTACCTTGGCTCTGCAAGGGAAGACGAAGCGGTTTTGGGAGGAAGATGGCCTGCTTTTTACTACTGGCAGGCGACTGTACGTCCCAAGGTGGGCTAGCCTTAGGCGTGCATTGATCAAAGAGGGACATGATTTTGCCTGGGCGGGCCACCCTGGGCAGAAACGGACGTTGGCGTTGGTAGAGTCCTCTTATTATTGGCCTCGCATGCAGGACGACATAGAGGTCTTCGTGCGCACATGCCTTGTCTGTCAGCAAGACAAGGTCGAGAACAAGGCCCCGGGCGACTTACTGGAGCCGCTGCCTATTGCAGAAAGGCCATGGGACAGCGTCACCATGGACTTTATCACCTGCTTGCCAAATTCTGAGGGATTTGGTACTATCATGGTCGTTGTGGATCGCTTCTCTAAGTATGCGACCTTCACAGCCACATCGACCAATTGCAAAGCAAAGGAGGCTGCTCGTCTCTTCTTGAGGGACGTGGTGAAGAATTGGGGCGTGCCTAGGCACATCATCAGCGATCGTGACCCCCGATTCACTGGGGCATTCTGGAGGGAACTGTTTACACTGCTCGGGTCGGAGTTGCACTTTTCCACCAGTTTCCATCCTCGAACTGATGGACAAACTGAGCGGATTAATGGACTACTGGAATGCTATCTGAGGCATTACGTTAGTGCCAACCAGAGAGATTGGGCGAAGTTGCTTGACACTGCCCAGTTTTCATACAACCTACAGAGGAGCGAGGCGACCGGCAGGAGTCCTTTCGAATTGGCTACTGGACAGCAGCCTAATACCCCACAGTCTTTGCCCGCTGGAGTTGGCTTGAGAAACCCAAGGGCGTATCATATGGCCAAGGCTTGGGAAGAGCAAGTCGACTTGGACAGATCGTATCTTGACAAGGCAAGCAGAAAGATGAAGAAGTTCGCCGATCGTAAGCGGCGCCTTGTCAATTACCGTATCGGGGATAGAGTTATGATAAAACTCAATCCTCGACAGTTCAAATCCTTGAGAAGCGTCAGCCAGAGCCTAATTCGATGCTACGAGGGACCCTTCGAGATTACTGCCAAGGCTGGCAAGATCTCATACAAGGTAGACTTGCCCCATCACCTGAAGATTCACCCGGTCTTCCACGCCAGCCAATTGAAGCCATATTTTGGCGACATGGAAGATCAGGAACGGGGGCAGACCGGACGTGCGCAGATTTTCATTGCTCCGCCAACCGTGGATAAGCAGGTCGAAGCTATCATTGACCACCAACTCGTCCGCGGCAATGGGTGGAATAACTCTAATGCACAATTCCTAGTCCATTGGAAAGGAACTGATCCGGAGGAGGCAACCTGGGAAAGGTATGAGGACCTATGGCAATTCCGCGACAAGGTCCAACACTACCTACATTTGTGCGGCGCCGAGGTCGTCGCCAACTTAGGTGGGGGAGCGTGTGCCGTCCCGCTTGGAGGTACACTGGACTTACACATTTCTGGCCCTTCAGCGCCAGCCTTTGGCCCAGCACTGCCAGCAGGGCCAGCAGACATGTCAGCAGACAGAGTAACATGGGCGCCTGGCAAGCTAGCATGGGCGCCTGACAGCCAGAATGGGCTCCTGACAGCCCAGCATGGGCACAACTTGTAAAGCTGCATAGTTTACATTTGTTTAGGATTATTCCTTTGGGTTTCTCAACCCTTGTCTGTATTTATAAGTCCCTTGGACAGTTTGTAACATTTGTTCAGAAAATATATCACAGAAAATTGGCTCCTTGGCCTCCAAAAGCTCTCTCTCCTTTGCTCTAACTTTGTGGCTGCTTTGTGTGGACTGTTTGTAGACTTCTTGCGGTTTGTTCTTGCCTTGTGTGCAAGATTGTGTTAGGACTTAGCCTTAACTTGCCTTGAGTCGCAGTTTTTAGGTTGTCCCACGTGGCGTTGAAATAGCCCCGTGACAAGTGGTATCAGGTTGCCTCCAAGCGGGACGGCACACGCTCCCCCACCTGAGTTGGCGACGACCTCGGCGCCGCACAAATGTAGGTAGTGTTGGACCTTGCCGCGGAATTGCCATAGGTCCTCATACCTTTCCCAGGTTGCCTCCTCCGGATTAGTTCCTTTCCAATGGACTAGGAATTGTGCATTAGAGTTATTCCACCCCTTGCCGCGGACGAGTTGGTGGTCAATGATAGCTTCGACCTGCTTATCCACGGTTGGCGGAGCAATGAAAATCTGCGCACGTTCGGTCTGCCCCCGTTCCTGATCTTCCATGTCGCCAAAATATGGCTTCAGTTGGCTGGCGTGGAAGACCGGGTGAATCTTCAGGTGATGGGGCAAGTCTACCCTGTATGAGATCTTGCCAGCCTTGGCAGTAATCGCGAAGGCTGGTTGCGGTTGTGATTCCTGTTGTCGCTCTCCTTTTTCGGAACGGATTTGCCCTTGTTCCAGTTGTTGTCTGCTTTGGGAGGAACAATTTTGCTCCTGTTGTCCCTCCCCTTTGAGGACTCTGCCCTGAAATCTGCCAAGGATTCAGCCACCACAATGGCCTCATCCACGTCGCCGACTTGTCGCCTCAGTAACTCTTGCTTTGCCCAGTTCTGAAGGCCATCCATAAAGTAGAATAACAAGTCCTCTCTGGACAGACTTGGAATTTGAAGGGTGAGTTTGGTGAACTCCTTCACGTATTCACGAATGGTGGAAGTCTGTTTCAGCTCCCTCAGTCTCCTGCGAGCTTCGTGAACTACATTTTGGGGGTAGAACTGCCGCTTGAGTTCTTCCTTAAACTGCTTCCAGGTGTCGATGGTGCAGTCCCCTTTCTCCATGTCTGCTTTCTTCCTTCGCCACCACAGCATGGCTGTGTCGCTAAGGTACATGGCTGCCGTCCTGATTTTGGCAGCCTCGCTGCTGATAACTACGTGCTCGAAATAAGCATCCATCTGCCACAGGAAATTTTCGACATCCTGGGCACTTCTGTCTCCTCGAAACTCCTTTGGCCTGGGAGCTTCTATTCGCGTCTCGCGAACGTTGACAGGGTTGGCAGGCCCTGCAAGGGCGGATTCTTCTACCCGCGTCTTCAAGGCTGCAATCTCTTCATGTAGGGAAGAGAGAGCTTCGGTGAGCTTGAGTTCGAGGGTGGATAGCCCTTCTCTAAACTCTTCACCTTGCTCGGTAAGGTTTTCCTTAACTTCGTCCAGCCCATCAAGGGCGATGGACTCAAGGGTGTTGACGTTTTTCTCTACAACACCAAGACGGCCGTTCAGTGCCGTCAGGCCAGCCTCGACGGTGATGATCTTTTCGTCGAGCTGGCTGGTTGCTGAGCAATCACCATCGTCAACAACGTGGCTTCTCCCACTGGCTGGGGGCATGGAACGTTCCCTGCCCCTACTTTTATCACGCTTTTTGGCAGTTTCCTTGTGAATACCTGCCTCTCTTCCCTGAACAACTTCTTCAGTGTGCTGCGACGGTAACGTCATGTCTGAGAGCCTGCTCTGATACCACTTGTCACGGGGCTATTTCAACGCCGCGTGGGACAACCTAAAAACTGCGACTCAAGGCAAGTTAAGGCTAAGTCCTAACACAATCTTGCACACAAGGCAAGAACAAACCGCAAGAAGTCTACAAACAGTCCACACAAAGCAGCCACAAAGTTAGAGCAAAGGAGAGAGAGCTTTTGGAGGCCAAGGAGCCAATTTTCTGTGATATATTTTCTGAACAAATGTTACAAACTGTCCAAGGGACTTATAAATACAGACAAGGGTTGAGAAACCCAAAGGAATAATCCTAAACAAATGTAAACTATGCAGCTTTACAAGTTGTGCCCATGCTGGGCTGTCAGGAGCCCATTCTGGCTGTCAGGCGCCCATGTTACTCTGTCTGCTGGCCCTGCTGGCATTGCTGGGCCAAAGGCTGAAATGTGTAAGTCCAGTGTACCTCCAAGCGGGACGGCACATAGTGCTACACAAATCGGATATGAGAAAGTGGTCACCGGAAAGATGACACGATGCTACACAAATAAGATATGAAAAAGTAGTCACTGGAGTGATGCATGGTGCTACACAAATTAGATATGAGAAAGTAGTCCAAAAATGCACGGTACTACGCAAATTAAATATTAAAAATTAGTCACTGAAAAGATGCACGGTGCTATGCAGATTAGATATGAGAAAATAGTCACCGAAAAGATACACGGTGACCCTGACTTTTGCTAATATAATCATTTCTAGACGGGCGACATATATGGGTAATAGCCGCCCATCGGCAGCGGATGTTCTTTGATTCTCTACCAAGATCGTAGAAACTCTGATACTATGTGAGAAATATAGTGAAAAAATATTATTGAATTGTATATCTACATTATTACACTGAGACCCTATTTATAGACACTACAATACAATCCTTTACCAGTAGGATACTATTTACTATTTCTATTCCTATTAATATTCCTATTCTAGCATCCTTCCACCTTGATTTCTTTTGCTTTTTTCTAATTTGACCAAGACACCTTAAAGATTTCTCAATTCCTAAATTTCTGCTATTCTAAATCTGAAATTACCCCCATTTACTTTTTATTTCACTTTCAGTTTTTATGATTGTACATTTTCATCAATTACTTGCAATTCATTATCAGCTATCTGTTCTCCATCATCATATTTTTATACATTATACTCGTTGCTTCTGCGTCATCATCTTGACCATATTGGCTGTCCGTCTATTGTTCACTGTTAAGACTCCTCTGTTGAATAGTGTCCTTCCCATGTTGCAGAGCATCCTCTTCAAAATCAATAGATTTCCTTTTCACTAGAATGTTACTTGTCTCTGTTGATGTCCCAGTATTAGAGGTGCCTTCTCTGATTTTCCTCATCAAGAACCTTTCCTTTCCTGTAACAAAAATCATTGTGGTGTATTATTTTCCCTCAAAAGAAGAAAAATGAAGAAGAAGATATTGGGTCAAGCTTCAGGTGCCAATTTAAACCTACATGTTTAGTAAATAGTAACTTGGTGACGCCTCTTCTCCCCCTTTTACTTTAATCAAGAGTGTCTATGTCACCTCTGCCATTTTCCCTGCCTTGATTGCGGTTGTATCTTCATTCAACTCACTCCGCCTTTCTTAATGCCACCCCTCCTTACAATTGTTTCGGATTTTGCTGGGCATCATGAAATGCCACTACCACTTAATAGGCTGGCTTCGATGCTCAAATGCAGTGGCAGACTAGCATAGCTGCGTTTTATTCTTTTATTCAATGACATACAGGCGTTGCCTTCAAATTGTTGGGCTTGGGCATCTTTTCAAGATATGAATTAAACTGAAGTGGCATTTCTTTGTCACGAAAGAACAATCTTGCTCTTAGGGCAACTTTTCTGATGCTCTTACATGGGTCGTCACTTTATCGGGTTTGGATTTGAAGTCTTAACCATCTTTATGACGTGTCTCCCAATGTTCCATTCTTTCTTGTCCCAACGCAGAGCACCTCTAGCAACAACACATATCTCTGAAATTGGCATTGACTCCACCTCAAATTGAATGAAATAACATTTTTAGTCATCAACTGCCAACAGATATCATTGCTAGGAAAACATTTTTCCCTATGGCAACATGTTTGTCCCAGCCATTGTATTCCTTCACTTTGCCGGAAGTTCCCTTCACTCTGTTTGATCAAAGGCTGCAAGGGGCCCCGTATCATCAACAAATTGCTTAATGATTTCTTCCAAATACTTTCTTATTTCGATCCCAACCATTTTCTGATATTTGAACAAATTGCTGGTTCATCACTTGTCAGCTTCAACCACACAGGAACTACCTTTATGTTTTAGGCTTGACCCACCTCTATCTCAGTGTTCTGTCAGTGGTGTTCTTTTTCCCAATTCTCGAAGTTCTCAAATGATTGGAGACCTTTGCGGCTTCATCCGTGAAAGCACTATAAAAATAATTATCCTCCTCGTACACAGGTCCATGAATTTGGAAAGCTGCCCTCTCAATCTAGCGAAGATTTGGCAAAATACTATCATATCTGGTTAGCCGTAATGTATATTTCTGTTGAGGGTCTTTATTTTCAAGACAAGTGAAAGTGGGATTGAGGTGAACATCTCTTTATAGACATGATAGTTAATTTAACCAGGCCTTTTATAGGAATCTAGAGGTACAATAAGTGCTTTGTTAGATGATGAGTTAACCAGGCCTGCTATAGGATCTGGAAGTACAATAAGTGCTTTGCTAGATGATTAGTCTTTTTCTTGTTCTTTCATTCTCTTTACTTTGAGCAAAGGCTAAGGGAGGTCGAACTGTTCTGTAGAAACATTGATATTTATTTTTAAGTAGAGTATTTTCTTAATGAAGGGGAACCTTTGAGTAATTGGTAAAGTTGCTGCCATGTGACTAGGAGGTCACAGGTTCAAGCCTTGAAAACAGCCTCTGGCAGAAATGCAATGTAAGACTGCGTACAATAGACCCTTGTGGTTGGGTCTTTCCCCGGACCCTGCGCATAGCGGGAGCTTTAGTGCACCAGACTGCCCTTTTTTTATTTTCTTAATGAAGTAAGGGGTGCACCTTTTGTGTTAGGTAGTACAATAAAAAGCAACAATATTTTAGACAAGTCAGAGTTTACCAAAAGATGACAAGCCATGTTGACATAGAAGCATTTAAGAACAGTTAGCATGACAGGATATTGTATAGTTCTGCTCTTGTAATTTTTTTCGATTTTTATTTTGTATGGTTTTGGCTTGAGATGAGTTTAAATGGATAATTATGATCAGTGAGGGCATATTATTACTGGGGTGTTATTGTTGTTTACTTCTGCTCAATGCCAGTTTATCTTTGGATTCCCCTTTCTAATTGTCACATATTCCAAGTACTAGGACTTTTTTTTGTTTTTGAAAACTGATAATTTGTACTTCTTAGCATTAAGGATATGCTGGAGACCTCCAAAAAGTTATCAACAAAGAGTTATAACCAAGGCTAATTACAAAGAGCCTAAAATATCTACCAATTGAACTTCATCCTCTACATTTGCTAGTTTACACCAAAAATGAAAATTTACAATGCAATTCCATTTAATCTTTTGCAGAATATTAGACCTGCCCTCAAAGCATCTCCCATTTGTTTCCTTCTATATTGTCCACTAAATACATGAAGGAACTACTCTCCACCATCTGTTTTGGGAGTTGCTACCCCCTCTCTTGATCCAACAACTCTCTAGCATAGTCCAGTTGTTACTTTTGAGGCTGAAGACAAGTGACCATAATTGGGCTATCACTTTGCAATACAGAAACAAATGATTATTTGTCTCTGCAGTCTCATTACAAAGGAAACATTCAGACACTAAATGAAAGCCCTTTTCCTATAGGACTTCATGAGTGAGACAAGCTCTTCTGGCCACTAACCAAGTGAACATTTAATTTTGGATTGGACTAAACTTTTCCACACCTTCTGAAACAAATATTCCGCCCTTTGAGGTGTCCAGGAGTCTGCCATAGTGGCTTCAGGTTTGCTGCATATAGAAAATAAGTCCGGAAAAGCAGACATTAAAGGTTCTTGCCCATTCCATTGTTCCTTCCAAAACAATGTCTTTAAACCATCAGTCATCTTATGGACAACATAACTGTTAAAGCTTGCCCATAAGTTTCTAATGGTTCTCCAAACTGATACACTATAAGTGTGGACCACTTCATCAGTGCACCATTGGCTTGACTGTTGAAATAGGGGTGATTTTTTTCTCTCCTCAAAGTCACCACCGTCCGGCAATCAGCTTTGCACACCAACTTTAGCCTACCAACACACACACACATTTGACACTTAGTTTAATTCGTATCAAACACGATATAAACAATGACACGTAGCGTTACAGGCGAATGCCCAACCTTTTTATTATCTCTCACTCAGATATACAAAAGGAACTCACGAATTTGGAAGGCTTACAAAACTTTGCTACTTGCCTTAGCCAAATTATGCCTATATATACAAGCTGCCAGGGCAGTTTACAAGCACTGCAAAGGAGAGGGACGTGCATGGCATGTGCCTGCAATTACATGGGGATCATGGGGAAACATGCCCTTAATTTTCGGCCTCATGGGCGAAGTCTTTAGAAAATCTGTCAACCGTCGCATGTGCCTCGCACACTGCTCAACCGACGCATGTGCCGTGCGCATGCCTCGCTCACGTGCCTTGCACCTGCCTCGTTCATGTGCCTTAGCTGATTTTCTCTTCACAGCTTCGCCCTAACACTTAGCGAAATTGCCCATGCCATTGCCTTGTGTTAGACCCCCAAGTTCGGACTTAGGCGTATGGTGGGCGAGGGCAGTGTCAAAGGCTTGTACATTTCCCCTTGCACGGGCCTATGCGGCTGTGGCAAGCAATTTTCGGGGTTGTATGCCGATGGCATGGTGTGCAACTATGGCAAGGTGCTTGGCGAAGGGCATGCGCGAGATAGGCGCATGGCACCAGACGCAGGCATGTGCGAGATAGGCGCATGGTGTTAGACCCTGTAACGGGGTCAAATTTTCGCCTTGGAATCCAACACAAATTTTCCTCCGCTAGGCAGTCAACTTCGCAAGTCGACCATAGCCTATGTAACGGGGTTAATTTTCACCTCCGAATTCAACACAAAAATCTTCTCCGCTAGGCAGTCTACTTCGCCAATAGACTTCAGCCTACTTTCTGCTCACTCGTTTGAACTTAGCAACAACAAAGAACAAACACGCACAGCAACAAACAACACACAAAGATACAGGCAAAATGGCCCAACCTTTATTAATCTCTCACTCAGATTATTACAAAGGAATACACTCAGAAAATCAGGCTAAGACTACAAAACTTTGGCTCACACACTTAGAATATATTTCACTCGTGACTGCCTTTACAAAGCCTAGGCAGTCCTCTATTTATAGACAAGCAAAACAGCAGCTAGGGGGTAGGGACGTGCAGTCACATGGCTGCAATACATGGGGGAAGTCATGGGGGAACAGCCTTCATCGTGTCCTGAAAATCCGGAGATCATGGGACGTGGTCGCTGAACAAGTCAACCGGCTCGCGTGCCTGGCACGCTGGTCGTCTGCGCGCATGCCTCGCCTGCGCGCCATGCCAGCGCCTCGCCCACGCCCATGCCATGCCAGTTCCCATGCCTTGCCAGTGTCGTGCCATGCCAACGCCATGCCAGGCCAGTGCCCACATAGCCATGCCAGCTTCATGCCAACACCTTGCCATCTTCATGCCACCACCTTGCCATGTCCCTCAGCCTTGGCCTCAGCTCGCCCATGCCAGCTTGCATGCCAGCTGATGCCTTGCCCTTTGACTGCACGCATTCCCGCCTGGTGCCATGCGCCTGCCTGTGCCCTGTGCCATGCGCCTTGCCGCATGCCTTGCCATCAACCTGCAACCTTGTACATTGCTTGCCACAGCCACATAGGCTCGTGCCAAGGGCCAATGTACAAACCCTTAGCACTGCCCTCGTCCACCATACGCCATGTCCAAGCTTAGGGGTCTAACAAACCACCCCCACCAGTTGAACTCGGTGTCCTCGTCGAGGCATTTTTGTGGTAGTCCTCCAATTGCTTGTCGAACTGCCACAGTGACTTCGTTTTTTCCCACGTAGCGTCGGCTTCCTGCTTTCCCTTCCAATGGATTAGAAATTCTGTCCTTCTATTCTCTTTAGCATCAAGGATCCGATGGTCTAGAATCCTCTCAATCTCGGCGTCAAACTGTGTGCGCACCACAGCCGGTGCCCTCTTTGATTGACTCCTGCCTGGATCATCAGTGTCCTCAAAGAAAGGTTTCAGAAAACTTACATAGAATGTCGGATGCAGCTTCAACCTTTCAGGTAGCTTCAACCGATAAGCAACTTCACCAACCTTTTGGACCACTTCAAACGGCTCATCATACTTTGGAATTAAGCCACGATGTCTGAACTTACTTGTGATTTGTTTCCAAATCTGGGGAGTAAGTTTCAGCAACACTTTGTCGCCCACATTGAACTCTAGCGACCTTCTATGTTGATCCGCATATTTCTTCATGCGCTTTTGGGCCTTGCGCAAGCTATCTTGCGCCTCATCAAGCACCTCTTGCTTGTCCCTTGCAAACCTGTAAGCAGCTGGACACCTGCCCTGTGCCTTCTGCCTAGCAACATCAAGCGGCGTCATAGGCTGCCTGCCTAGGACCAGCTCGAATGGACTCATCTCCGTTGCCGATGACTTGTGCAAATTATAACAAAATTGTGCACTATCCAGCAGCTCCACCCAGTTCCTTTGACTGGCCGTCACGAAATGCCTGAGATACTCCTCCACCAAGTAGTTAATTCTTTCCGTTTGCCCGTCAGTTTGAGGGTGGTTCGCCGTAGAAAACTTCAGGTCTGTCCCCATCATGTTGAATAGGGCAGTCCAAAATCTACCTGTGAACCTTGTATCCCTGTCGCTAACAATATCACCCGACACACCAAAGAACTTAACAACATTTTTAAAGAATAGCTCAGCAGCAACATCCGACGAACATACCACTGGAGCGGCAATGAAGACAGCATACTTCGAGAACCTGTCCACCACAACCATGACACTTGCCATGCCGTCTACTTTTGGGAACCCACCAATGAAGTCCATAGAAACGGACATCCATGGCCTTTCAGGAATAGGAAGTGGCTGCAACAACCCAGCTTCCTTCTTGCGTTCAATCTTGTCCAATTGACACACTAGACAAGTCTTGACATACGCCTCAATGTCGTCTTCCATGTTAGGCCAATAATAAGTATGAGACAGTAAGGCTAGCATCCTTGCAATACCTGGATGACCAGACCAAGTGGTGTCATGCGCCTCCTTCATGAGCTCCTTCCGCAAATCACCACCCTGAGGCACAACGATCCTCCCCCCCTTAAAATGGAGTAGGGCGTCCTCGATCCAATAACGTCTCACAGTGCCATCCCTCACTTGATTCATTAGCTTAGCATACATTGAATCATTGGCAGCACATATTTTGATTTTATCAAGAAAATCAGATTCAAGCCTTGAAATAGAATATACTGCAGCAAGTACCTCTTTTCGACTCAACGCGTCGGCGACTTGATTGCTTCTGCCCCCATGTGAAATCATATTCAGCTAGGAACTCCTGCCATCGAGCTTGCTTGGGACTTAGCTTGCGTTGCGTTTTGAAATAGGTGTTCGCAACATTGTCCGTCTGGACAACAAACTTAGTCCCTAGCAAGTACACACGCCATATTTGCAAGCAATGCACCACTGCCACCATCTCCTTTTTGTGAGTTGAATACCTTTGCTCAGCATCATTCAGCTTTCGACTCTCAAATGCTACTGGATGTCCTGCCTGCACCAAGACACCTCCAACAGCTTTGTCTGAAGCATCAGTGTGTACTTCAAACGGCAATTCAAAGTCTGTCAGCCTTAGTATAGGCTCAGACGCAATGGCACCTTTCAGCAACTTGAAGGCACCCTCCTGCTTGTCTGTCCATGCCCACACTGCCTCCTTCTTCAGCAAGTCAGTCAAGGCTGCTGCCTTCTTCGAATAGCCCGCGATGAACTTGCGATAATAATTCGCCAGCCCCAAGAAAGACCTCAAGTCCTTCACATTTTTGGGAGCTTGCCAACCCATAATGGCCTGCACCTTTTTGGGATCCATCCGCACTTGATTCTGGCTCACCAAGTGCCCAAGAAATTTGATTTCTTGCTGGGCGAATTCACACTTCTCCATCTTAACAAACAATTGATGTTCTCGCAGACGAGACAACACCAATTTCAAGTGGCTGATGTGATCATCCAGTGACCGACTATACACAACAATGTCATCTAAGTAAACAACTACAAACTCGTCGAGATACTCAAATAAGACATCATTCATTAAGTTACAAAAGGTAGCCGGGGCGTTTGTCAACCCAAACGGCATTACAAGAAATTCATATGCCCCATACCTAGTTACACAAGTTGTCTTAGGTTCATCACCCTCAGCTATCCTAACCTGCCAATAGCCTGACCTAAGATCCAACTTAGTAAACCAACACGCCTTGCTCAGCCTGTCCATCAAATCTTGAATCAAGGGAACTGGATATTTGTTCTTGATTGTTACCTTGTTCAAGGCCCTGTAGTCCACGCACATCCGCAACGATCCATCCTGTTTCTTCTGGAAAAGAACTGGGGCACCATAGGGAGCTTTTGATGGCTGAATCAGTCCAGCCTCAAGCAACTCGTTGAGCTGCTTCCTCAACTCCGCCAACTCCTTAGGGGCCATCCTGTATGGAGCCTGCGCTGGGGCGATAGAACCTGGCAGCAACTCGATTTTGTGGTCAATGTCTCGCCTAGGCGGTAAGGTCTTGGGGAGTTCGGGGGGCATAACATCTTTGAACTCCTCCAACACGATGGCCACCTCTTCAGGCACATTGACCTGCACGTCAGGCTTCAACTCAACCAAGGCAGCAAGGTAAGTCATCTCGCCTCTCTTCAGTCCTCTCTCGACTGTCATGGCCGAGATCGTTGGGGTCTTGTACCTCTGCACTTTGTCCGCTTTACCAAAGGGATGAACACCCTTTATAAAACCAACCATATGTTCCTGCATCACCATAACACCATCCAAGTGAGGCATAGGAACAAAACAATACCTTCTCAGAAAATCGATCCCAAGGATCATGTCGAAGTCTCCGAGCGGTATCACCATCAAGCTATGCTTTCCAGCCCATGGCCCTGCGCTGATCTTTACATCATACGCCATGCCTTCGATGAGCTGTGCGACTTGATTCACAGTCTTCATGTAGTTTGGGCTCTTCGTCAGCCTGAGCCCAAACTTCGCAGCAATCTTGACATCAACAAAAGTATGGGTGGCCCCCGTGTCCACCATGGCCACCAATACTTGCCCATTCACTTTCATCTCGATGTGGAGCAGTGAGGAATGCGGGTTCTTAGAAGACTCCCCCAAGGCATTTACTAATGAAATATTGTTATTCAAAAGCAAACCCAACGGGTTGGCCAAGGCAGCCACAACACCGCCCTCTTCATTTCCATTATTTCCACCAGCAATCATGGCATTCACTCGCTCCCTATTTGGACAGTTTCTGGCCATGTGGTTGCCACCACATGTCCAGCACCCTTTGTCACTGGCCGACTTGTTCCTCGAACCGCCCGAGTCAGCCACAACTTTGCCCTTCTCACCACTGCGCTCTTTTCTTTCATCCTTCTTCCACTCTTTCTTCTTCTCCGTCTTTTTCTTAGACTTCGAAGATGTAGGAGTTTCAGATGGTATTCTTAATGAACGAAAGTCCACAAGAGAATCTGCAGCAGCAATGGCGCTTGGGAGGTCCTTCACGTTCTGCCTCCTAAGCTCATTCTGGGCCCAAGCCTGCATCCCAGAGATAAAGTTGTGCAACTTGTCCTCGTCGGACATGTTTTGGATATCAAGCATCAAAGAAGTGAATTCTTTGATATAGTCTCGAATAGAACCAGTGTGTTTCAAACGATCCCTAGCAACCCATGAGGCGTTGCTAGGAAGAAATTGATCCCTCAATTCCTTCTTCAATTTTGCCCAAGAATCAATCCTAGGCCTGCCAGCACCTTCATCATCCGCATCTCTAGTCCTCCACCAGAGTTTCGCATCGCCCGACAAATACATTGTCGCAATGTTTAGTTTGTCCCCTTCCGCAATGCGAGCAGTTGTGAAGTATTGCTCCATGTCCCAAAGGAAATTCTCCAGGTCTTTTGCAGATCGTGAACCAATGAAACATTTTGGTTCAGGCACTCGAACTTTGGAAACTTCCACAGCCTGTACTCCGCTAGGGCCTGTAGCCATGGCCCTTCGCAAAACAGTGATTTCCAAGTTCAAATTCTCATTTGCCTTCCTCAAATCCTCGATTTGAGCCAAAGAGCCAACATGAAATCTATCATATTCAGTGTTTTTGAGAGCAACAATCTCTCTAAAACGAGCCAATTCAGCATGTAAGTCTTGAATTTGACTTACCAACGTTGATGCGTCTCCAACGTTTTCTGAAATTCCCACTAGTGTTTCTAGGGCCGCCACCCTATCTTTTGTGTTACCAGCGTTTGTCATAGCGTTTCCAGTCAAGCAAAGCTCTGATACCAGTTGTAACGGGGTTAATTTTCGCCTCCGAATTCAACACAAAAATCTTCTCCGCTAGGCAGTCTACTTCGCCAATAGACTTCAGCCTACTTTCTGCTCACTCGTCTGAACTTAGCAACAACAAAGAACAAACACACACAGCAACAAACAACACACAAAGATACAGGCAAAATGGCCCAACCTTTATTAATCTCTCACTCAGATTATTACAAAGGAATACTCTCAGAAAATCAGGCTAAGACTACAAAACTTTGGCTCACACACTTAGAATATATTTCACTCGTGACTGCCTTCACAAAGCCTAGGCAGTCCTCTATTTATAGACAAGCAAAACAGCAGCTAGGGGGTAGGGACGTGCAGTCACGTGGCTGCAATACATGGGGGAACAGCCTTCATCGTGTCCTGAAAATCCGGAGATCATGGGACGTGGTCGCTGAACAAGTCAACCGGCTCGCGTGCCTGGCACGCTGGTCGTCTGCGCGCATGCCTCGCCCACGTCCATGCCATGCCAGTTCCCATGCCTTGCCAGTGTCGTGCCATGCCAACGCCATGCCATGCTAGTGCCCACATAGCCATGCCAGCTTCATGCCAACACCTTGCCATCTTCATGCCACCACCTTGCCATGTCCCTCAGCCTTGGCCTCAGCTCGCCCATGCCAGCTTGCATGCCAGCTGATGCCTTGCCCTTTGCCTGCCCGCCTGGTGCCATGCGCCTGCCTGTGCCCTGTGCCATGCGCCTCGCGCATGCCTGCGTCTGTGCCATGCGCCTCGCGCATGCCTGCACCTGTGCCCTGCGCCTGTGCCATGCGCCTATCTCGCACATGCCTTGGTGCCATGTGCCTATCTCGCACATGCCCGTCGCCAAGCTGCTTGCCATCACCCAAGCACCTTGCCTTGCCGCATGCCTTGCCATCAACCTGCAACCTTGTACATTGCTTGCCACTGCCATCTAGGCTCGTGCCAATGTACAAACCCTTAGCACTGCCCTCGCCCACCATACGCCATGTCCAAGCTTAGGGGTCTAACAGCCTACTTTCCCACAAACGTTTGACACTTAGCAAATATAAGAATTAAACACACGCAACACAAACAACACACAAAGATACAGGCAAATTGGCCCAACCTTTATTAATCTCTCCACAGATTATTACAAAGGAAATACACTCGAAATTATTGGCTAAGTCTACAAAACTTTGGCTAACACTTAGTATTTTCTCACTTCACTCGTGCCTGCCTTTACAAGGCTAAACAACCCTCTATTTATAGACAAACATAGCAGTAGCTAAGGGGGAGGGACGTGCAGTCACGTGGCTGCATTACACGAGGGAAGTCATGGGGAACAGGCCTTCAACGTGTCCTTGAATTTCGGAGTTCATGGGGCGTGGTCGCTGGAACTGCCAACCGCCTCGCGTGCCTGGCACGCTGGTCGCCTGTCGCGCATGCCTCGCCCACGCCCATGCCATGCCAGTGCCCATGCCTTGCCAGTGTCATGCCATGCCAACGCCTTGCCCACATTGCCATTGTCCCTCAGCCTTGGCACACCAAAGAACTTAACAATATTTTTAAAGAATAACTCAGCAGCAACATCAGACGAACACACCACTGGAGCGGCAACAAAGACAGCATACTTCGAGAACCTGTCCACCACAACCATGACACTTGCCTTGCCGTCTACTTTTGGGAACCCACCAATGAAGTCCATAGAAATGGACATCCATGGCCTTTTAGGAATTGGAAGTGGTTGCAACAACCCAGCTTCCTTCTTGCGTTCAATCTTGTCCAATTGACACACTAGACAAGTCTTCACATACGCCTCAATATCATCCTCCATGTTAGGCCAATAATAAGTGCGTGACAGTAAAGCTAGCATCCTTGCAATACCTGGATGACCAGCCCAAGTAGTATCATGCGCCTCCTTCATGAGCTCTTTCCGCAGATCACCACCCTGAGGCACCACAATCCTCCCCCCTTAAAATGGAGTAGGTCGTCCTCGATCCAATACCGTCTCACTATGCCCTCCCTTACTTGATTCATTAGCTTAGCATACACAAAATTATTGGCAGCACATACTTTGATTTTATCAAGAAAATCAGATTCAAGTCTAGAAATAGAATATACTGCAGCAAGTACCTCCTTTCTACTCAACGCGTCGGCGACTTGATTGCTTCTGCCTGGCTTGTGCTCCCATGTGAAGTCATATTCAGCTAGGAACTCCTGCCATCGAGCTTGCTTAGGACTTAGCTTGCATTGCGTTTTGAAATAAGTGTTCGCAACATTGTCCGTCCGGACAACAAACTTCGTCCTCAGCAAGTACACACGCCATATCTGCAAGCAATGCACCACTGCCACCATTCCTTCTCGTAAGTAGAGTACCTCTACTCACCATCATTCAACTTGCGACTTTCAAATGCTACTGGATGGCCTTCCTGCACCAAGACACCACCCACAACTTTGTCTGAAGCATCCGTGTGCACTTCAAACGGCAACTCAAAATCTGGCAGCCTAAGTATAGGCTCTAACGCAATGGCCCCTTTCAGCAACTTGAAGGCCCCTTCATGCTTGTCAGTCCACGCCCATACCACCTCTTTCTTCAACAAATCAGTCAAGGCTGCTGCCTTCTTTGAATAGCCAGCGATGAACTTGCGATAATAATTCGCCAACCCCAAGAAAGACCTCAAGTCCTTCACATTTTTAGGAGCTTGCCAACCCACAATTGCTTGCACCTTGTTGGGATCCATCCGCACCTGATTCTGGCTCACCAAGTGCCCAAGAAATTTAATTTCTTGCTGGGCGAATTCGCACTTTTCCATCTTAACATACAATTGATGTTCTCGCAAACGAGACAACACCAATCTCAAGTGGCTGATGTGATCATCCAGTGAGCGGCTATATACAACAATGTCAACTAAGTAAACAACAACAAACTCGTCGAGGTACTCAAACAAGACATCATTCATTAAATTACAAAAGGTAGCCGGGGCATTAGTTAGCCCAAACGGCATTACAAGGAATTCATATGCCCCATACCTAGTTACACAAGTTGTCTTAGGTTCATCACCCTCAGCTATCCTAACCTGCCAATAGCCCGACCTAAGATCTAACTTTGCAAACCAACATGCCTTGCTAAGCCTGTCCATCAAGTCTTGAACCAAGGGAACAGGGTATTTGTTCTTAACTGTTACCTTGTTCAAGGCCCTATAGTCCACGCACATACGCAGCGATCTATCTTGTTTCTTCTGAAAAAGAACGGGGGCACCATAAAGAGCTTTTGATGGCTGAATCAGTCCAGCCTCTAGCAACTTGTTGAGCTGCTTCCTCAACTCCGCCAATTCCTTGGGAGCCATTTTGTATGGAGCCTGCGCTGGAGCGATAGAACCTGGCAGCAACTCAATTTTGTTGTCAATGTCTCGCCTAGGCGGCAAAGTCTTGGGGAGTTCAGGGGGCATTACATCTTTGAACTCCTCCAAAACGATGGCCACCTCATCAGGCACATTAACCTGCACATCAGGCTTCAATTCGACCAAGGCAGCAAGATAAGTAATCTCCCCTCTCTTCAGCCCTCTCTCGACTGTCATGGCAGAGATTGTTGGGGTCTTGTACCTTTGCACTTTCTCAGCTTCACCAAACGGATGAACACCTTTAATAAATCCAGCCATGTGTTCCTCCATCACCATAACACTATCCAAGTGAGGCATAGGAACGAAACAATATATTCTCAGGAAGTCTATCCCAAGGATCATATCGAAGTCCCCGAGTGGTATAACCATCAAGTATGGGCTGGCAAACATAGCTTGATGGTTATACCACTCGGGGACTTCGATATGATCCTTGGGATAGACTTCCTGAGAATGTATTGTTTCGTTCCTATGCCTCACTTGGATAGTGTTATGGTGATGGAGGAACACATGGCTGGATTTATTAAAGGTGTTCATCCGTTTGGTGAAGCTGAGAAAGTGCAAAGGTACAAGACCCCAACAATCTCTGCCATGACAGTCGAGAGAGGGCTGAAGAGAGGCGAGATTACTTACCTTGCTGCCTTGGTCGAATTGAAGCCTGATGTGCAGGTTAATGTGCCTGATGAGGTGGCCAGCGTTTTGGAGGAGTTCAAAGATGTAATGCCCCCTGAACTCCCCAAGACTCTGCCGCCTAGGCGAGACGTTGACCACAAAATTGAGTTGCTGCCAGGTTCTATCGCCCAGCGCAGGCTCCTAAGGAATTGGCGGAGTTGAGGAAGCAGCTCAACGAGGTGCTTGAGGCTGGACTGATTTAGCAATCAAAAGCTCCTTATGGTGCCCTCGTTCTTTTTCAGAAGAAACAAGATGGATCGCTGCGTATGTGCGTGGACTATAGGGCCTTGAACAAGGTAACAGTTAAGAACAAATACCCTGTTCCCTTGATTCAAGACTTGATGGACAGGCTTAGCAAGGCATGTTGGTTTACAAAGTTAGATCTTAGGTCGGGCTATTGGCAGGTTAGGATAGCTGAGGGTGATGAACCTAAGACAACTTGTGTAACTAGGTATGGGGCATATGAATTCCTTGTAATGCCGTTTGGGCTAACTAATGCCCCGGCTACCTTTTGTAATTTAATGAATGATGTCTTGTTTGAGTACCTCGATGAGTTTGTTGTTGTTTACTTAGATGACATTGTTGTATATAGCCGTTCACTGGATGAACTTGAGATTGGTGTTGTCTCGTTTGCGAGAACATCAATTGTATGGTAAGATGGAAAAGTGCGAATTCGCCCAGCAAGAAATTAAATTTCTTGGGCACTTGGTGAGCCAGAATCAGGTGCGGATGGATCCCAACAAGGTGCAAGCAATTGTGGGTTGACAAGCTCCTAAAAATGTGAAGGACTTGAGGTCTTTCTTGGGGTTGGTGAATTATTATCGCAAGTTCATCGCTGGCTATTCAAAGAAGGCAGCAGCCTTGACTGATTTGTTGAAGAAAGAGGTGGTATGGGCGTGGACTGACAAGCATGAAGGGACCTTCAAGTTGCTGAAAGGGGCCATTGCGTCAGAGCCTATACTTAGGCTGCCAGATTTTGAGTTGCCATTTGAAGTACACACTGATGCTTCAGACAAAGCTGTGGGAGGTGTCTTGGTGCAGGCAGGACATCCTGTGGCGTTTGAGAGTAGAAAGCTGAATGATGCTGAGCAGAGGTACTCTACTCCCGAGAAGGAGATTGTGGCAGTGGTGCATTGCTTGCAAATATGGCGTGTGTACTTGCTGGGAACGAAGTTTGTTGTTCGGACGGACAATGTTGCGAACACTTATTTCAAAATGCAACGCAAGCTAAGTTCCAAGCAAGCTCGATGGCAGGAGTTCCTAGCTGAGTATGATTTCACATGGGAGCACAAGCCAGGCAGGAGCAATCAAGTTGCCGACGCGTTGAGTAGAAAAGAGGTACTTGCTGCAGTATATTCTATTTCTAGACTTGAATTTGATTTTATTGATAAAATCAAAATATGTGCTGCAAATGATTCGTTGTATGCTAAGCTAATGAATCAAGTAAGGGAGGGCACAGTGAGATGGTATTGGATCGAGGACGACCTACTCCATTTTAAGGGGGGAGGATCGTGGTGCCTCAGGGTGGTGATCTGCGGAAAGAGCTCATGAAAGAGGCGCATGATACTACTTGGGTTGGTCATCCAGGTATTGCAAGGATGCTAGCTTTACTGTCTCGCACTTATTATTGGCCTAACATGGAGGATGATATTGAGGCATATGTCAAAACTTGTCTAGTGTGTCAATTGGACAAGATTGAACGCAAGAAGGAAGCTGGATTATTGCAGCCACTTCCAATTCCTGAAAGGCCATGGATGTCCGTTTCTATGGACTTCATTGGTGGGTTCCCAAAAGTAGACGGCAAGGCAAGTGTCATGGTTGTGGTGGACAGGTTCTCGAAGTATGTTGTCTTTATTGCCGCTCCAGTGGTGTGTTCGTCTGATGTTGCTGCTGAGTTATTCTTTAAAAATGTTGTTAAGTTCTTTGGTGTGCCAGGTGATATTGTCAGTGACAGGGATACAAGGTTCACAGGTAGATTTTGGACTGCCCTATTCAACATGATGGGGACAGACCTGAAGTTCTCTACGGCGAACCACCCTCAAACTGACGGGCAAACGGAGAGAATTAACTACTTGGTGGAGGACTACCTCAGGCATTTCGTGACGGCCAGTCAAAGGAACTGGGTGGAGCTGCTGGATAGTGCACAATTTTGTTATAATTTGCACAAGTCATCGGCAACGGAGATGAGTCCATTCGAGCTGGTCCTAGGCAGGCAGCCTATGACGCCGCTTGATGTTGCTAGGCAGAAGGCACAGGGCAGGTGTCCAGCTGCTTACAGGTTTGCAAGGGACAAGCAAGAGGTGCTTGATGAGGCGCAAGATAGCTTGCGCAAGGCCCAAAAGCGCATGAAGAAATATGCGGATCAACATAGAAGGTCGCTAGAGTTCAATGTGGGCGACAAAGTGTTGCTGAAACTTACTCCCCAGATTTGGAAACAAATCACAAGTAAGTTCAGACATCGTGGCTTAATTCCAAAGTATGATGGGCCGTTTGAAGTGGTCCAAAAGGTTGGTGAAGTTGCTTATCGGTTGAAGCTACCTGAAAGGTTGAAGTTGCATCCGACATTCTATGTAAGTTTTCTGAAACCTTTCTTTGAGGACACTGATGATCCAGGCAGGAGTCAATCAAAGAGGGCATCGGCTGTGGTGCGCATACAGTTTGACGCCGAGATTGAGAGGATTCTAGACCATCGGATCCTTGGTGCTAAAGAGAATAGAAGGACAGAATTTCTAATCCATTAGAAGGGAAAGCAGGAAGCCGACGCTACGTGGGAAAAAACGAAGTCACAATGGCAGTTCGACAAGCAATTGGAGGACTACCTCAAAAATGCCTCGACGAGGACACCGAGTTCAACTGGTGGGGGTGGTTTGTTAGACCCCTAAGCTTGGACATAGATGTATGGTGGACGAGGGCAGTGCTAAGGGTTTGTACATTGGCCCTTGGCACGGGCCTATGTGGCTGTGGCAAGCAATGTACAAGGTTGCAGGTTGATGGCAAGGCGTGCAGCAATGCAAGGTGCTTGGCGATGGGCATATGCGACATAGGCACATGGCACTAAGGCATGTGCGAGATAGGCACATGGCACCAAGGCATGCGCGAGACGCATGACAAGGCAGGCGCATGGCACCAGGCGGGCATGCGTGCAGGCAAAGGGCAGGCATCAGCTGGCATGCAGGTTGGCATGGGCAAGCTGGGGCCAAGGCTGAGGGACATGGCAAGGTGTTGGCAGGAAGCTGGCATGGGCGAGGCGCTGGCATGGCGCGCAGTGGTGCATTGCTTGCAGATATGGCGTGTGTACTTGCTGAGGACGAAGTTTGTTGTCCGGACGGACAATGTTGCGAACACTTATTTCAAAACGCAATGCAAGCTAAGTCCTAAGCAAGCTCGATGGCAGGAGTTCCTAGCTGAATATGACTTCACATGGGAGCACAAGCCAGGCAGAAGCAATCAAGTCGCCGACACGTTGAGTAGAAAGGAGGTACTTGCTGCAGTATATTCTATTTCTAGACTTGAATCTGATTTTCTTGATAAAATCAAAGTATGTGCTGCCAATAATTTTGTGTATGCTAAGCTAATGAATCAAGTAAGGGAGGGCATAGTGAGACGGTATTGGATCGAGGACGACCTACTCCATTTTAAGGGGGGAGGATTGTGGTGCCTCAGGGTGGTGATCTGCGGAAAGAGCTCATGAAGGAGGCGCATGATACTACTTGGGCTGGTCATCCAGGTATTGCAAGGATGCTAGCTTTACTGTCACGCACTTATTATTGGCCTAACATGGAGGATGATATTGAGGCGTATGTGAAGACTTGTCTAGTGTGTCAATTGGACAAGATTGAACGCAAGAAGGAAGCTGGGTTGTTGCAACCACTTCCAATTCCTAAAAGGCCATGGATGTCCATTTCTATGGACTTCATTGGTGGGTTCCCAAAAGTAGACGGCAAGGCAAGTGTCATGGTTGTGGTGGACAGGTTCTCGAAGTATGCTGTCTTTGTTGCCGCTCCAGTGGTGTGTTCGTCTGATGTTGCTGCTGAGTTATTCTTTAAAAATATTGTTAAGTTCTTTGGTGTGCCAAGGCTGAGGGACAATGGCAATGTGGGCAAGGCGTTGGCATGGCATGACACTGGCAAGGCATGGGCACTGGCATGGCATGGGCGTGGGCGAGGCATGCGCGACAGGCGACCAGCGTGCCAGGCACGCGAGGCGGTTGGCAGTTCCAGCGACCACGCCCCATGAACTCCGAAATTCAAGGACACGTTGAAGGCCTGTTCCCCATGACTTCCCTCGTGTAATGCAGCCACGTGACTGCACGTCCCTCCCCCTTAGCTACTGCTATGTTTGTCTATAAATAGAGGGTTGTTTAGCCTTGTAAAGGCAGGCACGAGTGAAGTGAGAAAATACTAAGTGTTAGCCAAAGTTTTGTAGACTTAGCCAATAATTTCGAGTGTATTTCCTTTGTAATAATCTGTGGAGAGATTAATAAAGGTTGGGCCAATTTGCCTGTATCTTTGTGTGTTGTTTGTGTTGCGTGTGTTTAATTCTTATATTTGCTAAGTGTCAAACGTTTGTGGGAAAGTAGGCTGTTAGACCCCTAAGCTTGGACATGGCGTATGGTGGGCGAGGGCAGTGCTAAGGGTTTGTACATTGGCACGAGCCTAGATGGCAGTGGCAAGCAATGTACAAGGTTGCAGGTTGATGGCAAGGCATGCGGCAAGGCAAGGTGCTTGGGTGATGGCAAGCAGCTTGGCGACGGGCATGTGCGAGATAGGCACATGGCACCAAGGCATGTGCGAGATAGGCGCATGGCACAGGCGCAGGGCACAGGTGCAGGCATGCGCGAGGCGCATGGCACAGACGCAGGCATGCGCGAGGCGCATGGCACAGGGCACAGGCAGGCGCATGGCACCAGGCGGGCAGGCAAAGGGCAAGGCATCAGCTGGCATGCAAGCTGGCATGGGCGAGCTGAGGCCAAGGCTGAGGGACATGGCAAGGTGGTGGCATGAAGATGGCAAGGTGTTGGCATGAAGCTGGCATGGCTATGTGGGCACTAGCATGGCATGGCGTTGGCATGGCACGACACTGGCAAGGCATGGGAACTGGCATGGCATGGACGTGGGCGAGGCATGCGCGCAGACGACCAGCGTGCCAGGCACGCGAGCCGGTTGACTTGTTCAGCGACCACGTCCCATGATCTCCGGATTTTCAGGACACGATGAAGGCTGTTCCCCCATGTATTGCAGCCACGTGACTGCACGTCCCTACCCCCTAGCTGCTGTTTTGCTTGTCTATAAATAGAGGACTGCCTAGGCTTTGTGAAGGCAGTCACGAGTGAAATATATTCTAAGTGTGTGAGCCAAAGTTTTGTAGTCTTAGCCTGATTTTCTGAGAGTATTCCTTTGTAATAATCTGAGTGAGAGATTAATAAAGGTTGGGCCATTTTGCCTGTATCTTTGTGTGTTGTTTGTTGCTGTGTGTGTTTGTTCTTTGTTGTTGCTAAGTTCAGACGAGTGAGCAGAAAGTAGGCTGAAGTCTATTGGCGAAGTAGACTGCCTAGCGGAGAAGATTTTTGTGTTGAATTCGGAGGCGAAAATTAACCCCGTTACAACTGGTATCAGAGCTTTGCTTGACTGGAAACGCTATGACAAACGCTGGTAACACAAAAGATAGGGTGGCGGCCCTAGAAACACTAGTGGGAATTTCAGAAAACGTTGGAGACGCATCAACGTTGGTAAGTCAAATTCAAGACTTACATGCTGAATTGGCTCGTTTTAGAGAGATTGTTGCTCTCAAAAACACTGAATATGATAGATTTCATGTTGGCTCTTTGGCTCAAATCGAGGATTTGAGGAAGGCAAATGAGAATTTGAACTTGGAAATCACTGTTTTGCGAAGGGCCATGGCTACAGGCCCTAGCGGAGTACAGGCTGTGGAAGTTTCCAAAGTTCGAGTGCCTGAACCAAAATGTTTCATTGGTTCACGATCTGCAAAAGACCTGGAGAATTTCCTTTGGGACATGGAGCAATACTTCACAACTGCTCGCATTGCGGAAGGGGACAAACTAAACATTGCGACAATGTATTTGTCGGGCGATGCGAAACTCTGGTGGAGGACTAGAGATGCGGATGATGAAGGTGCTGGCAGGCCTAGGATTGATTCTTGGGCAAAATTGAAGAAGGAATTGAGGGATCAATTTCTTCCTAGCAACGCCTCATGGGTTGCTAGGGATCGTTTGAAACACACTGGTTCTATTCGAGACTATATCAAAGAATTCACTTCTTTGATGCTTGATATCCAAAACATGTCCGACGAGGACAAGTTGCACAACTTTATCTCTGGGATGCAGGCTTGGGCCCAGAATGAGCTTAGGAGGCAGAACGTGAAGGACCTCCCAAGCGCCATTGCTGCTGCAGATTCTCTTGTGGACTTTCGTTCATTAAGAATACCATCTGAAACTCCTACATCTTCGAAGTCTAAGAAAAAGACGGAGAAGAAGAAAGAGTGGAAGAAGGATGAAAGAAAAGAGCGCAGTGGTGAGAAGGGCAAAGTTGTGGCTGACTCGGGCGGTTCGAGGAACAAGTCGGCCAGTGACAAAGGGTGCTGGACATGTGGTGGCAACCACATGGCCAGAAACTGTCCAAATAGGGAGCGAGTGAATGCCATGATTGCTGGTGGAAATAATGGAAATGAAGAGGGCGGTGTTGTGGCTGCCTTGGCCAACCCGTTGGGTTTGCTTTTGAATAACAATATTTCATTAGTAAATGCCTTGGGGGAGTCTTCTAAGAACCCGCATTCCTCACTGCTCCACATCGAGATGAAAGTGAATGGGCAAGTATTGGTGGCCATGGTGGACACGGGGGCCACCCATACTTTTGTTGATGTCAAGATTGCTGCGAAGTTTGGGCTCAGGCTGACGAAGAGCCCAAACTACATGAAGACTGTGAATCAAGTCGCACAGCTCATCGAAGGCATGGCGTATGATGTAAAGATCAGCGCAGGGCCATGGGCTGGAAAGCATAGCTTGATGGTGATACCGCTCGGAGACTTCGACATGATCCTTGGGATCGATTTTCTGAGAAGGTATTGTTTTGTTCCTATGCCTCACTTGGATGGTGTTATGGTGATGCAGGAACATATGGCTGGTTTTATAAAGGGTGTTCATCCCTTTGGTAAAGCGGACAAAGTGCAGAGGTACAAGACCCCAACGATCTCGGCCATGACAGTCGAGAGAGGACTGAAGAGAGGCGAGATGACTTACCTTGCTGCCTTGGTTGAGTTGAAGCCTGACGTGCAGGTCAATGTGCCTGAAGAGGTGGCCATCGTGTTGGAGGAGTTCAAAGATGTTATGCCCCCCGAACTCCCCAAGACCTTACCGCCTAGGCGAGACATTGACCACAAAATCGAGTTGCTGCCAGGTTCTATCGCCCCAGCGCAGGCTCCATACAGGATGGCCCCTAAGGAGTTGGCGGAGTTGAGGAAGCAGCTCAACGAGTTGCTTGAGGCTGGACTGATTCAGCCATCAAAAGCTCCCTATGGTGCCCCAGTTCTTTTCCAGAAGAAACAGGATGGATCGCTGCGGATGTGGGTGGACTACAGGGCCTTGAACAAGGTAACAATCAAGAACAAATATCCAGTTCCCTTGATTCAAGATTTGATGGACAGGCTGAGCAAGGCGTGTTGGTTTACTAAGTTGGATCTTAGGTCAGGCTATTGGCAGGTTAGGATAGCTGAGGGTGATGAACCTAAGACAACTTGTGTAACTAGGTATGGGGCATATGAATTTCTTGTAATGCCGTTTGGGTTGACAAACGCCCCGGCTACCTTTTGTAACTTAATGAATGATGTCTTATTTGAGTATCTCGACGAGTTTGTAGTTGTTTACTTAGATGACATTGTTGTGTATAGTCGGTCACTGGATGATCACATCAGCCACTTGAAATTGGTGTTGTCTCGTCTGCGAGAACATCAATTGTTTGTTAAGATGGAGAAGTGCGAATTCGCCCAGCAAGAAATCAAATTTCTTGGGCACTTGGTGAGCCAGAATCAAGTGCGGATGGATCCCAAAAAGGTGCAGGCCATTGTGGGTTGGCAAGCTCCCAAAAATGTGAAGGACTTGAGGTCTTTCTTGGGGCTGGCGAATTATTATCGCAAGTTCATCGCGGGCTATTCGAAGAAGGCAGCAGCCTTGACTGACTTGCTGAAGAAGGAGGCAGTGTGGGCATGGACAGACAAGCAGGAGGGTGCCTTCAAGTTGCTGAAAGGTGCCATTGCGTCTGAGCCTATACTAAGGCTGACAGACTTTGAATTGCCGTTTGAAGTACACACTGATGCTTCAGACAAAGCTGTTGGAGGTGTCTTGGTGCAGGCAGGACATCCAGTAGCATTTGAGAGTCGAAAGCTGAATGATGCTGAGCAAAGGTATTCAACTCACAAAAAGGAGATGGTGGCAGTGGTGCATTGCTTGCAAATATGGCGTGTGTACTTGCTAGGGACTAAGTTTGTTGTCCAGACGGACAATGTTGCGAACACCTATTTCAAAACGCAACGCAAGCTAAGTCCCAAGCAAGCTCGATGGCAGGAGTTCCTAGCTGAATATGATTTCACATGGGGGCAGAAGCAATCAAGTCGCCGACGCGTTGAGTCGAAAAGAGGTACTTGCTGCAGTATATTCTATTTCAAGGCTTGAATCTGATTTTCTTGATAAAATCAAAATATGTGTTGCCAATGATTCAATGTATGCTAAGCTAATGAATCAAGTGAGGGATGGCACTGTGAGACGTTATTGGATCGAGGACGCCCTACTCCATTTTAAGGGGGGGAGGATCGTTGTGCCTCAGGGTGGTGATTTGCGGAAGGAGCTCATGAAGGAGGCGCATGACACCACTTGGGCTGGTCATCCAGGTATTGCAAGGATGCTAGCCTTACTGTCTCATACTTATTATTGGCCTAACATGGAAGACGACATTGAGGCGTATGTCAAGACTTGTCTAGTGTGTCAATTGGACAAGATTGAACGCAAGAAGGAAGCTGGGTTGTTGCAGCCACTTCCTATTCCTGAAAGGCCATGGATGTCCGTTTCTATGGACTTCATTGGTGGGTTCCCAAAAGTAGACGGCATGGCAAGTGTCATGGTTGTGGTGGACAGGTTCTCGAAGTATGCTGTCTTCATTGCCGCTCCAGTGGTATGTTCGTCGGATGTTGCTGCTGAGCTATTCTTTAAAAATGTTGTTAAGTTCTTTGGTGTGTCGGGTGATATTGTTAGCGACAGGGATACAAGGTTCACAGGTAGATTTTGGACTGCCCTATTCAACATGATGGGGACAGACCTGAAGTTTTCTACGGCGAACCACCCTCAAACTGACGGGCAAACGGAAAGAATTAACTACTTGGTGGAGGACTACCTCAGGCATTTCGTGACGGCCAGTCAAAGGAACTGGGTGGAGCTGCTGGATAGTGCACAATTTTGTTATAATTTGCACAAGTCATCGGCAACGGAGATGAGTCCATTCGAGCTGGTCCTAGGCAGGCAGCCTATGACGCCGCTTGATGTTGCTAGGCAGAAGGCACAGGGCAGGTGTCCAGCTGCTTACAAGTTTGCAAGGGACAAGCAAGAGGTGCTTGATGAGGCGCAGGATAGCTTGCGCAAGGCCCAAAAGCGCATGAAGAAATATGCGGATCAACATAGAAGGTCGCTAGAGTTCAATGTGGGCGACAAAGTGTTGCTGAAACTTACTCCCCAGATTTGGAAACAAATCACAAGTAAGTTCAGACATCGTGGCTTAATTCCAAAGTATGATGGGCCGTTTGAAGTGGTCCAAAAGGTTGGTGAAGTTGCTTATCGGTTGAAGCTACCTGAAAGGTTGAAGTTGCATCCGACATTCTATGTAAGTTTTCTGAAACCTTTCTTTGAGGACACTGATGATCCAGGCAGGAGTCAATCAAAGAGGGCACCGGCTGTGGTGCGCACACAGTTTGACGCCGAGATTGAGAGGATTCTAGACCATCGGATCCTTGGTGCTAAAGAGAATAGAAGGACAGAATTTCTAATCCATTGGAAGGGAAAGCAGGAAGCCGACGCTACGTGGGAAAAAACGAAGTCACTATGGCAGTTCGACAAGCAATTGGAGGACTACCTCAAAAATGCCTCGACGAGGACACCGAGTTCAACTGGTGGGGGTGGTTTGTTAGACCCCTAAGCTTGGACATAGGTGTATGGTGGACGAGGGCAGTGCTAAGGGTTTGTACATTGGCCCTTGGCACGGGCCTATGTGGCTGTGGCAAGCAATGTACAAGGTTGCAGGTTGATGGCAAGGCGTGCAGCAATGCAAGGTGCTTGGCGATGGGCATATGCGACATAGGCATATGGCACTAAGGCATGTGCGAGATAGGCACATGGCACCAAGGCATGCGCGAGACGCATGACAAGGCAGGCGCATGGCACCAGGCGGGCATGCGTGCAGGCAAAGGTCAGGCATCAGCTGGCATGCAGGTTGGCATGGGCAAGCTGGGGCCAAGGCTGAGGGACATGGCAAGGTGTTGGCAGGAAGCTGGCATGGGCGTGGGCGAGGCGCTGGCATGGCGCGCAGGCGACCAGCGTGCCAGGCACGCGAGGCGGCTGGCAGTTCCTGAGACCACGACCCATGATCTCCGCAATTCAAGGACACGTTGAAGGGTTGTTCCCCATGTAATGCAGCCACGTGACTACACGTCCCTCCCCCTTAGCTGCTGCTGTGTTTGTCTATAAATAGAGGGTTGTTTAGCCTTGTGAAGGTAGGCACGAGTGAAGTGAGAAAATACTAAGTGTTAGCCAAAGTTTTGTAGACTTAGCCAATAATTCCGAGTGTATTTCCTTTGTAATAATCTGTGGAGAGATTAATAAAGGTTGGGTCAATTTGCCTGTATCTTTGTGTGTTGTTTGTGCTGCGTGTGTTTGATTCTTATATTTGCTAAGTGTCAAACGTTTGTGGGAAAGTAGGCTGTGGTCGACTTGCGAAGTTGACTGCCTAGCGGAGGAAAATTTGTGTTGGATTCCAAGGCGAAAATTTACCCCCGTTACACATGCCATGCCAGTGCCCATGCCTTGACAGTGCCAACACGCATGCCCGCCTGGTACCATGCGCCTGCCTGTGCCACATGCCATGCGCCTGTCTCGCGCATGTCTTGGTGCCATGTGCCTATCTCGCACATGCCCATCGCCAAGCTGCTTGCCATCACCCAAGCACCTTGCCTTTGCTGCACGCCTTGCCATCAGCCTGCAACCTTGCACATTGCTTGCCACAGCCACATAGGCCCGTGCCAAGGGGCAATGTACAAGCCCTTGGCATTGCCTTCGCCCACCATACGCCCATGTCGTAGTTTAGGGGTCTAATAAACCACCCCCACCAGTTGAACTCGGCGTCCTCGTCGAGGCTATTTTGAGGTAGTCCTCCAATTGCTTGTCTAACTGCTATAGTGATTTTGTTTTCTCCCAAGTAGCGTCGGCTTTCTGCTTGCCTTTCCATTGGATTAGAAATTCTTTCCTTCTATTCTTTTTAGCACCAAGTATCCGGTGGTCTAAAATCTTCTCAATCTCAGCATCAAACTGTGTGCGCACCACAGCCGATGCCTTCTTCGATCGACTCCTGCCCGGATCATTAGCATCTTCAAAGAAAGGTTTCAGAAAACTTACATGGAAGGTTGGATGCAATTTCAACCTCTCAGGTAACTTCAACCGATAAGCAATCTCGCCAACCTTTTGGACCACTTCAAACGGCCAATCATACTTTGGAATCAAGCCACGATGTCTAAACTTACTTGTGATTTGTTTCCAAATCTAAGGAGTAAGTTTCAGCAGCACTTTGTCGCCAACATTGAATTCTAGCGACCTTCTATATTGATCCGCATACTTCTTCATGCGTTTTTGGGCCCTGCGCAAGCTATCTTACGCCTCTGCAAGCACTTCTTGCTTGTCCCTAGCAAACCTGTAAGCAGCTGGACACCTCCTCTGTGCCTTCTGCCTTGAAACATCAAGCGGCGTCATAGGCTGCCTGCCTAGGACTAGCTCGAAAGGACTTATCTCCGTTGCCGATGACTTGTGCAAGTTGTAACAAAACTGTGCACTATCCAGCAGCTCCACCCAGTTCCTTTGACTGGCCGTCACAAAATGCCTCAGATGTTCCTCCACCAAATTGTTAATTCTCTCCGTTTGCCCATCAGTTTGAGGGTGGTTCGCCGTAGAGAACTTCAGGTCTGTCCCCATCATATTGAAAAAGGCAGTCTAGAACCTACCTGTGAACCTTGTGTCCCTGTCACTAATTATCAGCCGGCACACCAAAGAACTTAACAACATTTTTGAAGAACAACTCAGCAGCAATTTTAGACGAACATACTACTGGAGCGGCAACAAAGACAGCATATTTCGAGAACCTGTCCACCACAACCATAACACTCGCCATGTCGTTTACCTTTGGGAACCCACCAATGAAGTCCATTGAAACGAACATCCATGGCCTTTCAGGAATGGGAAGCGGATGCAACAACCCAGCTTCCTTTTTGCGTTCAGTATCTGAGGCATTTTGTGACGGCAAGTCAGCGGAATTGGGTTGATCTACTGGATAGTGCACAATTTTGTTATAATTTGCACAAGTCGTCAGCTACAGAAATGAGTCCATTTGAGTTGGTCCTAGGCAGGCAGCCTATGACGCCGCTTGATGTCGCTAAGCAGAAGGCGCAGGGCAAGTGCCCAGCTGCTTACCAGTTTGCCAGGGACAAGCAAGAAATACTTGCCGAGGCGCAAGACAGCTTGCGTAAATCCCAGAAACGCATGAAGAAGTATGCTGACCAGCGGAGGAGGTCGCTGGAATTCAACGTTGGTGACAAGGTATTGCTGAAACTTACGCCTCAAATTTGGAAGCAAATCACAAGTAAGTTTAGGCATCGTGGTTTGATCCCAAAGTATGATGGACCGTTTGAAGTGGTTCAAAAAGTTGGCGAAGTTGCTTATCGGTTGAAGCTGCACCCAACATTCCATGTAAGTTTTCTGAAACCTTATCCGGACAAGAATCAATCAAAGAGGGCGCCGGTTGTGGTTCGCACACAATTTCATGCTGAGATTGAGAAGATATTAGATCACCGGGTACTTGGTGTCAAGAAGAATAGGCGGATAGAATTCCTAATTCAATGGAAGGGTAAACAGGAGGCCGATGCTACTTGGGAGAAAACAAAATCACTGTGGCAATTCGACAAACAATTGGAGGACTACCTCAAAAAAGTCTCGTCGAGGACGTCGAGTTCAACTGGTGGGGGTGGTTTGTTAGACCCCTAAGCTTGGACATAGGCCCATGGGGCGAAGGCAGTGTCAAGGGCTTGTGCATTGCCCCTTGACGCGGGCCTATGCGGCTGGTGGAAGCAATGTGCGGATGGCATGTCGATGGCATGGCGTGCAACAGGTCAAGGTATGCTTGGGTGATGGCAAGCAGCTTGATAAAGACCAAGGCACTTGGAGGAAGGCAAGCAGCTTGGCAAAGGTCAGTGGCAAAGATAGGCGCATGGCACCGGGCGGGCATGCGTGCAGGCAATGGGGTTGGCATGGGCGTGTCGAGGCCAAGCCTAATGGACGATGGCAAGGCATTGGCATGGTGCTGGCAAGACTGTGCGGGCAAGGCATGCGCGCGGCACATGCATTGGTTGAGCAGTGTGCGAGGCACATGCAGGCAGTTGGCAGTTTCTGAAGAGCTCACCCATGAACTCCGAAATTCAAGGGCACGTTTCCTAGGCTGTTCTCCCATGTTCCCCATGTAATGCTGACACTTGCCATGCACGTCCTTCCCCTTAGTAGGCTGCTGCCATGATTTCTATATAAGTAGGCATAATTTGGCTAAGTAGAGGTAGCAAGAGTTTTGTAGTACTTAGCCAAATTCGAGTGTTCCTTTTGTAAATCTGAGAGAGAGATAAATAAAAGGTTGAGCATTTTGCTCGTACATTGTGTGTGTTTGTTTCCTTTGTGTGTGTTTGATACAAAATAAACTAAGTGTCAAACGTTGTTAGCGTTGGAAGGCTGAAGTTGGCTGCGAGTCGACTGCCGAGCAGTGGGAATTTTTGAGGTGAAAAATCGCCCTTGTTTCAACGCCCATGCCAACACGCATGTCTGCCGATGCCAACCCCATTGCATGCACGCATGCCCACCCGGTGCCATGCGCCTATCGCGTGCATGCCCGCCTGATGCCATTCGCCTATCTCGCGCCGCTGACATTCGTCAAGCTGCTTGCTATCACCCAATCACCTTGACATAGCTGCACACCATGACATCGGCATGCAACCCCGCACATTGCTTGCCACAGCCACACAGGCCCGTGTCAAGGGGCAATGTACAAGCCCTTGACACTGCCCTCGCCCACCATACGTCTAAGTCCGAACTTGGGGGTCTAACAACTGCCCATATTTGCTCCTGATCATCTCCTTCAACAAAGCTTGGTATTCATTAGCATATCTCCATAACCACTTCATCAAAAGGCAATTATTATGTAATTTCAAATTCCTGATACCAAGATCCCACCTGCTTTCTTCTCTAGTTGAACAACATCCCATTTCACCAAATGAAAACCCTTGTCCTCCTTGTTTCCATTCCATAGAAAATCTCTTCTGAGCTTTTCAAGTTTATCCTCCACCCAGCTAGAATTGGAAACATAGACATTACATAAGTAGGTAAAGAGTCTAACACTGCATTTATCAGAATCAGTCTACCTCCCCGAGATAAATACTGTGACTTCCACTTTGAGATCTTCGTTTCTGTCCTCTCTATAATCCCATCCCAGATAGCCAATTCCTTGTGCTTGTAACCCAGAGGCATGCCTAGTACCAGGGGCTTTTCTGAGTTTGGATCAGTTTAAATTGATAAGGCTGTACTTTTTGTTGAACTGTTTGTATTGAACAAGTGGTGTTTGGTTTATATATAACAACTATTACTTCTACGCCTCAATTCCAATCTGGTTAGGTTCAGCTAGATAAATCCTCACTATCCATGTCGCTCCAATTCAAAGCTGCTTCATACCATTTTATAAAAAAATAGGTTTCTTATATTAGTGTTTGGTTTAAATATATTAAAAAATATCATCTGTGAACTGTAAACAAACATAGATGCAAAGTAGAATTAAGTATGTTTACTTTGGGTTCACTCAGAGTTGGAACTTTCTTAAAGAGCCTATACAATCTATCAAGGCCAATCATTCAATGGGAAGATTTTCACTATAATATCACAAAACATCTTTTAACCTCCAAAGAACCCCCTCAAATCGCTCTTAACTGTCTAAATATCAATCCACTATTGTGCGGGATGACCAGAATTCAAACATACTTTAATTTACACTTAACACATTGGAATCAAGTATACAGGGTTTGGTAAGATATTTGTGATTTCTACGCTGTTAGAAGATAATGTCTCATGTTCAATACATGTTGCCATGAATTTTGACTGATGGATATCCTCCCATGCCCGGAAATATTTTATAAGTTGTTGTCCCTTCTTGAATCTTGATTTGTTAGGAACTTCCTGTTTCTCCCATATTGTCATTTAGTCAATTCCTAGCTCATTAGAGTTCTGTTTTGGCCTTTTAATTGCTGATCTTTTAACAGGATAGGGCTTCAATCAAAATTTGCTTGCATGTTATTTTCCTTAGTTTATTTTTGAGTTCACTTTATTGATTCTAATTAGTAAATAATATGCTATCTCATCTGTAAACAAAATAGAACTTTTTGTAGTCTTTGGCCTCTGTGTAAACTGCACCAGATATGTGTTATCTGGCCACGTGTGTATGTTTGAGAAGTGTGAGGACTATGGTGACTTTCTTGCGCCCAATGTGTGTGTGTGTGTGTGTATATATATTAGTTTGGTTGTTCTTGCTCAATGTGAAAGATTCCATGCAGGTGACGTGAACAGTATTAGTATTGGAGCAGGAAGCAATATCCAGGACAATTCTCTTGTTCATGTAGCCAAATCAAATCTAAGTGGAAAGGTTTTGCCAACAATTATTGGCAACAATGTTACTGTAGGTGAGAACTATTTGGCAAATCAATAACATACACCCGCTGTGAATATTTGCAGTAACCTTGATGGTAACTTTGAAATCTAACTTTGAAGGTCATAGTGCTGTTTTACATGGATGTACTGTTGAAGATGAGGCATTTGTTGGTATGGGTGCAACTCTGCTTGATGGAGCTGTTGTGGAGAAAAATGCAATGGTTGCTGCTGGTGCCCTTGTCAGGCAGAATACAAGGATTCCTTGTGGAGAGGTTTGTGGTAACTTCAGTTTTAAGCTATTCATTTTGCCATCATCTTAGGTATCACACAGAACACACATCTGACTCTGGCATGGTTATTGACCTAAAGATGGATTTTCTTGTAAGTTTCGATGCTAGTTGCTATGTCATGCAATATGTTTCTTAATTTTCAACTTAAAAAAGGTCTCTTATTTTTCATATACATAAACTTGTGAAGTTGTAGTGTAGAGATAACATGACTTGGGATGTGAATATAAAGATTCCCGGGTAATATCCTTTTTGAGTTTATTTTTATGTTCTCTGCCACCTTTCTACCTTGCCAGCATAGTGCACTTCCATCACTTGGGATGAAAAACTATGAAAGACAATTGATTACCTTTAGCTTGCTAATAAATGTTGTTTTGGTGTTCTTTTTCATAAACAGGTCTGGGGAGGAAATCCAGCTAGATTTCTGAGGAAGCTCACACAAGAAGAAATTGCTTTTATCTCGGAGTCAGCAGCCAACTATTCTAATTTAGCACAGGTTCATGCTGGTGAAAATGCAAAAAGCTTTGATGCGATTGAATTTGAGAAGGCGTTGCGGAAGAAATTTGCTCGAAAAGACAAGGAGTATGATTCTATGCTGGGTGTTGTCCGTGAAACACCTCCTGAGCTTGTCCTGCCTGATAATATCCAGGCACCAAAGGCCATTTAAGTGTGGATCCAAGTTGATTATCCTTTGGGTTTTGTGGTGTTAGCCAATTTCTTTTTTCATTGGGCTGATCAAACAAGAAAATACCTACGTTACATTCTCAATAATTAAGGTCAGGCTTCATTTCCTGTGCTGATCCTGTTTTCCAATCAGAAGCTTTGATTGTGGATCAAGTACCAATTGTACTGTAGACAAGATGGTTGTTTTTTTTTAATAATCAATTTTTTATTTCCTTTTCTCTTCCCCTTGTTTTAGTTAAGGGTATGTATTTCAATAAATTGTCAAGAAACTTCAGCAATTCGTACATAAACGTGGATATGTACGTGTTTGTTAGGTCAAATGTATACATCCTGACTCCATTAATTAATACTAGCCAGGGCCAGGCAGATATAGTTTTCAGTCTAGAAATACTATACTTGGTGGAATTTGCTTGGATCGGCAACAAAGTTCGACCCCTTTTGTGCATTATTCTAAATGATATGGCATAAGTTAAGTTTTAAAATCTTAACTTTTTTGAAATTAAAGTACATTATTATAGAATGTTATCAACAATCGTAGATTAAAATCATGTAAACTTTACCTAAATCCCATAATGGAAAAGTCTAATTACTATACATCCCTCATTGTATCAAAATTACCCGATATCCCCTTTTTTCCAACTTTTCTGATACATTAGTTTTGTATCTGATACATCAATTATCTAATGAGTAATTAATGAAGATCATCTATTTATGGATAATATCTTAATATAAGGGATGATTGGTTCTTTAAATCAATTACTAATCTAATTAATGGGATTAATTTGGTTAAAAAAATAACGGTTGTGAAGTTGAAGATTCAAGCCAAAAAAACAGAGCATAAATTCAAACCAACTTCGATTTCAATTTTTTTCCAGTTTTGGTGATACATAAGTTATGTATCTGATACATCAATTGTTAAAAAAATCAATTGTTATGTCCATGAAGATTCAAGCAAAAAAATAGAGCGTCGTCTCGAATGGAAAAAACAGAGCATCAATTCATACCGAATTTGATTTCAGTTATTTTTTCACTTTTGCTGATACATAAGTTATGTATCTGATACATAACTTTAGCTATAGAATAGTTAATGCACATCAGCTATTTATGGATAAAAGATTGGCTCTTTATATCAATTACTGATCTATTAAAGAAGGCGACAGTTATGTACGTGAATTTTAAAAATTAATGTATCGGAATCATTAAATATTGAGAAATGAGAATCTGATACATGTGCATGATGTATCATAATAAATAAAACTTGATTCATGTATCAGAATTCACAAAATGTGACACTTATGAATATTATACTCGATACAAGTTTGATACAGTACAAATATAAAACATAAACTTTGATTTTATATTCGATTTTGACACGAGAGAAAAACATAGTAAATCTGATGTATGGAAATATTAAAACATATTAAATCTGATACATTACAGTTTATGTATCAGATACATTAAAAGAATCAGAATCACCTAAAATGTTTACTATAAAAAAAAACTACTTGACATCAATCAGTTCTCCTTGGTTTGGAGAGATGTCTCTCTTAGTTTTTTTTTGGATCGTCGTTATCGCTAACACAACCATTCATGGCCTTCTGACAACAATATCTCCACCTATTGATGATTCAAAATCATCAAGAAAATTAGCCCTATATGCCGTTCCGAATCTCAATGGGTGGGACGGGATCTTCTTGATGACGTATTTCATTCCCTGCATTGACATGAAAATGGTTAAATACAACTTGAACTTTATACATAAATACGATGTATCATATGCATTAAAATATCTGATGCATGAGATGAGAATCTGATACATACAGAAGATGTATCAGAAACAATTATATATTATATTCTGATACATAAATGTAGAAGTATCAGAATCATTAAAACTTGAAACATCAAAAAATGACACTTACACATGATGTATCAGAAATAGTAAATCTCCAAAAAAATGCATTTGAACAAAACATTATGTATCTGATACATAAATGTATATGTATCATAATCATTAAAACTTGAAACATCAAAAAATGACACTTACACATGATGTATCAGAAATAGTAAATCTCCAAAAAATTGCATTTGAACAAAACATTATGTATCTGATACATAAATGTATATGTATCATAATCATTAAAACTTGAAAATAACAAATACTGAGACTTAAAGATGATGTATCAGAAATAATAATTCTCAAAAAATTGTATATGAAACAGACATTATGTATCTGATACATAAATGTAGATGTATCAGAATCATTAAACTTGAAATAACAGAAATTGAGACTTAAACATAATGTATCAGAAATAGTAAATCTCAAATAATTGCATTTGAAAAAGACATTATGTATCTGATACATAAATGATATGTATCAACTTCGTTAAAACTTGAAACAACAGAAACTGACACTTAAACATGATGTATCAGAAATAGAAAATCTCCAAAAAAAATACATTTGAAAAAGACATTATGTATCTGATACATAAATGTATATGTATCAGAATCATTAAAAATTAAAACAACAGAAACTGACACTTAAACATGATGTATCAGAAATAGAAAATCTCCAAAAAAAAATACATTTGAAAAAGACATTATGTATCTAATACATAAATGTATATGTATCAGAATCATTAAAAATTAAAACAACAGAAACTGACACTTAAACATGATGTATCAGAAATATAAAATCTCCAAAAAAAATTCCTTTTAAAAATACATTATGAATCTAATACATAAATGATATGTATCAGAATCATTAAAACCTTCACAAAATTTTCATTCTAAAACAAAAAACTTAATTGAACACATACCTTTGGGAGATTAGGGCGTGTTGTAACCCCTTCAATCTTGTTATCTATTTCTTTGGGTGCATGTTTAACTGTAGCTTTCGACTTCAATTTCTCACGTAGCTTATTCATTACTGTTGGATCGTTACGATGTTTGGATCTAACTTCGTCGTAACCTTCCCAAGACGAATCAGAACCAGGAGAAACAAGAATTCGTTGATTTTTAGTGGACTGTTTGAGACCATGAACGGATTCCATTGAAGGAATGAGAAACAAAAACAGAAAGATTTACAGAAGAAAACAAATGATAAAAATTTAGAAGATTTTTCAAAGATTTTCAAAAGAAATCAAAATATACAAATTTTAGGAGAAATCAAATTGAATGAGGATGAAGTAAAATTCCATATAAGGAAAGATTGAAATATACCTTATTTGGAACCTTGAAATTGATTAACAGTTGAAGAGTAACAAATTAACTAGAGCAAATTAGGGCAAGAATAAAAGAATAGGCGGATGTATCAGAGAGGTATAGAGAGAGAAAGGAAAAAGAGGGAATTTGGAAATTTTTTGGTGTAAATGGGAATAAAAGTAAATATATTAGGGGAATATGTGTAAAAGGGTAATTTTACCTAAAATCATCCTTGAAGAATTTTTAATACATTGTTCGGAATCCATAATGGGCCCAATATCCTTGGCAACAACCCTTTTAGAATTGTTTAGAAGCATGACTCACTCCCCAGCAGTGGGTTGGGTGTCAGGGTGGACCCACGTTGTAGGTGTCGGGTGCTCGAGCGACTAGCATTCATCGACGACCCCAATGCAAATTGCATATATGTAGACCAATCGAAGTGACTTATTTTAAGTATTTTAATAGGTTTGGAAAATTTAAAAATATTTTTAGCATTTATTTTTAAGATAAAAATAAACCAAAATATGTTAGAATTTTTAACTTTATCGCTTTCGGCTTATAAGCCCACATACAAAAAGGTCTGATGGATACTTTGTTTTCAAGGCAGAAAGTTTTGTGCGCATTATATGAGAAGCAAGGGATCAATACTCGATTGACCTTTTGTTGATTATTTTTTGAGGAAACAACACAAATTTCGTTAGTTTAGGTCCGATTTATGTTTGGACACGGTAGTTTAACAAATTACCTTCCATACTATTCTTTGTTCGCCGATACATGTATCTGGCGGGCTCAGATATATGTATCACGAATACATGTGGTGTCAAGGTATAATTTATTCTAGATACACGGTATTCAAGCGTGATTCACATGTATCTACGATACAGTGACTCTCTCGCTCTCCCCTCTCCCTCTCTCACTCATCTCGCTCCCTATGTATATATGTATTTTCGAATGTATATAAGTCTCACAAATATTATGTATCTGTTATTCAGTATCAATTTGATTCAGTGTATCTGCTATCAATTTCATCTCATATATTCCATATCAATTTCATTAGTGTATTTGATGTCAATTTAATATATTCGAGCATAAGTACATATATTATTATAAAAATACATTAATATATTCATCAGTATATATGTGCATAGAGAGAGAGGAAGAGAGAACAGGAAGAAGGCGAGAGTGAGCGAAGGGGAGAGAGAAGAAAGAAGTGAGAGAGCGAGAGAAAAAAGGAGAGGCGAGGGGGAGAGAGGGCTGAATAGCGAATGGGAAGGAGAAATGAGTGATTATGTAATAGTTTAGAATATTTATAATTATTTTAAAGTATAAAAAAATAGATATGATAAAAATTAGTTTTTTCTTTTTTTTTCCCCACTTTTTCTATTTCCTAGATCTCATTCACTAGGACAAGTTTTTTTTAGCTTCCAGCCAAACTTTGAAGCGTAAGACATGCATAACGGTAAGTCGTGATATTATTATTTATCATTTTCAAAATATACAAAGTCATCTAGTTTTAGTGATTAAAAGTCTTTTCCTTACTAGTTATAATAGTAACCGTAGTTTTCTCAATGACTTACGACTAAAAGTGTCGTATTCTCGTTGAATTTTTTTTTCATATTCATATTCAAATAATATTGTATATTTTAATTTAAATAAATAATCATAAATTATAATTTTAAAATTTTGAATTTGCAACGATAGAATGAGGGCAGCTTCATAACCGCAAAAATTGCACATAAGAATATTAAAGTTGGTCTTGGACACATGCTCATCAGTCCAATGTTCCCACCTAAGTCTATCTAAACCTATTTCCCCATAATATAGGATAATGTTTTTGGACGGTTTGAACTTTTCAATATCTGAAAACAATATCTTATCTTTTTTATACACAAAAACCAATCACATATACTAAACCCTCCAATTCATTTAAGACCAACTATATTAACTACCCATGAAAGAAAAGTTTGGAAAAAGACAGCTTCTATTTGTTCTTCAACGTTCTTTTCGATATAATTCTTTTTTCTTATATTTGACTCTTTGCATATTATAAAGATTTAAATTAAGCATGAAAAACTTACCCTTCCATATTTGAATTCGAAATCTATTATTAAAAGCTCTGCATCATTTAGTAATGCTACTCGGTGCTTACTCTTTTTAATTATTTTTTTATTTCACACCCTAATTTTGATATTTATTCTAAGATCAATTTATTAGTAATTTTAATTTTATGAACTCGCATATTAATATCATAGTATATAAATATGTTGTTATTTAAAAGAGCTCATTTTTTGATTTTATAAAGTGTTAAATTATTTGGGACTAAAAGTAAATATTTATTAATATGAGGGTTAATTTAAATAAGAAGAAATTCATAGACTTTTTTATATGTCTAATGAAGACTTACTGAAAATGTGTTTTTAAATAACTTGATAAAGCACTTTAAAAAAAATTTAAAAAAAATATTTTCTAAATCTGAAGAACGTTATTCTTATGTATCATCTCTCTATCTAGTGATTTACTTACGGTCTTGAATTGAATATTTAAAATTTCGTATTCGATATTTGTATCGAAAAGATAAAACATTTTCTATTAAAAAACAACATTTACAAAGCTCAAATTTGTGATTTAAGAATGTAGTTTTTAGTACGTGGTGTTCTTCTAGATCTTATTTTTCCATGAAGCTTAACGTGACAAATATTTGTTGAAACGTGGCAAAATTGTGGGGGCAAGTTTGAACTTTTTACGTAAAATATTCAATCCACGTGGCTCAATGTTTAATAACTGAAACTGACGTTACAATACCAAGTGATTTTTTATCGGCGATAGTTACGCTAGTCAAAAATAATTTGTATTTGTTGCACCTAATGAAAGTAAATAAATAAAGAACGTAATGTCTTTGTTTTTTTTATAAAAAAAAATAATCCATCCTTTTAACCCTTTAATAAATTTTTTGGATTTGTTTTAAAGAGAAGTTGAATACAGGACAGCAACAACAACAACAATCCAGTAAAATCCCACATCGTGGGGTCTGAGGAGGGTAGAGTGTACGCAGACCTGACTCCTACCAATGTAGGACGGCTGTTTCCGAAAGACCCTCGGCTCAATAAAAGCATAGAAAAAGGTTAGACAAGAATATTAGAGTAAATAAATAGATGACGAAAACGGTCCAAACAATAGTATAATCAAAGCACAAAAAAACAGTAGATATTATTATTGGATAATAACATAAATACCATAACTAACATACATCAGAGTACAAGAAATCATAGTGCGTTAATACACCTACGAGTAAGGGAGAATAAAACCATTATGTACTAGCCTTCTACCCTAATGTGTGTCCTCCACACCCTCCTATCTAGGGTCATGTCCTCGGTAAGTCGTAAATGCGCCATGTCCTGTCTGATCACCTCTCCCCAATATTTCTTCGGCCTACCCCTACCTCTTCTGAAACCATCCATGGCCAACCTCTCACATCTCCGCACTGGTGCATCTGGGACTCTCCTCTTCACATGTCCAAACCATCTCAGTCGCGTTTCCCGCATCTTGTCTTCCACCGAGGCCACTCCTACCTTTTCTCGAATAGCCTCATTACTAATCTTGTCACTCCTGGTATGCCCACACATCCATCTCAACATTCTCATCTCGGCAACCTTCATCTTTTGCACATGGGAGACCTTAGCTGGCCAACACTCCGCCCCATATAACATAGCTGGTCTAACGACCACTTTGTAGAACTTGCCCTTAAGTTGTGGTGGCACCTTCTTGTCACATAACACACCGGAGGCGAGCCTCCATTTCATCCATCCTGCCCCAATACGGTGTGTGACATCCTCGTCGATCTCTCCGCTGTCTTGCATGATAGAACCAAGGTACTTAAAACTACTTCTCTTTTGGATGGCTTGGTCCCCGAGCCTAACTTCTGCGCCAACCTCTTGAGGTGTCTCACTGAACTTGCATTCTAGGTACTCTGTCTTGGTCCTACTCAGCTTAAACCCCTTAGACTCCAAGGTGCGTCTCCAATCTTCCAGCTTAGCGTTAACTCCGCTAAGAGTCTCATCGATGAGGACTATGTCGTCCGCAAAAAGCATACACCATGGCACCTCACCTTGAATTTGTCGCGTCAATCCATCCATCACCAAGGCAAATAGGAACGGGCTAAGAGCTGATCCTTGATGCAACCCCATCATAACTGGGAAGTGTTCTGAGTCCCCTCTTACTGTCCTTACCCTGGTTTTGGCACCCTCGTACATGTGAAATAGCAAAAAAAAATGTTTTTGTTAATTATAAAAGTAGCATAAACTGTTTATTCTAAAATTGTTAAGACAATTGTTTCTGTAGATAGGATTTAGTCGGTTCATAGATATACCAACTTACCATGTTTGGTTTTGAAAAAAATAAATTGAATTTCTACTTTATCCAATAAATTTCAGTTTACATTTAATTTGAACCTATGGGTAGGGGATATAAACCTTTTATTTTTATTGTAATTTGTAATAATAGATTATAATTTTTCTTTCGCAAATAAATAGTAGTAGGAGAAAATAAGTGTGTTTGACCAAGAGGGAGTTGCAATTGAGCCTAGGGTCTTTCAAAAATAGTCGTTCTACCTTGATAGGAGTAAGGTCTGCGTATACTTTATCCTCCTCAGACTCCACATTGTGAAATTTCACTGGGTTGTTGTTGTTGTTACTGTTGACCAAGAGGGAGTTGCAACACCTTTTAAGCAAGACCCCTCCAACAAAAACAACTATGAGAACACTGTTTGAATTTACTTTTGCTTGTTCAGTTTGAATTTCACGTATTACTTTAATAAATAATAATTGATATGTGTAATTTATCATACATTCGTACTAATTGATGTTTAATTTTAAGTTTTTACAAAATAATTTATGAGATATAAGTAATTAATATTAAGAATGAAATATTTCAAAAATAATTTAATATAATGAACAAATAAAATTGAACGGAGGAACATTTATTACAACAACAATAATAATATATTCAGTGAAATCTCATAAATGAAGTTTAGGGAGAAGAAAATGTACGAAGACTTTATCAGTATCTCATGAAGACGAAGGAACAGTTATTAATAACAAAAATCATGCTCCTTGATAATGGGAATCATGGGAGAAAAAGGGGATCTCCTTAATTCCATAAGAATATTCGCAAGATTTAGGACACGTAAGTCATCACTTGAGAGGATAATGTTTTTGGTCGGTTTTTTCAACTGTTAAGACCAACTAACTTAACTGAAAAGTTTGGAAAAAGTAGCTCAAGCAAATAACTATTTGTTATTTGATAAGTTTTAAGCTATATAATTAGTGTGAGAAATATTTATATTCGATCCCAAGAGAAGGAAAAGATCTTCAGAAAGTGGATATTTTATAATTCGATAAAAAATTATTATCTTTACATGTTATAACATGTAATATGTTTATTTAAAATATATATATATATTTATTTTTTAAAAGAAAATATTTATAAATATGCTTGATAACTTTGATTCAAACATTACATTACTAAAAAGTGTTTGATCGTCAATAATTGTATTAGTCAAATATTCACATATTGCATCATCTAGTGATATTTGATCGGAGACAAGTATGTTAGTCAAATATCCAAATATTGTGTCACCAAATAACGTTTTGTGCCCGATGATTACATTAATCAAATACTTTTATGGTGAGTCAATAACTTTTGTATTTATTATATTAAGTTAAAATAAGTGGAAAAATTTGTATTTGTAAATCCGGTCATTAATTTTATTCTTTTAGTTAATTTTAGATATTTCTAAAAGGAAAAATGGAATGCATAATAGCACGAAATAAATGGTATGTAAATGAGTTGTCCCCTTCGATGTATGAAGATTCTTAATTCGAATTAAACTACATTAATATTTTTATGTCTATTGGCCATGCGACAAAATGAACTTTTAATTGTCAAAATTGATTATTCAAAAAATCGCTTATTATTTTCATCCTTGTCTAATTTTAAAGCAATTATTTAACATTATAATATTGATATTACTTAAAATAAATGTACACTTTAATATCAAATGATTTACGATCATCTTACATAACTCGACAATTATATAAAATGCACGTGTCGAGAGATTTAGGTAATTGAAATGAGTGCTTTTTTTCTCTTTTTGTAGAAAAATGTTAATTTTTGGACTATTTCTTGAACTATGTTGTCAGATATGGACTAATAGTACAAGGCTAACATAATTAAAGAGTAATTAATTGATCAAACCATTAATAATCATGCTAAATATGTGAATATTTATTAATAAAGAGATCAAAAATGCATTTTTTATTTAATTAAAGGACAAATGCACTCAGTTAAATATTACAAAACTATAATTAGATTTTTTTTCTAAAATTGAAGGGTCAAAAAATGTTTGTGAAGTTTTTTTATTAAAAAGTTTAAATTCAACAGTGAATATTGAGGTCATCATGCAGAACTCTGAATTGGCTAAAACCTTAACAATTGTGGCTCAAATTTTGCATCACCGAGTATCCTTAAGTCGGTGAGGGTTATATTAGTCAAAATACCCAAATATTGCATCACAAAGCGCCATTTGATCATTGATGATTACGTTAGTCAAATATTCAAATATTGGATCATCAAGTGGCACTTGATTGGCGATGATTACGTTAGTCAAATAATCAAATATTGCGTCACCAGATGTCATTTGATCAGAAGCGATTACAGTAATCAATACCTTCATTTATGAGTAAATAATTTTTTTGTATTTATTATCGACGATGATTACATTAATCAAATACCTCAGTCCGTGAGTAAATAATTTTTTTCCTTTATCATAATATGCTGAAACAAGTGATTTTTTTAATATTTTGGTAAATTCGATCCTTCACTTCACCTTTTAGTCAATTTTAGATATTTTCAAAAGAAAATATGAATTGCATGACATCACAGAATAAATAATATGTAAATGAATCGTTCCTCTTCAATGTGAAAAAGTATGTAATTGGAATTAAATTACAATAATATTTTTTATGTTTAATGAGTACGCGACAAATTAATTTTTTAACTGTCAACATTGATCATTCAAAAATTCCTTATCTTCTTCATTTGTGCATAATGTTTAAGTCATTTTTTTAATATTACGATATAAATATGACTTATAATAAATGTACGCTCCAATATCACACGATCTACGATCATCTTATATAACTCGATAATTATGTGCAATGCATGAGTCAAGATCACTCATCAATTGAAATTAGTGTTGTTGGTACATTTTGAATCTTTTGTAACTGTATTATTATATCAGATACGGAATGACAATATAAGCTTAATATAGCTAATGAGTAATTAAGTGATAAAAACTATATATTGATAATCATGTTAAATATATAAAATTCACAAATAAAGGAATAAAATTCATTTTTCATCTAATCAATGGTCAAATATACTTGGTCAATATTATAAAATTTAAATTTAATTTTTTCTAAAATTAAGGGATCAAAAAGTTCTATTATTTTTTTTTTATTAACTCTATATATCTTAAATGCTATAATGAAAATTGAGGTCATCATGCAAAAACTCTGGAATACGAAGTTGAACTAGCCTTGACAATTTTGACTCAAATGTTGCATCATGACCAAGCAACGCTTTGTTGGTGGCAATTATGTTAGCAAAATATCCAAAAATTGTATCACTAAGCAAAATATGGTCGGCGATCGTTACGTTAGTCAAATAGCAAATATTACATCATCAAGTGGTGTTTTGATAGACGACAATTACATAATTAGTTAAATACCCAAATATTACATCATCAAGTGGCGTTTGATCGACGATAATTATGCTAGTCAATTACCTCTATTTGTGAGTAAAAAAATATCATTCATTTTATTCCTTTAGTTAGTTTTAGATATTTCTAAAAGAAAACATGAAATTCGTGATATCAAACAATAAATTGTATATAAACGAGTTCCTTTCGATGTAAAAGGGTCTTTAATTCGAATTAAATAATTATATTAATATTTTTTTATGTTTAATGAGCAAGAAATAAATTGAATTTTTAAAGTCAACATTGTTCATTCAGAAAATCACTTATTGTTTTCATTCATGTATAATTTTTAGGTCATTTTTTTTTATCATTATACTATTGATATTACTTTACATAAGCATACGCTCTAAAATCAAGCTATCTGTGATCATCTTACATGACTCGACATTCACGTGCAGCGCACATACGAAAGACTTGTTAATTGAAGTTAGTGTTTTTAATCTTGTTTGTAGCAGAATATTATATAAGATATAAAACAGTGCAAGCTTAACATAACTAAAGAATATGATTAGGTGGTTGAATCATTAATAGTCATGCTAAATTTGTGAATATTCACAAATAAAGGAATCATAAGTGCATTTTTCATCTAATTAAAGGTCAAGTATACTTCGTCAAATATTACAAAACTAAAATTACAATTATTCTAAAATTAAGGGATCAAAAAAATGTTTTGTAGGGCAAAAATATCCCTTCAAACTCTTTTTTATACATCACTTTTTATATATTTAGGGGTCATTTGATAGGGTACATAAAAACAATGTTAAAGAGAGTGTATTAATAATGCTTGTATTAGTTATGCTTGCATTAATTGTACATAGATTATTTCTTATGCATTGTTTGATTTGGTATATTAAAAATAACATGGATTGCATAAAACTACTTATTTATAAAGATGTCATCCACAATTATGATGTAAAAAGAGTTTTGAGGGGTAATTGAGTCTTTAACCATGTTAATGCTTGCATCATATTCCTTTGCATTACTAATACCTAGAAAATTTATGGTATTAGCAATACACACTAGAGTGTATAACTAATGCACATAGCATAAAAAAGTTTACCAAACAAGATATTACTAATACACAGAGCTAATACATGCATTATTTTTGTTAATATACTCTACCAAGCGATCCCTTAAACTTTTGGAGGATATTTTTATAAACAAACAATTTATTCTTAGAAATTATGTCATTCATATTATTTGTCATACTACAAATCAAATATTCACTAAAAAATAACACTAAAACAATAAATCTAAACATAATTAATCCTGACATAACTAATCTTATCATTACTTGTCTTCAATCCAAACTACCTTTTAACTACGAATAGTCCAACAATATATATATATATATATATATATAACGTAACTTAACGTAACTTATTTTCATTACATGACATATGAGAAGATATTATTATAAACTTAATTTCTGGTATAATGTTATTTGTGTCAGAATCTAAGCTAATAATATTTTCAATTACTAAAAGTTTCTCCATTTGGGATATAATATACGACTTGTTTTATCTAACTATACTACACTTGTATTGCTCTCATAGAAGAGATTTGGTCTATTTAATTAACCTATCGGACTCTAAAAACTCAATACTGACTTCTTCCTAAGTAGCCTCACATTTTCTTTAAAGGAAATAAATTCAAAAAGAAGTTAGCTGATCTTTTACATTAAATAAAGAGATCTACGTGTGCACTTTAAGAATGAGATACTGTTGGGCGGGCCAAAATTGATTACTCTAGATTTACAAGTTTGGTTAACTATTACTCCATCCGTCCATCTTTATTTATGCAATATACTAAAACCTGATATTCAACAATACTTATTTAAATTATAAAATTAAGAAATAATTTTCTAAATTATCCTTATTATTAATTAGTAATCATTTTTCTATTACATTTTTCAAGATATTATATTTATTATATTCAAAGAATGATATGGTAAAATTATCCATCTATTTATAATTTCTTAAGAATTGTGCAAAGTCAATAGTGGACAAGTAAAGATGGACGGAGGGAATAATTAAGAAAAATTTCAAAAGAGTTGGCATTATAAGTTATTCAATTTAAGCTTAATTCATAGTCAATTTCTTAAACTTTGCTAGGATAATTCATTTAAACACTTAAATTAAATTTTATTTTAATTAAATATCTTGCTTCCTAATAAAGTATGCTTCAATTAGATTCTTTCAATTTAAATTCTGAACTCTTTTTTTTTTGTGTCTGTATTTTCATTCATTTATTATATGATTAAGTTAACTATATAAATTATGTCATCTTCTTTAATTATATGTATTCGTCTTAATAAATTGTAAAACCCCATAATTTTTAGTTTTTTTAAATTAAAGTTAATGCGTATAATTAAAGGATATGGTATATGATATTTAAATAACTCAAACTGCATAATTTAAGAGACTGATGTACTAAACCTTAGATATTATATTTTGGCCACGTACACCTGCACCGCCAATTATCCATAATTTTCTTTCGAGATATAAAAAAAAATAAAAAATAAAAAAGTAACCGACGTAGCCAAAAGAATTGACACGACGTCGTATGCTCGTGCACATAGGTGGATTTCATTTCCCATGCAATTTTTAAAATATATATATATTATTATCTTGCCTAACGCCTATATAAAGGTACCTCAAGACACCATACACGAATACACAACAAAAACACATCAATAAACAGAACACAAAAAACATTCTCTTCTAAACTCATAAATTGAAATATGAGTCCAAATGTATTTGATGTTGCAAACAATAAGGGTTTGGGCAAGGCAGCTAGTTTGTCTAGCCGTGCCTATGTGACATTTTTGGCAGGTAATGGTGACTACGTAAAAGGTGTTGTTGGTTTAGCTAAAGGGTTAAGAAAGGTGAAATCTGCTTACCCTCTTGTGGTGGCGGTGTTGCCTGACGTCCCAGACGAACACCGCCACATACTCATCAACCAGGGCTGTATAGTCCGGGAGATCCAACCCGTTTATCCTCCTGAGAATCAGACTCAGTTTGCTATGGCTTATTATATCATCAACTACTCTAAACTCCGCATATGGGAGGTACGTACGTATAAGCTAGATTTTGGATTTGAGTTTTAACTTTATTTTTTTCCACGTTAAATGTGATGTATATTGATAGGTGTACAAATTTTCGTTAAATGTGATGTATATTGATGGTGTACAAATTTTACCACCACATGTTAAGTGTGTACGTAATATGAGCGATGTACTCTTACTCCCTTAGGGTGTGTTCGGTATGGTGAAAGTTGATTCAGAAAATATTTTTCTAGGAAAATAAGTTTTTTTCAAATGGAGGAAAATGAAGGATAAAAAACTAGTTTCACAAATGACATTTTCACATTAATTGTGTTTTTCTCCGGCCTCCAACACACCGTTTCTTCAGTACCCCTCACCCCACCTCTATAGTATTTGTCTCTATAGTATTTGTCTAGATTATATGCTAATGTTTTTAATATAAATATTTTTCTTTACATACCAAAAAAAATTCAATTATTTTTCGAGAAAACATTTTCTTTTGTATTGAACACACAAAGGTCACACACTTTTTTGACCAATCTATTAATTATTATTTTTTTAAGAAAAAAGAGATTAAATTGGTGCAAACTAGTAATTATTCTTTTTTTAATTATTTTTTTTTGTGATGAGTAAATGCAGTTTGTGGAGTATAGGAAGATGATATACTTGGATGGAGATATTCAGGTGTTTGAGAACATAGACCATTTGTTTGACTTGCCAGATGGCTATTTCTATGCCGTGATGGACTGTTTCTGTGAGAAGACTTGGAGTCATAGCCCACAATACAAAATTGGGTATTGCCAACAGTGTCCAGAAAAAGTCCAGTGGCCTGAAGAAGAGTTGGGACCAAAGCCTCGTCTTTATTTCAATGCAGGCATGTTCTTATTTGAGCCAAGTCTCCCTACTTATGATGACCTTTTGAATACCCTTGAAGTAACCCCTCCTACTTCTTTTGCTGAACAGGTAAAAATAACATTAATCTTGCCTTTTTTGTTCTTCTAGGTTGATCTTTGTCCAATTAACTTATATGGGTTGTTGGGGGAAATTAACTTGTGCAGGACTTATTGAACATGTTCTTCAAGGACATTTACAAGCCAATTCCAAACAAGTACAACTTAGTTTTAGCCATGCTGTGGCGTCACCCAGAGAATGTAGAGGTTGACAAGGTGAAAGTTGTTCATTACTGTGCAGCAGGATCTAAACCATGGAGATACACAGGAGAGGAAGAGAACATGGACAGACAAGACATAAAGATGCTGGTCAAAAAATGGAGGGATATATACAATGATGAATCACTAGATTACAACAATATTAAGAATGTCAATACTACCAACAAGTTCATGCGTGGCGCTGTCCGTTACATAACTGCCCCATCTGCTGCTTAGCTTGGTGACAGAAGAACCAAAACTGATGTTTGATCTGTATGGGGTATTAAAGAAAGTTATAGTACTCTACTAAATTTATAGCAGAGAGATGGAGTTTATGTATTTACATATAGGAGAACGTGCTATTTTAAGTTCTCCTTGACAATTTATGTTTATTATTATTATGAAAATATATTGGGAGAATACATGAATGAAATATATGTATTATTAGTTTTGTTTTGTTAGTTTCTATATCAAAGTTCAATGTTAATATGTAGTTTCTCAGTAGTATAAGTTGATCTCCTCAAGAACCCAATATCGGATCACATATAGGAGAAAGCTAGCACAAATGGCTGCTGTGCCAAGAACAACTAGAATCCGAACCCACAAGTGAGATATAAATGCGTCAAGGACTATTGCATCCCACAACCAAAACCAGAAAACGGAGAAAGAGAATCCCAGTGCAGCACCCACGGTTACTTGGCTGATTGTGTGAAGAAGTTGTGAAACCCGTAGCCATGACTGCACAAACACAAGGAAAGAGCAGATCAATTTATGGCGACAACAGTTAAAATTTTGTGTAGATAATCAGTTGAAAGCAGGTACAAGCCGAACTGCTGCTCTGCAAGCATATGAAAATAATTTGACAAAAACCAACTATATGAAGGTCCAGTGGTACACTTACAAAGTAGGATCCAATTGCAAAGATGAGTGCACTAATTACTGCAGTGATTCCGTTTAACCCAAAATATTCTACCACTGTGTCAAACAAAAAGAAAAGACTTATCAGAGGTTGGGCATGGAGAGTTTTAAATGCCATAGCTGCACACAGAAACTCAAGAAAATAATAAGTTGAAGAGTCATACAAAGGCGCACACTACCTGTGTCCTTTCTAGTAATCTTACTCATCAAATGAAAACAATATTGTTCTAAGGTGTATCTGAGGCAAAATCAATTCAATCTTAATCTATATCAGTCAAGAGCATTTGTGAAGATAAACGCTATTAGCAGACAGGTTATTCAAGTACAGAAGTTATCATAGGACATCATGATAACATTAATTGGAGAGCTGCTGCCATGATTTCTATATAAGTAGGCATAATTTGGCTAAGTAGAGGTAGCAAGAGTTTTGTAGTACTTAGCCAAATTCGAGTGTTCCTTTTGTAAATCTGAGAGAGAGATAAATAAAAGGTTGGGCATTTTGCTCGTACATTGTGTGTGTTTGTTTCCTTTGTGTGTGTTTGATACAAAATAAACTAAGTGTCAAACGTTGTTAGCGTTGGAAGGCTGAAGTTGGCTGCGAGTCGACTGCCGAGCAGTGGGAATTTTTGAGGTGAAAAATCGCCCTTGTTTCAACGCCCATGCCAACACGCATGTCTGCCGATGCCAACCCCATTGCATGCACGCATGCCCACCCGGTGCCATGCGCCTATCGCGTGCATGCCCGCCTGATGCCATTCGCCTATCTCGCGCCGCTGACATTCGTCAAGCTGCTTGCTATCACCCAATCACCTTGACATAGCTGCACACCATGACATCGGCATGCAACCCCGCACATTGCTTGCCACAGCCACACAGGCCCGTGTCAAGGGGCAATGTACAAGCCCTTGACACTGCCCTCGCCCACCATACGTCTAAGTCCGAACTTGGGGGTCTAACAACTGCCCATATTTGCTCCTGATCATCTCCTTCAACAAAGCTTGGTATTCATTAGCATATCTCCATAACCACTTCATCAAAAGGCAATTATTATGTAATTTCAAATTCCTGATACCAAGATCCCACCTGCTTTCTTCTCTAGTTGAACAACATCCCATTTCACCAAATGAAAACCCTTGTCCTCCTTGTTTCCATTCCATAGAAAATCTCTTCTGAGCTTTTCAAGTTTATCCTCCACCCAGCTAGAATTGGAAACATAGACATTACATAAGTAGGTAAAGAGTCTAACACTGCATTTATCAGAGTCAGTCTACCTCCCCGAGATAAATACTGTGACTTCCACTTTGAGATCTTCGTTTCTGTCCTCTCTATAATCCCATCCCAGATAGCCAATTCCTTGTGCTTGTAACCCAGAGGCATGCCTAGTACCAGGGGCTTTTCTGAGTTTGGATCAGTTTAAATTGATAAGGCTGTACTTTTTGTTGAACTGTTTGTATTGAACAAGTGGCGTTTGGTTTATATATAACAACTATTACTTCTACGCCTCAATTCCAATCTGGTTAGGTTCAGCTAGATAAATCCTCACTATCCATGTCGCTCCAATTCAAAGCTGCTTCATACCATTTTATAAAAAAATAGGTTTCTTATATTAGTGTTTGGTTTAAATATATTAAAAAATATCATCTGTGAACTGTAAACAAACATAGATGCAAAGTAGAATTAAGTATGTTTACTTTGGGTTCACTCAGAGTTGGAACTTTCTTAAAGAGCCTATACAATCTATCAAGGCCAATCATTCAATGGGAAGATTTTCACTATAATATCACAAAACATCTTTTAACCTCCAAAGAACCCCCTCAAATCGCTCTTAACTGTCTAAATATCAATCCACTATTGTGCGGGATGACCAGAATTCAAACATACTTTAATTTACACTTAACACATTGGAATCAAGTATACAGGGTTTGGTAAGATATTTGTGATTTCTACGCTGTTAGAAGATAATGTCTCATGTTCAATACATGTTGCCATGAATTTTGACTGATGGATATCCTCCCATGCCCGGAAATATTTTATAAGTTGTTGTCCCTTCTTGAATCTTGATTTGTTAGGAACTTCCTGTTTCTCCCATATTGTCATTTAGTCAATTCCTAGCTCATTAGAGTTCTGTTTTGGCCTTTTAATTGCTGATCTTTTAACAGGATAGGGCTTCAATCAAAATTTGCTTGCATGTTATTTTCCTTAGTTTATTTTTGAGTTCACTTTATTGATTCTAATTAGTAAATAATATGCTATCTCATCTGTAAACAAAATAGAACTTTTTGTAGTCTTTGGCCTCTGTGTAAACTGCACCAGATATGTGTTATCTGGCCACGTGTGTATGTTTGAGAAGTGTGAGGACTATGGTGACTTTCTTGCGCCCAATGTGTGTGTGTGTGTGTGTATATATATTAGTTTGGTTGTTCTTGCTCAATGTGAAAGATTCCATGCAGGTGACGTGAACAGTATTAGTATTGGAGCAGGAAGCAATATCCAGGACAATTCTCTTGTTCATGTAGCCAAATCAAATCTAAGTGGAAAGGTTTTGCCAACAATTATTGGCAACAATGTTACTGTAGGTGAGAACTATTTGGCAAATCAATAACATACACCCGCTGTGAATATTTGCAGTAACCTTGATGGTAACTTTGAAATCTAACTTTGAAGGTCATAGTGCTGTTTTACATGGATGTACTGTTGAAGATGAGGCATTTGTTGGTATGGGTGCAACTCTGCTTGATGGAGCTGTTGTGGAGAAAAATGCAATGGTTGCTGCTGGTGCCCTTGTCAGGCAGAATACAAGGATTCCTTGTGGAGAGGTTTGTGGTAACTTCAGTTTTAAGCTATTCATTTTGCCATCATCTTAGGTATCACACAGAACACACATCTGACTCTGGCATGGTTATTGACCTAAAGATGGATTTTCTTGTAAGTTTCGATGCTAGTTGCTATGTCATGCAATATGTTTCTTAATTTTCAACTTAAAAAAGGTCTCTTATTTTTCATATACATAAACTTGTGAAGTTGTAGTGTAGAGATAACATGACTTGGGATGTGAATATAAAGATTCCCGCGTAATATCCTTTTTGAGTTTATTTTTATGTTCTCTGCCACCTTTCTACCTTGCCAGCATAGTGCACTTCCATCACTTGGGATGAAAAACTATGAAAGACAATTGATTACCTTTAGCTTGCTAATAAATGTTGTTTTGGTGTTCTTTTTCATAAACAGGTCTGGGGAGGAAATCCAGCTAGATTTCTGAGGAAGCTCACACAAGAAGAAATTGCTTTTATCTCGGAGTCAGCAGCCAACTATTCTAATTTAGCACAGGTTCATGCTGGTGAAAATGCAAAAAGCTTTGATGCGATTGAATTTGAGAAGGCGTTGCGGAAGAAATTTGCTCGAAAAGACAAGGAGTATGATTCTATGCTGGGTGTTGTCCGTGAAACACCTCCTGAGCTTGTCCTGCCTGATAATATCCAGGCACCAAAGGCCATTTAAGTGTGGATCCAAGTTGATTATCCTTTGGGTTTTGTGGTGTTAGCCAATTTCTTTTTTCATTGGGCTGATCAAACAAGAAAATACCTACGTTACATTCTCAATAATTAAGGTCAGGCTTCATTTCCTGTGCTGATCCTGTTTTCCAATCAGAAGCTTTGATTGTGGATCAAGTACCAATTGTACTGTAGACAAGATGGTTGTTTTTTTTTAATAATCAATTTTTTATTTCCTTTTCTCTTCCCCTTGTTTTAGTTAAGGGTATGTATTTCAATAAATTGTCAAGAAACTTCAGCAATTCGTACATAAACGTGGATATGTACGTGTTTGTTAGGTCAAATGTATACATCCTGACTCCATTAATTAATACTAGCCAGGGCCAGGCAGATATAGTTTTCAGTCTAGAAATACTATACTTGGTGGAATTTGCTTGGATCGGCAACAAAGTTCGACCCCTTTTGTGCATTATTCTAAATGATATGGCATAAGTTAAGTTTTAAAATCTTAACTTTTTTGAAATTAAAGTACATTATTATAGAATGTTATCAACAATCGTAGATTAAAATCATGTAAACTTTACCTAAATCCCATAATGGAAAAGTCTAATTACTATACATCCCTCATTGTATCAAAATTACCCGATATCCCCTTTTTTTCCAACTTTTCTGATACATTAGTTTTGTATCTGATACATCAATTATCTAATGAGTAATTAATGAAGATCATCTATTTATGGATAATATCTTAATATAAGGGATGATTGGTTCTTTAAATCAATTACTAATCTAATTAATGGGATTAATTTGGTTAAAAAAATAACGGTTGTGAAGTTGAAGATTCAAGCCAAAAAAACAGAGCATAAATTCAAACCAACTTCGATTTCAATTTTTTTCCAGTTTTGGTGATACATAAGTTATGTATCTGATACATCAATTGTTAAAAAAATCAATTGTTATGTCCATGAAGATTCAAGCAAAAAAATAGAGCGTCGTCTCGAATGGAAAAAACAGAGCATCAATTCATACCGAATTTGATTTCAGTTATTTTTTCACTTTTGCTGATACATAAGTTATGTATCTGATACATAACTTTAGCTATAGAATAGTTAATGCACATCAGCTATTTATGGATAAAAGATTGGCTCTTTATATCAATTACTGATCTATTAAAGAAGGCGACAGTTATGTACGTGAATTTTAAAAATTAATGTATCGGAATCATTAAATATTGAGAAATGAGAATCTGATACATGTGCATGATGTATCATAATAAATAAAACTTGATTCATGTATCAGAATTCACAAAATGTGACACTTATGAATATTATACTCGATACAAGTTTGATACAGTACAAATATAAAACATAAACTTTGATTTTATATTCGATTTTGACACCAGAGAAAAACATAGTAAATCTGATGTATGGAAATATTAAAACATATTAAATCTGATACATTACAGTTTATGTATCAGATACATTAAAAGAATCAGAATCACCTAAAATGTTTACTATAAAAAAAAACTACTTGACATCAATCAGTTCTCCTTGGTTTGGAGAGATGTCTCTCCTAGTTTTTTTTTGGATCGTCGTTATCGCTAACACAACCATCCATGGCCTTCTGACAACAATATCTCCACCTATTGATGATTCAAAATCATCAAGAAAATTAGCCCTATATGCCGTTCCGAATCTCAATGGGTGGGACGGGATCTTCTTGATGACGTATTTCATTCCCTGCATTGACATGAAAATGGTTAAATACAACTTGAACTTTATACATAAATACGATGTATCATATGCATTAAAATATCTGATGCATGAGATGAGAATCTGATACATACAGAAGATGTATCAGAAACAATTATATATTATATTCTGATACATAAATGTAGAAGTATCAGAATCATTAAAACTTGAAACATCAAAAAATGACACTTACACATGATGTATCAGAAATAGTAAATCTCCAAAAAAATGCATTTGAACAAAACATTATGTATCTGATACATAAATGTATATGTATCATAATCATTAAAACTTGAAACATCAAAAAATGACACTTACACATGATGTATCAGAAATAGTAAATCTCCAAAAAATTGCATTTGAACAAAACATTATGTATCTGATACATAAATGTATATGTATCATAATCATTAAAACTTGAAAATAACAAATACTGAGACTTAAAGATGATGTATCAGAAATAATAATTCTCAAAAAATTGTATATGAAACAGACATTATGTATCTGATACATAAATGTAGATGTATCAGAATCATTAAACTTGAAATAACAGAAATTGAGACTTAAACATAATGTATCAGAAATAGTAAATCTCAAATAATTGCATTTGAAAAAGACATTATGTATCTGATACATAAATGATATGTATCAACTTCGTTAAAACTTGAAACAACAGAAACTGACACTTAAACATGATGTATCAGAAATAGAAAATCTCCAAAAAAATACATTTGAAAAAGACATTATGTATCTGATACATAAATGTATATGTATCAGAATCATTAAAAATTAAAACAACAGAAACTGACACTTAAACATGATGTATCAGAAATAGAAAATCTCCAAAAAAAATACATTTGAAAAAGACATTATGTATCTGATACATAAATGTATATGTATCAAAATCATTAAAAATTAAAACAACAGAAACTGACACTTAAACATGATGTATCAGAAATATAAAATCTCCAAAAAAAATTCCTTTTAAAAATACATTATGAATCTAATACATAAATGATATGTATCAGAATCATTAAAACCTTCACAAAATTTTCATTCTAAAACAAAAAACTTAATTGAACACATACCTTTGGGAGATTAGGGCGTGTTGTAACCCCTTCAATCTTGTTATCTATTTCTTTGGGTGCATGTTTAACTGTAGCTTTCGACTTCAATTTCTCACGTAGCTTATTCATTACTGTTGGATCGTTACGATGTTTGGATCTAACTTCGTCGTAACCTTCCCAAGACGAATCAGAACCAGGAGAAACAAGAATTCGTTGATTTTTAGTGGACTGTTTGAGACCATGAACGGATTCCATTGAAGGAATGAGAAACAAAAACAGAAAGATTTACAGAAGAAAACAAATGATAAAAATTTAGAAGATTTTTCAAAGATTTTCAAAAGAAATCAAAATATACAAATTTTAGGAGAAATCAGATTGAATGAGGATGAAGTAAAATTCCATATAAGGAAAGATTGAAATATACCTTATTTGGAACCTTGAAATTGATTAACAGTTGAAGAGTAACAAATTAACTAGAGCAAATTAGGGCAAGAATAAAAGAATAGGCGGATGTATCAGAGAGGTATAGAGAGAGAAAGGAAAAAGAGGGAATTTGGAAATTTTTTGGTGTAAATGGGAATAAAAGTAAATATATTAGGGGAATATGTGTAAAAGGGTAATTTTACCTAAAATCATCCTTGAAGAATTTTTAATACATTGTTCGGAATCCATAATGGGCCCAATATCCTTGGCAACAACCCTTTTAGAATTGTTTAGAAGCATGACTCACTCCCCAGCAGTGGGTTGGGTGTCAGGGTGGACCCACGTTGTAGGTGTCGGGTGCTCGAGCGACTAGCATTCATCGACAACCCCAATGCAAATTGCATATATGTAGACCAATCGAAGTGACTTATTTTAAGTATTTTAATAGGTTTGGAAAATTTAAAAATATTTTTAGCATTTATTTTTAAGATAAAAATAAACCAAAATATGTTAGAATTTTTAACTTTATCGCTTTCGGCTTATAAGCCCACATACAAAAAGGTCTGATGGATACTTTGTTTTCAAGGCAGAAAGTTTTGTGCGCATTATATGAGAAGCAAGGGATCAATACTCGATTGACCTTTTGTTGATTATTTTTTGAGGAAACAACACAAATTTCGTTAGTTTAGGTCCGATTTATGTTTGGACACGGTAGTTTAACAAATTACCTTCCATACTATTCTTTGTTCGCCGATACATGTATCTGGCGGGCTCAGATATATGTATCACGAATACATGTGGTGTCAAGGTATAATTTATTCTAGATACACGGTATTCAAGCGTGATTCACATGTATCTACGATACAGTGACTCTCTCGCTCTCCCCTCTCCCTCTCTCACTCATCTCGCTCCCTATGTATATATGTATTTTCGAATGTATATAAGTCTCACAAATATTATGTATCTGTTATTCAGTATCAATTTGATTCAGTGTATCTGCTATCAATTTCATCTCATATATTCCATATCAATTTCATTAGTGTATCTGATGTCAATTTAATATATTCAAGCATAAGTACATATATTATTATAAAAATACATTAATATATTCATCAGTATATATGTGCATAGAGAGAGAGGAAGAGAGAACAGGAAGAAGGCGAGAGTGAGCGAAGGGGAGAGAGAAGAAAGAAGTGAGAGAGCGAGAGAAAAAAGGAGAGGCGAGGGGGAGAGAGGGCTGAATAGCGAATGGGAAGGAGAAATGAGTGATTATGTAATAGTTTAGAATATTTATAATTATTTTAAAGTATAAAAAAATAGATATGATAAAAATTAGTTTTTTCTTTTTTTTTTCCCACTTTTTCTATTTCCTAGATCTCATTCACTAGGACAAGTTTTTTTTAGCTTCCAGCCAAACTTTGAAGCGTAAGACATGCATAACGGTAAGTCGTGATATTATTATTTATCATTTTCAAAATATACAAAGTCATCTAGTTTTAGTGATTAAAAGTCTTTTCCTTACTAGTTATAATAGTAACCGTAGTTTTCTCAATGACTTACGACTAAAAGTGTCGTATTCTCGTTGAATTTTTTTTTCATATTCATATTCAAATAATATTGTATATTTTAATTTAAATAAATAATCATAAATTATAATTTTAAAATTTTGAATTTGCAACGATAGAATGAGGGCAGCTTCATAACCGCAAAAATTGCACATAAGAATATTAAAGTTGGTCTTGGACACATGCTCATCAGTCCAATGTTCCCACCTAAGTCTATCTAAACCTATTTCCCCATAATATAGGATAATGTTTTTGGACGGTTTGAACTTTTCAATATCTGAAAACAATATCTTATCTTTTTTATACACAAAAACCAATCACATATACTAAACCCTCCAATTCATTTAAGACCAACTATATTAACTACCCATGAAAGAAAAGTTTGGAAAAAGACAGCTTCTATTTGTTCTTCAACGTTCTTTTCGATATAATTCTTTTTTCTTATATTTGACTCTTTGCATATTATAAAGATTTAAATTAAGCATGAAAAACTTACCCTTCCATATTTGAATTCGAAATCTATTATTAAAAGCTCTGCATCATTTAGTAATGCTACTCGGTGCTTACTCTTTTTAATTATTTTTTTATTTCACACCCTAATTTTGATATTTATTCTAAGATCAATTTATTAGTAATTTTAATTTTATGAACTCGCATATTAATATCATAGTATATAAATATGTTGTTATTTAAAAGAGCTCATTTTTTGATTTTATAAAGTGTTAAATTATTTGGGACTAAAAGTAAATATTTATTAATATGAGGGTTAATTTAAATAAGAAGAAATTCATAGACTTTTTTATATGTCTAATGAAGACTTACTGAAAATGTGTTTTTAAATAACTTGATAAAGCACTTTAAAAA